>NC_056725.1:452114847-452414847 GCF_019279795.1 Protopterus annectens | reverse complement strand
GGTTATCTCGGTCATGGACATTTTTTTAATTTCTTGGCAAATGTAACAGGAGGTCTTGATTTTCAGCCTACCTCAGAAGGTGATTCAGTACATGCTTTCATTTTCTTTAACTGCCTAAATACCTAACTTCAGTCAACTGAATCTGTTCTTATTGCAAAAGCAACATGCCACCCACACTATTCCAAGCAGAACAGCATGAGATGTATTTAATATAAACTTACAGAATTATACCAGATACTCAACTGCTTGATGTCAGCTTTTAAGTGCTTCTAACCCCATGAAAGGCTGTTATGGTCTTGGACAAAATACTTCAGTGAACATATAAAATGAACTAGAGAATACCAGTTCAGTTCCTTTAAGAGAACACATTTTTTCCTTAGACATTCAGGATGCATTCCTACAGGTCTGATGCATTCCATTCAAAGATATTTTCAGAGGTTTTAGCTTCAAGTAAGGGTTTTCCAGTTTCAGGGATTACTCTCAAAGTTATTTTCATCATACTTGCTTGCCAAATGCATAGGTGCACGGTTAACATCTTCATATTGCCAAAATGCTGGTATGCATGCTTCATTTTTTCATGCGCATCTGTGAAATCCACTGTTCCAAACCATTCAGAAAAACAGAAACACTACAGCATGACTACAAAAAAATTCACAGACTGAAGACCAAACATGTACTTCAGTCAGGTTACAGATAACTCCTACCTTGTGACCATACATCATTTGGTGGGGGTGTAGATGCCTTTTACAATTTAGATGACCTGCTAAAACAACCAGTGTCTTCTTAACCCACCTTTATTGACTCTCCATGAAAAAGATACCAGGAAAGAGCAGTACAGAGTCCTCCTGTCCAAATATTAAATGAAAACTTCAATTCACCACTGGTACATTTTTCTCCAACTGGCCAAAAATGATTTCAAAGTAAAAGTGGTGACCCATGCAACACAAATGGTGAATGTGGTGAGGTCCTTCAAGCTTAATTGGCATTAATAAAGACAGTCAGCAGTACAATCACCAACTCAGTGAAGGCTTCAAAATTAAAAAAATATAAAAGGTTAATCTGACACGAAGCATTTTCATACCTATTTAAACACACATAAACCTCAACAACTGTCATGTGAAATGAAACTAAACTCTGATCTCTCAGAAAGAGACTCCAGACAAGCAAGCCAGGCTGTTTAAGTACAGCTAAAACTGCACTTCAATAGCACAGATACAAAAGACAAACTGGGCACAACATTTAGGCTATAGTGAAAGCATCTTGTGTGGGAAGGATTTTATTTTCATGTTTCCAGTGGCACTATTAATAGTATGCTCACCTTTCATAACACAACTCTGTATACAGCCTTTTAAAAGTGCAAACCACATCCAGAAAGGCATCAAATCTCTTGGTTAGCTGCCCTGGGAAACTAAAGCAACAAGTGTGCACTATATTCAATGGGCAGTCCAAGTGTATTTTGAAGTATTTTGAAGCTCATTCCAGTTATGTTCTACAAACAGGTATTTAATGAAATCTCATCACTATGACTATACTACATCTATGAAGTAAAAACTGAGCTTGCACTGCATAGTGTACAGTGCAAAAACAGCATATTTTCCTTCTAGTATCGGAATCCAAAAAAGAAAATAGAAAGATGAATGGACTTGTTTAAGACCATTTCAGGAAGAAACCTGGGCATGTGCAAGCATATGTAGGGCTGACTGTCCCAACATTTAGAAACCATTAGACAGAGAAGATAATATCCTTATTCCTACACAATACAGCACTCCTGGTAACTAAGGAGGAGAGCTACCACAGCAAAAACTGTGTGATAAAAACAGCCTTCTTCCCAACAAGCTGCATGTGATACCTCATCAGACATTGTTGCAAACCACTGATACCGTAGAATACACAACTTGGAGAATTAGTAAGCTAGAAGTTGCCTGAATATTCTACACAAATACAAGCTGCTAAACATTCCACCTGATTATGATGAATGGCACTTGACACCAAAGTCTCCCTCTGTAAATCTTCTGGTGTGATCAGTCTGTCCAGCTAAGTGAAACAGGGAAATTGTGAAAACATGGAACTGAAACAATGTCCTATAATGATGCACAAAGCATCCTGCAACAGACCATTTAATGTCCAACAGCAGACAATGCCTACTAGTAACCACTGCAAGCAACTAGAAGGTAAAACTTGACATCATGGCCAAACTTCCTTTCCTGGAAATGCCAATGAACTTAATCCAGTACCACAACTGTGCCAGTTATCAGTGATGACAGAATTCTTTGATGATATTATACTACACCTAAGAGAAAGTTACACACTGATTAGTATACAGCAACACAAACTTTTCAAAACAGAACACTGTTTATTCCCAGCAGGTGCTCCCATCCATTAACAAGAAAACCAAACCAGGAACATTTAAAATTTAACTCTGCTTAACAAATCCGATATTTTTTTCTTAAGCAAGCACTGCTCCTCAATTACAAAGGAGAAACAGCACAGTACTCCAACCAAGCCCATACCCCCATCGTAAACCAGAACACAGCTCAGGACACAACTGCACCGGATATTGACTGCTTTTGAACAATTCAGTACCTCTTTCTTGACAGTGCTACCCCTCACTGAAAAGTAAGAAATAGTCTGCCAGATTTATTCAGAATGTAACTTGACTTGAGAATGTGGCGTGGGATACAAGAGCAGTTAGAGCATTACTCTTCCAAGGACATGATTCTTTAAAGCCAGTACCACCCCCCACTGAAAAGTGAGGGGCAGCACAAGCAAATGTGCCCAGGATGTGCTCCCATCGTTATCAATGAGAGAACATGATCCAAGCACAAACATGACAAAAGCAATTTCATTATTTTACTTTATGTGTAAAATAGAAAACAGATTTTCCCTGCAGTACTCACGTCACGTCAACTCAACCCACCTTATGAGAGCGAGCAAGTTGTCGAGAAGTTTCAGGACCTGCTCGGTGCAGGGGTTGCGGTAGATCGGACTGCCATTAGGCGTGTATCCGACCACAAATCCTCCGGCCTTAGCCTCTTCCAGATCATTGGGCCACCGAGCCCTTTTCATAACTCCCAGAATGGTGTATACACAAAAGCTTATCTACAGCAAGGGGAAAAAATGGAAACGCTTTAAACAATGTCAACACATGGGTGTTTAACAGAAGAAAAGCAAGCTGTAAACAACAGGATCTGTACAAAACTCAAACAAAACAGGGTGGGATCTACAATACACTCCAAATATTTGCAAAGCAGCTATCATAACTGCTGTCCTTATCACGATGGGGGTAAGCAAGGCTGACAAGTCACTGCCTTATACAGACCAGGCCCTCACATTTGGCACTAGATTAGCTAGCACCACACCTCGTCAGGGGAGGAAGCCTTACTATCCAACCTGTTAAGCCTTCTCTGGAGAATAATGCAAGTAAACATACAAAAAAGATTGTTCTAAGCATGCATACCAAATCTCAAGATCTTCAGAGAGTACTCTGGTAAAGGCAACTTGTTTCACACAAAACCCTTTCATCAAATAGCACACTATTTTAAGGCCCTTTATTACGTAGAGCCTTCCTCACACAATAAGTCACAGTGATCAACAAGAGAAAATAGCTTAGGTCTTATTTTCCATTGCACACATATATTCTGTTCTCTGACAAGTGGAACAAAGATGAATAATGTCTGAAGTAGCAGACTAGTGTCTTGGAAAATATTCTTATGTCCTTCAGGAAGAAAGTAGACATGTTAAAAGATACCCTCACAGAAATTCAGTTGCAGTAAGTACCTGCACAAACAAAAGGCATATGCTTACTACAGCTGTTAACTTGCGAAGGGGACCAATGCAGTATATTAAGAGTTGGGACTGTCTCATCTAGTAACACTTACTCAGCGACTTCCTTCACTCTCACCCTCATATACCAGGGCACACACATAATGCTATTACACAATCCAGACTGACTGCATGCAAAACACCTGTGCAGATCAGCTACGCAAGCACAGCCAATAGGGCTGGAAATATTCTTAACCACTTCCCAGGTCCTCAGCAGAATTTGGCAAATTTTTAGTTAGAGAGTACCACTGTGTATGAAGTTACTGTACTGTAAATGTTTAAGTGTATTCAGTGTTGCAACAATGCTAACTCTTGGAACTTCTGCTGCAGAAGACCCAACATGTGGCCACTTTCAAGGCTTTTCATACTTCTACCTCTTGGCCAGGCATACAACATACCACATGGATGCCAGAACACCTGATACTAACACCAATGCCCTGAACCATTCTTAATTCCTTTTTGACCCTGAAGTAGCAAAGTTTGGGTAGCATACCTCCAAAGATAACAGACCAACCAGAAAAACCCTCAAAGATTCCTCTCCAACTACTATAAAAACCTGAGGCAGTGAGGTGCTTTAAAGGAAAAAGAAGGGAAGGTGGAAATAAAAGGTGAGTGGGTACCTTCTTCCAAACCTAAGATGGTATCAAGTCAAAACAAGTGGGGTGGAAGAGGGAAACATTAATTAAACAGTAAACACACTCTAGCATCTACAACTATGACTAGCTTTTACAGAAATGTAGTATGCCTTATTTTGTGCTGCAGCAGCAGTGTTAACTCTTGGGAAGGTTTTCAAAGCTATTGTGTCTGTGTTAGCAAATGCCCAAGGAAAAGCTTTCAAGATAATATGGGTGTTGTTACTACAAAGAAAGGCTGTGGTTGATGTTGCCCCAATGGAGTGTGCCCTGACATGTCCTGCTACAGCTTTCCCACAGGATTAACATGAGAAAGTGGACTAGACATTTGGAGATGGGCTTTTGATATAGCAGTGTCCTTCCTACCCTTTGCAAAAAAGTACAGTGTACCTACTATAAATGTAGATGTTCGAGTGTATTAACTGTTGCAGTCATTACTCTTGGGTTATCCTGTTGGCAGGCTACTCTCAGTCGGCCAGAATTCCAAAGTCTAGGTCAGGCGTCGGTTGTTGTCGCCTCTTCCCCGACGTCAGGGGTGTAAAAGATGCAGCCGACGCCATTTTCTTTAGTTTTTCTTGCCCCAGATGTCAGGTGCACCCAAATGGTAGGCTGAAAAAAATATGCCAATAAGAAATGCATGCACAAAAAAAAAAAAAAAAAAAAAAAAAAAACACACATTTCCTTCATCTACAAGCAAATACACCAAAAAGGTTGTATAGGATAGAGAGGTGTAGGCAAGTCCCAGCAAAGACAAGGGGATGGAGGGTGGGTAACCTGGACTGCAAAAGTGAATACACTCGAACATCTACATTTATGGTACATACACAACTGTACTATGTTCATCGTGTTTCACTGTTGCAGTCATTACTCTTGGGTAGAATCCCAAAGCTGAGGTAGGGTGGCTGGGCTAAATAGGATTAGGAGTGGCTATGAGGCCCTGCAGAACTGCAGTGGCAAAGCCTGCACTGGACTTAGGTTCATAGGTTCATAGGTTCATAGGTTTATACTAGGCTATCTGCCCTAAGGCATTTATAAGCCTAGCCCAAATTATTGTGGCTTACGCCACCCCTTATATGAAAAAATACTGTGCCCATTAGTTTGTTGTGCCTCTGTCCAGCAGTGACCCAGAGATGATTCCCGGGGTAAACCTACGATCTCCCATCCACAGGTCTAGATTTCTCTTGAACAGAGTCAGCGAGGTAAGTGGTAGTGCTTTGTGAAGGTGTGCACTGAGCTCCAAGTTGCAGCCTCTAAGATATCTTTGGTTGGTACTCCTCTGAGGAAGGCTGCTGAAGTGGCTGCTGCTCTGGTGGAATGAGGCCTAATGCCATTAGGCACTGATTTGCCATGTTGGAAATAGCAGAAACAGATGCAATGGCCTATCCATTTTGAAATAGTCTGTTTTGAGATAGCCTTTCCTTGTGATCCTGCAGCATAAGACACTAAAATTTGCTCAGTCTTTCTGAAAGCTTTAGTTCTGTCCAAGTAGAAGCGTAGCTGTCTGCGTATGTCCAAAGAATGGAGAATTTTCTCACCCTTGTTCTGGGGGTTTGGATAAAAGGTAGGCAAGTGAATGGTTTGGTTGAGGGCCACACTGGACACCACCTTAGACAAATGTAGGGTTTTGTCCTCAGAGAAACCCTGTCTGGATGAATGATGATGATGAAAGGTTCCACAGCCATGAGTGCCTGTAACTCCAAGGCTCGCCTTGCAGAGGTTATTGCTAGCAGCAGAGCTGTTTTTCAGGATGAGAATTTTATATCTGCTGTTGATGCTGGCTCGAAAGGAGGCAGTGTGAGTTTTTCCAAAACATAATTGAGGTCCCAGGCCAGAATTGGTGCTCTCCTTGGAGGCCTAATGTTTTTTGCCCCTCTGAGGTACTGCTTATTAAAGGATGTGAAAAAATAGGTAGTTCCGTATTGTAATGGGCTGAAATGGCAGAGGCTTGAATCTTAATTGATGAGAAAGAAAGGCCTTTGTTCAGCATCTCAGTTAGGTATTGAGGGATATTTGGTACACACGTGACAATGCCTTGTTCCAAGCACAGAATCTCTTCCATTTTTCTGCATAAGATTTTCTGGTACTGGGCCTCCTGGCCTCCAAGATGACATCCATAAAAGCTTTTGAAAGAGTAGTTTTCAGAATGGCTACATTATCCGCCATGCTGCCAGATTTAAGGTCCTGAGTTGGCTGTGCAGGATCTGATTGTTTTGTTGGGTCAGCAAATAAGAAGTTTGAGG
This sequence comes from Protopterus annectens, assembly GCF_019279795.1. Taxonomy (NCBI): domain Eukaryota; kingdom Metazoa; phylum Chordata; order Ceratodontiformes; family Protopteridae; genus Protopterus; species Protopterus annectens. Next base: position 452,408,153 of record NC_056725.1, on the reverse strand, counting down.
TAAACCTTGAGACAAGCTCTTTAGGATTGGGTACCAGTGCTGGCGTGGCCAGTCTGGTGCAATCTGAATCATTTTTGGCTTCTCTTGTCTGACCTTTAGGAGTACTCTGGGAAGGAGAGGCAGTGGGGGAAAAGCATATACGGTTAGATTTTTTCAGCTAAATGATAGGGCGTCCACTTTCCATGCTCGATTGTAATAAATCCTTGTGCAAAATCTCTGCAATTGGCAGTTGTGAGGAGAGGCAAATAGATCTATGGGCATCCCCATTTCTTTATTATCATGCTGAAGACTTGTGTATCCAGTTTCCATTTGTGGGGATCCATGAGGTTTCTGCTTAGTTCGTCTACCAGAGTATTTGTTTTTCCTGGCAGGAACTGTGCTTGCAGGTGAACTTGAAGAGCCAATGCTGTGTCCCATAAGGTAATTGCTTGTCTGCAGAGGGGGTAGGAATGTGTACCTCCCTGCTTGTTTATGTACCACATGATCATAGTTTTTGAAGCTGGCGTCAGTTTTATATAGAAATGCTGAGGCCTGAAAACACCATCAGAAGCCGGTGCCTGCTCAGCGGCTCCGGACCCATCAGAGGGAGAGACATCTGCGGGTACAATACTCTTGAGAATCTCGCGGTATGCCAGACTCCACATGGGTCTCGGTTGAGGCCTGCGACTAAAGTAGCGGGTATCAGGGGCTGCGAAAGTACCTCACCGAGTACCAGCGAACCGGCGACTGGCATAGGAGAAGCTTCGTCATCGGTTTTGGACCTCGATGGTCTGTGTCTGTCCTTTTCTTTGCATTTTTTGAGAACTCCGGTAGTCAGATTACTATCCGACAACATTTCAGGGTAGTTAAATCTGTTTCCAAAATATTTTGAAGCAAAGATATACCAATGATTAATACTGCGTTGGTTAAATCTAGCACAAAACCGACAGCAATGATCTGGGCCTAGGCAAGGAATACAGTACAAATGGAAATCCTTATGAGATATTTACTTCCCACAAGTAATGCAATTATTAACTTTTACTGACATCGGTATGGAGCAAGAAAAAGTTTCCCCAATGGGGTACTTAGCTTTAATTGAAGACTTCACTTCGGTTCTGTAACTCGAATGTGAAAAATTCAGGAGTAAGCCGACCGGCACTTATGAACTGCTTCTGCTTCGGGCACCGCGTGGCAAGAAAGACTAAAGAAAATGGCGTCGGCTGCATGTTTGATACCCCCGACGACCTGACGTCATGGAAGGAGAGACAGAAACCGAAGCAGGACACAAGACTTTGATATTCAGGCCGAATGAGGGCTACCTGCCAGCAGATTCCCCAAATGTAATGACTGCAACAGTGAAACACAAAGAACATCCTCTGGTTATAATCCTTTGTACCCAAGAATCGGTGGTGATGGTAAGCCGGGCAGAAGGGTAGAAAGGAGAAACGACCCCCAACCACCTCCAGAGGAAAGGAGTTGGGCCACTCTTCAGGAGCACTGGTAGGACTGCCCAAGGAAAGAGTCCCTGGAACCCTGGTTATACGGACCCCTGGTTATACGGACCCCCTCTGCCCCAAAAGGAGCATCTTCCCTGTGAGTTTTCCCCTCCGCATCTAGGGGAGAACTCGGCCTGTGTGTCACGGAAAGGACCCTGAGATTTCTTGAACCATATCTTCCCACTCTTTTGGTTTCAGGAGAAGGAACATTGAGGGGAAGAATAACTGACACCTACGGCATAAAGGGTCTTACCATCCTGTTCACATCTGGCCAGTGTGCTTTTAACTTTGGGTCCAAACAATGAAGAGACCTCAATAGGAGCATTAAGAAAGGAAGCCTTAAAGGGTTCCACGAAATTGCACAAGAGCATCCAGGCTCGTCTCAAGACCGCAGCTGAACCCGCTGCTCCTTCTGATGAGTGAGATATCAGTCGCATAGAGGAGTTAGATATTGACTCAATGGTGGCCAGCTGAGAGGCCACTGTCACGGACCTCATCAGACACGGCACCAGCCAAGGTTTCAGAGAGCTCGGAAATCAGATCCCTTTGAAGCCTGGTAAAGTGTGCCATATAATTCAGGGACCTGATAGTAAAGGTCGCTGATGCAAACGTGCGCTTCCCTATCCTGTCCAGGGTCCGGGACACTTTGTTAGGCAGATAGACTGGCTTCTTCTGCCAGATCCTTTTTTGTTGTGGCCACCACCACCAGAGCATCCACAGAAAGACCTTTTGACCAATGGGGATCCGTAGCAGGAAGGGACAAAATGTTATCTGGCCTCTGGAGAATAGCCTCGACTGTGTCAGGAGCCTTCCACACACGCTGCACGATGAGCCGGACAAGTTCATCGGCAGGTGGAGTAACCCAGGGGGTAGGGAGCTGGGCGCAAAAAGCCTGCAGGAACACAGACTCCTCAGAGGTCGGATTAGAGGGCTGCCAGTCACCTCTCTGTTTAAGGATTTCAAGGATATCACTGAAGGATACCTCAGAGGGTGACCGAGGGGATCCTTCCCCCTCATCAAAATCTGTCTTCAGTGAGGGACTCCTCTGTGGAGTCCATGTGCTTCCTCTTACACAAACTTTTCCGGTGGACTTCCTCAGAGGGAGAAGCTGGGGAAGTGGAAAAGGGGTTTCCTGTGGGAATATGCCCTGAGGCCCTTGCACCCAGTGTCCACTAGGTGCGACTTGTGAAACCAGTGTACAAGAGGAGGGCAGGGGGATAGATAGCCCAGTATCGCCAGCAGAAGCGAAAGCCTTCTCCATCAGTTGAAAGGCTAGTCCACCTGAAGAGGAGTGAGTGTCCAGGACAGGGGGTCACCCCTCCCCTAAGTAGCTCGGCCTGCCGACTTGAAGTCCCCGGATGGCTGTGGAGCAGCAAATTACACGTGTCACAACTGTAATCCTTGGTCATAGCAAAAATTTCCTGCCACGAAAGCAACTGCAGTTCCTTAGTGAGATCCATAAAGAGAACCGCAGAGGGGGAAGACTGTGCTATATCAATGGACTTCAAAGGCAATGAAGGAGGAGAATAAGGAGGAGTCTTTGGAGATGGGTCCTAGGGGGTGGAATACCTCTGGCCAAAAGCACTTGATCCACAAGACGCAACACATAGTGTTCAGAAAGGCTTCTAGTAGACGTCACGGAGACTGAGGGAGAAACAGGCCTGTCCACAGAAGAGACAAACTAGGTGCCCACCTCACCAGTCCGCACAGAGAACAACAGTGCTGAAAGAGACTGGACTACGGCTGTCTGCACCGAGGAAGGCAGTGGTGCAGAGGTCACGGTCTGCACGGACACAGGGATTGGTGCCGAAGTGGTTGTCGGTACCAAAGATGGAACCGACAAAACTGGAGCCAACAACTGAGGCATCAGTCCCAAGTAAGATGTCGGAGCCGACGAGGTCAAGGTCTGCGCCAACTGAGTGGTCGGTGCCGATTCAGTAGCCATAATAGTCTGAACAGAGGAGCCCCTCGGTGCCGATATAGTGAAGGCTGCAGGAGAAGACGGAACCGAGATCACCAATGGAGCTGAAGGCCTCGGTGCACAGTCTAGGCACCAAAATCACTGAGGCTGACTGAGTGAGCTCTGGAACGGAAACTTTAGCCTTTTTAGGTTTTGGTTGGTGGGAGTTCCCAGCCGGGAAGGCAAAGACTTGGCCTTAGTAGGAACATCCAAAATTTTCTTATGGGCTCTAGGAAGGGTTGAGGCGTTCAACTCAGAAATAGCCTCTGAAAATGGAGATTTAAGAAGTCCCTTCAGCAACAACTTGTTTTTCCTTTCTAACAAGGTTTTTTTTATTTTTATTTTATTTTTGTTAACCGGGAGGGTCCGACTGGACACAGGTCCATTTTCAGCGGAGGCCCGGGGAGAAAAGCTCCATGTTACAATATTAGATTAGTGCAATACAAAGGAATTTACAACATATAAAGTAGTACAAAGGAACATTAGTAGTAGAGTGTACTATTAGTACAGGAATGGAGAGATTAACCCCATTTATTTTCTTCATATTGACAAAAACATTAATAAATTTACATTCACAATACATTTCTGCTTTAGTATAACTGGGCAGTATGTAAATGCTCATAGTAGCATAACTACAATATAGGTATAGATAGGATGAGAGTAAGAGGAACTATTTTACATATTATATGAATCTTAGATACAGGTTAGAGCAGTTTTCAGGTAAGGAATATAGTACCAAACAGAACCAGTGTTGGTATGATTTCAGCTGTTAGACTGATGTCATGTTTGGATGAGTATGCAAGGATATCAGTAGAGGTAAGTAAGGGAAGTGGTATAGTGTAGTAGTATCCTTGTAACTGAGTATAGTTATTGCTACCCTGGGGTGTAGCAAGAGCAGAGCCAATTGTTAGAATAGTAGGATTTCAGGAGGTGTTTGAACTGGGTGCTAGAAGTAGTCCTAGTTATGTTGTTTGGGAGCGAGTTCCAGGTTTGTGCTGTTGTGCAGGCAAAGAGAGATTTACCTGCTTTCATTTTTATGTCTTATTACTTGAATGAGATTTTGATTGCTAGATCTCAGGGTTCTAGTGGTGGTGTAGGGTTGAATTAGCAGTTGGAGGGCAGGTGTTTTTTCAGGGTTGTAGTAGAGTTTATGTGCAATTGTGGCATGGTTAAGTCTTAGTAGGTGAGTAAGTTCCAGCCACTTGAGTTGCATTAGGGAAAGGCAGTGATGGGTTCTATTTGATGAGTCTGTTGAAAATTTGGCAATCTTGTTGTAGCAAGATTCCATTTTGTGAAGTTCAGTCTGGTGAAGGTTAGTTAAGATAGGGGAAGCATAAAGAAGGATGGAGAGGAGGTGGCTTCTTGCAATAGTGGCTTTGGTCTGATTAATCATGAACCTTTTACTTCTATATAGGAGACCTAGTTTTTGGTTTACCTTTTTGATGGTTTGTGCTATATGGATATCAAATTTTAGGTGATTATCAATCTCTACTCCTAGTAGTTTGGTGTGGCTGGTTGGTGTGATTTGAGTATTATTTTTGGAGTTTATTGTGAGGCTATGGTTTGAATTGGATGACCTGCAAGGGGTGAATAGGATTAGTTTGGTTTTCTTTGGATTGAGAAGAAGTTGTATTTTAGTAAACCAAGTTTCTGCTAGAGCAAAGTTGAATTGGGTGAGTGTGTGTAGCTTCTTTATGCTGGGGGCAGCACATATTATGGTGGTGTCATCAGCATATTGAACTACTGTGGCAGTGGGCAGTGAAGAGGAGATGTAGTTAGTGAAGAGGGAGAACAGCAGTGGGCCAAGGATTGATCCCTGAGGGACTCCTATGGAAACTGGTAAGAGAGGGGACAGCTTTTCTTGCCAGAGAACTGCTTGTTGGCGTTCTGATAGATAGCTATTGAACCAGAGTATGGTGGAGGAGCAAATATTGAGACTAGATAGAGTATTGAGGAGCAGATTGTAATTAACCTTGTCGAAGGCTTTGGATAAGTCGATGAAGATTGAAGATACATAAAGACCTTGGTTTCTAAAGTGGTTGACAGTATTGGTATAGGATAGAAGTGCAGTGGTTGTGCTGTGGGAGGGTCTGAAGCCATGCTGGGAGTTGGATAGTAGATTATTTTGTTGTAGATATTGCATTAATTGCAAGTGGACAATTCTTTCGAGAATTTTTGATAAGGGTGATAGTATAGCTATAGGACAATAGTTGGTTAGCTCTAAGGAGTTGCCACCTTTGTGTAGAGGGACAATATGGGAAGTTTTCCAGAGGGTAGGGATTGTATGTTCTGAAATAGATCTACTTATGAGAATTGACACTAGGTAGGATATGGCTTCTGCTGCTATCTGAAGGAAATCAGCAGGGTGTTTATCCACAGCTAGTGTAGTTGGTTTTAGATTTGTAAGGAGATTTGCAATCAATTTAGTGGGCGCTGGCTGTAGAGAAAAGGTAGAGATATTATTTGTATGACTGTTAGTTGAGGTGGAAGATTGTATAGGAGTATCATTATTTTTTTGGCTTTTAGCTAGATTTTCAACTGTTTCTGTGAAGAATTTATTAAATTGTTTGGGAATATCATCCTGGTTGTTTGGCAGTACAGGGGTGGGAGTGGATGCTTTCCCAGGGTGAAGTAGTTTATTAATGGAAGCCCAGAATTTTGGGGGGGTTGTTGCTATATTTATTCTGTAGGTTTTTGTAGTAGTTGGACTTGTCCAGTTTAGTTAGTCTCTTAGCTTTATTACGTAGTTCACTGTACTTTGATCTTAGAGCAGTATTGTTATCTTTGTGGGATGCTATCCAGAGTTTGTCCCTTTCTTTCATTGTCAGTTTTGTCTCTTTACTGAGCCATGGGGCATAGTGGGTTTTTGTTCTAATGGATCTAGAGGGAGCATGATGGTCTAGGATATGTAGGAAGGTGGAATTAAAGTACTCTACAGCTATGTTGAGAGGTAGTTTAAGAGGGAGCCAGTTACAGCAATGTAGTGCTTTGTTAAAGTCACTGGCTCTGATGTGTCTTTTATTACGTATTGTTTTGAGTAGAGGTAGGTTGGGTAGGTGTTGGGTCTTGCCCCTAATAAGATAGGTGGGTTGATGGTCACTTAGACTGTGAGGAAAACAGCCAGACTGATGAACAAAAGTGGGGTGTGATACCAGAATCCAATCCAAAATGGATTGATGTTTGGTTGTTTTGTCAGTCCTAGTGGGGGTAGTGATTATTTGTGAGAACCCATAAAGGTTGATGTGTTCTGAGGGAAGATCATTGGAGCAGTTGTTCCAGTCTATGTTAAAGTCACCCAACAGTATTGCTTCGTAAGGGAGGGAGAGTGAGAACCAATTTAACATGTTTTCCATTATGGGAATGTTGTTACCTGGGGTAGTTAGGCACCTGCAATGATTATTTGTTTGTTTGTGTTTAGTTTGAATTTGGCTAGGATAAGTTCTATGTTGTTGATTTTGTCATTGTTATAGTCAAGTTCATAGGTTCATAGGTTGGTACTAGGCTATCAGCCCTAGGGCCTATACAAGAATAGCCATAAGAATTCCCTGGCTATTTCTTCCCACATTATTTACTTTCCTGGACCCCTGTCTAGCAGGGCGACTGACGTGATCCCTGGGGTGAATTTCCTTTCTCCCATCCAATCGTCAAGGTTCCTCTTGAAGATGTCCAAAGAGGCACTCTGCTTGACATGTATAGGCAATCTATTCCAGAGTCTGGGGAGTCTCTGGGTCAGGAACCTATCCCTCCAGCATGTTTTGTTTATTGTGATGACAAGGTTTAGATCCCTGGAGCGTGTAGCTCTGAGGGATTGGGATTTCTTTAAGTGTAGCATGTCCAACAGCTCTGGGTTTGACATGGCCTTGTATGTTAAGCAGAGATCGCCTCTGAGTAGGCGATATGCGACAGAGTATAGCTGGAGTTTTTAAGGCGGTCAGCGTAGGGCATCTGCTTTAGGCCTGTGATTCTTTTAGTGAGGTATTTCTGAGGCCTTTCCAGTTGTTGCAGATGTCTTGAGAGGTACATACCAAATGGGGCGTTGTATTCTATAATGGGTCTAATGAGGGATGAGTACAGTGGGACAATGACCTCCTTTTTTCTGGATGAAAAGCCCTTCGTGATGAGGTGTGCCACATAGAAGGATTTCCTGACTGTTGTGGCGATGTGGTTATCGAAGGTGAGACCACTGTCCACCTGTGTCCCCTAAGTCTCTTATCACACTTTCTGTGTTTAGTGTACTGCCACCTATATGGTAATTCATGGATACATGTTTTTTCCCAAAGGGGATAACAATACATTTCTTGGCATTGAGCTTGAGCCCATGGCTCTGGCACCAAGCATCTGTTTCTGTAAGGCCCTTTTGTAGAGTATCCACATCATTTGGGGATTCAATAATGGCTCCCAGTTTGCAGTCATCTGCAAACTTTGTTAGCCAGAGACCCTTAGTGTTGACCTGTACTTCAAAGAAGAAGATGCCAAACAAGAGCGGCCCCAGGACTGAACCCTGAGATACTCCACTTGTCTGGAACTGGATTTGGAGTCGGCTACTTTTACAGTGTGGGTTCTATAAGTAAGCCATTTAGCAACCTATTGGGTGACATAGGGATTAATGCCCAACTTAGTAAGTTTATCTATGATTCCAGAGTGGGGGATGGTGTCAAAGGCCTTGGCAAGGTCTAGATAGGCTGTGTGGACCACCTTACCCTTGTCCATGGCTCTGGAGACTGATTCAAAGAAGTCAATCAGGTTCAGGAGACAAGATCGGCCCTTCACAAACCCAAACTGGGTGGGGTCCAGTGTTTGAAGGTTGCCAATGTCTTTGTTTATAAGTTCCATGATAATACGCTCCATGGCCTTGCAGATAAGACTTGTCAGACTGATGGGACGGTAGTTTCCGGGATCCAAGGTGGATTCCCTTGTGGATTGGGATAACTGTAGCTCTGCACCACTCAGTGGGCACGAAACCTGAGGTGAGGCTATGATTAAACATGACACTTAGGTGAGGTGCCAGTTCATATTGTAGTTCATGTAGTACACAGCCGGGATGTCATCTGGTCCCATGGATGCTGTATTCTTGGCTTTAGAGAGTGCGTTTTGTACCTGTGTGGCCGTTATTACTGGAATTTGGCAATCTTCCGGTATTGAGATGGGCCATTTAGGGGTGAGAGGGGTGAAGTTGGCACTGAATCGATCTGCCAGGATATTGGCAATATCCTTGGATCCGTATATTTAATGCCATTCTGTTTTAGCTCAGAGCAGATCTGAGCATTGCCATTTAGATTCTTGACATAGTTATAGAATGCTTTGTGGTTGTCTTTGGAATCTTTGGCAATTTTATTTTCGTAACTAGCTTTGGAGGATTTTATGAGGCATCTCAGTTTCTTACTGAGGCTAGTAAGGGAGTTTTTTGCATCCTGGAATTTTCCTCTTTTCTGCAAAAGTTTCTTCCTTTTGTTGTAAAGTTTGTTTATGGCAGGGGACCACCAGATTGGCTTCCTTTTTTTGGATAAGAGCATTTTGGTTCTATTTGGGATGGCACGATTCATGCATGAGTGGATGTGCTCGTTCAGTGCCTTAGTGTAGGATTCAGCAGTTGAACTTTCAGTTCCCGTCTGCGTGGGTGTCATGAAGTTTGTCACTTCTGACTTGAGTAGCATGAAGTTGGCTTTGGAGAAGTTTTTTATGGTGGTTTCTTTACTGGGGGGTGGGGGTGGGATGTGGATGTTAAGGGTGATTAGCTTATGGTCAGACTTGACTAACGAGGGGGTGACCATAGGTATGGAGCATTGATTTCCCATGTTGGTAATGACCAGGTCTAGGATATTGGAGCCCCTGGTGGGACTATGGATTAGTTGATCCAGGGCGTTGGAATTTATGAATTCCAAGAACCGTTGCACAAAGGTGTTGGGACAGGAGTAGTTTTCCCAGTTAATGGCAGGGTAGTTAAAATCACCCAGTATTAGGGTGTTTGGTTCTATCTTAATATTTTCCAGTATGTTTAGAAAGGTGTAGTGAGAATCTTGGGGCATGGTGGGGGATCTGTAGCAAGCTACAATTTGGATTGCAGTCTTACCTAGTGTTAGTTGCACCTGGAGAATTTCAGACACATTGTGTTGGCCAACTAGCCTGGTGGTGTGAATATCCTTGAGGAATATGGACACTCCTCCACCTTTAGTGTTTCAGTCCTGGTTTGGTGCCGAAATGTGTGGTAATAGTTGTAGCCTGGTATTGCAGGGGTGCTCTCTGGAGCCTTGAACCACGTCTCAGTTACTGCACAGATATCGATGTTCTCCATTTTTAGGAGTGCCTCGAGAGAGTGCATTTTGAGGTTTAGACTTCTAGCATTGAGTAGCATTACCTTCAGATTTTGCATGCTTGTACCTGTTACGGTGGTGGTTTTGTCCTTTGAAGTTTGCCTAAAAAAGGCACTATAGGGGTGGCAAGAGCCTTAGCCAGTAACCGGAATCCCAGGGGTGACAGGTGCAGACCATCTCTGGCAAAGCATCGTGGTCTGTCAATCATGTCATCCCAGGCAGACAGATACTGGATCCCCATTTGAATGACACCATAAGCTTAGCCAACTGTTGAAGTCAATCATTTTATCCTTATATTGTGGTATCATTCTGGGCGAAGGTAGGATGCTACTCAGGGCTAGGGTCATACCTGCCTGGGCCACATGATCCGAGAGCTCTTCCATGTGTCTTTTCATGTAGTCCAGGGAGGTACGTCTCAAGTCATTCACTCCAACATGGACAATGACAGAGTCATATTTGTACTTTTTGTGGAGTGACTGGAGTGCATGCGTTATGTGGCGGATCCTGACACCAGACAGGCAGCCGACTGTAATTTTCTCCTTATTCAACCTGGTGAGAGGGACATCAGTGTGCCGGACTAGAGAGTCACCTATGACTAAAGTGTTAGGTACATTGTCTTGCCTTGGGGGCTGTTGCTGGGTGGCACACTGGTGTTGTGAACTATGTGACACATTGGTTGTGATTGGTGTTTGTTTGCGTTTCAGCTTCAGAGGTCTTTGTTGTTTGGGCAGGTTACAGTTAAGGGCCTCTGCATATGTGGATTTTGTGTTGCTATATGTGGGTGTTGGTGGTGCGGGTTTAGAAGGGCTATGTGTTGCTTGAGGTGTAGTGTGGGTGTTAACCTTCTCCTCTTGACTGTTTAGCACAATCTTGGGTGGAGAGAGCTTTGCTTCCATTTTGGCTATGTAAGTGCATCTCTCACAGGTTGTAGTGTTGGGTGGTAGGAGGAGAGGGTTGTCTGTGTACATGAGGCAATTGCTGCATTGCCCCAGTATGCCCAGATTCACCAGGTGGACAGGAGAAATCAACGGAAGCTGACCCTTGGACATGCCTGGTTTGGGGCTTTTTTTTTTCTTTGTAAAGTATAGGAGCTGTTTCCTTAGCAAGGTACTTTGCAATTATAGGCTGTTTAGTGCTTACTATTAATTTCTCCTTGTTAACAAGGAGAGTTCAGTGTTTGTATGAGTTTAAGGCTTCCTAGTGCTTTCCAGCAGGTATTAGAGAAAGTGCTAGTCACAGGGATGCTTAAAGGTAAGATTGAAAAGAATGCACTCTGCAGTGTGCACTAGAGAAGTTAGATGTGAAAGTAGGTAACTTGAGTTTTACCTGTTTAAAAAGTTAAGGTTTAGTGGAGAGTTACTATTTTTAAAAAAGCAAGATGGATTGAAAGGGGTGGTCACTTTTGTATTTTGGTACTATGAAATACTGTAGGATGGCCAATAAATTTAAATAATTGAAGGGGTGGGATTTCAAAAATGATGATTTTGTGATTACTCACATAAGCCAGTGAAAGTACAGAGAAATGAGATATATGGTCAGATTAACATAAGAGGCGTTCAACTAGAAAGACAGTGGTATTTAACAAGACAACTTAAATGGGTGGGAGGGCAGGAAAAAATTCTGCCCGACTAAGAAGAGAGAGAGCTGTGGTCTCTTTTGAAGTTTTAATATGCTGTTAAAACAGAATGCAAGCAAAACACAAGGTAAAGAAAACAAACTACAGTATTCAAAATATATATAGTTCTAGTGAGAGGTGACTTTGGAATAGAATTGCTACACCTCCACCCTTTTTCCCTGTTCTGTCTTTACGTAGGATATCATAATCTGGGGCTATGATTTCATTATTGTGATGATTAGGTTTAAGCCATGTTTCTGTTAGTACTACTATGTCAGGTTTGTATAGGGCTAATAAGGCATGCAGGTCATTTATTTTGTTTAGTATGCTTCTTGCATTTATATTTAAAAGGAGGAGAGATGATTTGGGTTTGTAGAAATGGGGATTTGGTAGCTTTAGTTTATCTTTGTTTGTTGAGGTGGGGCCTGGGGGTTTGGGTGAATGTCTCCACAGCAGGAGAGTTTTTGGAGTAGGTTTAAGTATAGTTTGGCGAGTTTATTAAGGATTTTCGATAGATTTTGTGAGGTGTGGGGGTTAGTTTTTATTGCTAATTTGTTATAATAGAGAGATGGGGTTGAAAAGGATGTAGAGTTGGGGGTTGTAATGGGAGAGTTTTGCAGGTGTGTGTGGTTACTTATTGGTCTGGTTTGCCATGGGGGTGGAGAGGTGATATTTAGATGGGTGTGATAGGAAGAGAGTATAGAGAGTAGAAGTAGGATGGAGATGATTGTTTGATAAAATAAAAGTTTTTGGATAAGTGGGTTTTGTACACTATGCATGTTTAGTTATTGTGAGGGTAAGGTTGATTTTGAAAGTAAACTTGTTGAGTGATTGAGGGTGTAGATATTGGTGGTGTGGTGGTAGTAATTAATGTTGTGTTGGGTTGGTAGGAGGTTTGGTGATTGAGATTTATGTTGCAGTTGATTGGAGGGGTGTAATAGGATAATTGGGGAGGTGGGAACTGTTTGTGGGTGTGGTGTTGAACTATAAGTTTGAGAGCCCTAGGGGTGGGTGGGAAAGGGGGTAGGGGAGCAAAGACAGCCCGAGTGGTAGGGGAGCGAAGAGAGCCTGAGCGGTAGCGAGGGCAAACGGAGCGGGCTAGCACCACAGAAGAAGGAAAAACAAACAGAGAAAGACTTTTCAGCAGGCAGAGTTATTTAGTGTCTAGAAATAGTTGTTTTGATTTCACATTTTATGCATACAGCTCTGAAGGAGTCTTTAGCAAAAATATAGCTAAGTACAAGATTAAAAGGGGGGAGTATAGTCACAGAGCTATTAGCTAGGATGGGGAGCTGAGTGGGGGAATTAGGGTGGAGAAGGGGGTTGCAGGGTTAGGTAGGTGAGAGTTGGTGTGGCTAGAAAGCTCAGAATGAGGGGAGTGGGCAGATAGAGGTGTAAGGTAGGGAGAGGTTAGGTGGCAGAAGGAGACAGAGTAAGGAGAGAGAACAGAGAGTTGTCAGGGGTAGGGTTGGACTAGTAGTAGCTTTAGAGGGCAGATAGGAGCTGACAGTAAACAGAGTTAATCAAGTGATAGCTATGTAGTTAACAAAGAATGAGTCTGGGCAGGTAGCGAGTGAGGAGGGGGTAAGAGGTGGGGTATGCAGAGATGTGTTGTAGCTGTAGGTTCTGTTAGAAAAATGTTCACAGATAGTACAGGGCAGGTGAACAAATAAATGGGACGCCCCCAAACAAACGCACAAAGTGTGCATCAGATGTAGGTAGTTTGTATCCACAATCAGAACACCTTTTGAAACCTGGACTACCTTTCTTACCTGCCATGACAGAAAAAAGGGATAGTAGAAAGGGTACCAGCAATGGTACAAAAGAATACCCGGAAGTATGAAAAAAGGGAGATTACCAATGATGGTAGGGGAGAAATACCTCGCGGTAAAAGGTGTGGAGAAAAGAGAAGAAAACTCAAGAAAATATGGTCGCTAGATGCGATAGGGTAAGAGACAACAAAACAGAAACTTTTCTGACAGAAAACGTTATATAAATAACTATTCTGACAACAAATAACTATACTTAGCTCAAGAGAAGCAGCTTGACACGACCGAAGGCAATGCACCAAACGAAATCTGAGGCAACAGGGAGAGGGGGATTATGGGTAAGAGTTTAGCTCAAGAGTCTGTAGCTGACGCGAGCTTGGAAAATGGCCGGCTCGGTTCCGATGTCGGAACCGATACCCATGCGTAAGGAATGAACGAGGATTAACAATATCAGATTGAAGGGTTCCATCGCCATAAGGGCCTGCAACTCGGACACTCTTCTTTCTGAAGTGATGGCTAGAAGTAAGGCTGTTTTCCAAGAGAGGAATTTTATCTCCGCTGTAGCAGCAGGCTCAAAGGGGGGGAAGCATGAGCTTCTCTAGTACAAAGTTAAGGTCCCAGGCTTGAGTGGGAGCTCTCATCAGGGGTCTTAAATTGTTAGATCCTCTCAGGAACTGTTTGACCAAAGGGTGCGAGAAAGTACAGTTGTGTAAACTTACCATAAATGTAGATGTTAGAGTGTATTCACTGTTGCAGTCATCACATTTGGATTATCTGCCTGCAGTAGCCCTCAGTCAGCCTGATTAACAAAGTCTTGGGTCCTGCGTCAGTTGCTGTCTCTTCTTACGTGACATCAGGTCTTCAGGGGTATAAAACATGCAGCCGATGCCATTACATCAGTTTTTCTTGCCCCAGATGTCAGGTGCCCCCCTAATGGGAAGCAATTAAATATATAAATATACAAGGATATACCTCCAACAAAAAAGCAAATACACCAAAAAGCTTTTAAGCATAGTAAAGGAAAGTAGAAGTATAGCCAAAAGAAGTCATGGGGCTGGAGGAAGAGTAACCAGGGCTGCAACAGTGAATACACTTGAACATCTAACATTTATGGTAAGTACACAACAGTACTATGTTCTTTGTGTTTCACTGTTTCACTCATCACATTTGGGTAGATTCCCAAAGCTAAGGTTGGGAGGAGGAATTTAGATAGCATTAGGCCCAGCTATAAGGCCCTGCAAGACTGCAGTGGCAAAGCCAGCTCTGGATTTAGAGAAAATTAACAAATGATCATGCTTGGTGAAAGTATGTGCAGAACTCCAAGTAGCAGCTTCTAGGATGTCACTGGTAGGGACGCCTCTGAGAAAGGCTGTAGAGGTAGATGCAGCCCTAGTTGAGTGGGGTCTGATCTCCTGTGGGATAGGTTTTCGATGGTGCTTATAACATAAATGAATAGTTCATAGGTACGTACTAGGCTATCTGCCAGAGGGCATTTAAAAGCCTAGCCAGAGTGTGTCACTTTTGCCGCCCCATTGATTAATTAACTGAGCCTCTGTCAAGAAGAGCCAATGAAGTGAGCCCAGGGGTGTATTTTCTGTTATCCATCCACTCGTCAAGGTTTCTCTAAAAGAGTGTTAGTCAGGGGCTCTGCCTAATGTAGTTAGGAATTTTGTTCCAAAGCATGGGGATTCTCTGTGAGAGGAATCTATCCCTCCAGCATGTTCTATTTATTGTTGTGGTGAGGTTTAGCTCACTAGAGCGAGTGGTTTGCAGTGACTTGGATTTCTTTAGGTGGAGCATGTCCATCAATTCTGAGTTGGACATGGCTTTGTAAGTCAGGCAGAGATCCCCTCTGAGTAAACGATATGCCACTGAGTACAGCCAGAGTTTTTCCATGTGGGCTGCATAGGACATATGTTTGAGGCCAGTAATCCTCTTGGTGAGGTACTTTTGTGGTCTTTCCAGCTGCTGGAAGTGTCTTGTGAGGTACATCCCAAATGGGGCATTGTACTCTATGATAGGTCTTATGAGTGAGGAGTAGAGGGGCACTATAACCTCTATTTCTAGATGCAAACCCTTTAGTAATTAGATGGGCTACACAGAAGGATTTCCCAACTACTTTGGCAATATGATTGTCAAAGGAGAGATTACTATCTACCTAAGTCCCCGATCTCTTATTACCACTTCTGTATTAAGGGGGCTGCCACCTATGTGGTAATTCATGGGTGTTTTGCTTTTCCTAAACAGGATGATTATGCATTTTTTGGCATTTAGTTTGAGACCATGACTTTGACACCAAGTGTCCGTCTCAGTAAGGCCCTTTTGGAGAATGTCCGTGTCAGCTGGAGAGTCAATTATGGCTCCCACTTTGCAATCATCGGCAAACTTGGTTAGCCATAGTCCTTCTGTGTTTGCCTGTACTTCTGAGAAGTGTATGTCGAACAGTAGGGGTCCCAGGACTGAGCCTTGTGGGAAACCACTTGCGACTGTTTTAGAGTCGGACCTGGAGCCCGCTATTCTTACCATGTGAGTTCTGTCTGCAAGCCAGTTGACAACCCATCTCGTGACGTAGCGGTTTATGTTCAGGCTGGTGAGTTTTTCTATAATTCCCAAGTGGGGAATGGTGTGAAAAGCCTTGGCAAGGTCAAGGTAGGCTGTGTAAACCACCTTCCCCTCATCTATGGCCTTGGTGACTGTCTCGAAGAAGTCAACCAGGTTTAGTAGGCATGATCTGCCCTTAAAGCCGAACTGGGTAGGGTCAAGTGTTTGGAGGTTCCCAGTGTCTTTGTTAATCAGTTCCATGATTATGCACTCCATAGTCTTGTAGACCAGGCTAGTCAGGCTTATGGGGCAAAAGTTACCAGGGTCAGTTGTGGCCCCTCCTTCGTGGAGCGGAATCACTGTTGCTGTGTGCCATTCTATGGGAACATAGCCTGTGGAGAGGCTGAGGTTGAACAGTGTGTTTAGGTGGGGGGGGTTAGTTCAATCTGTAGTACATGCAAGACGCAGCGTGGGAAACCATCTGGCCCCATTGACACTGTGCTTTTGGCTACTGAAAGGGCTGTTTTCACCTGTGCGTCTGTGATTTCTAGGACACTACACTTTTCTGGTATTGTTGTGGGCCCTTTTGGGGGTGAAGTTTGCACTGAATCTATCTGCCAGGAAGTTGGCAATATCAGTAGGTTCAGTATATTTTGTGCTATTTTGCACTAGCTCAGAGCATATCTGCGAATTGCCACTTACATTCTTGACATAGCTAAAGAAGGCTTTGTGGTTATCTTTCGAATCCTAGGCTATTTTTCTTTCGAAGTAAGCCTTGGATGATTTTATGAGGGACCTTAGTTTCTTACCGATACTGATCGGGGATGTCTTTCCTTCTTGGGATTTGCTTTTTTTCTGAACTAGCTTCCTCCTTCTATTGTATAGCCTGTTTACAGCAGGGGTCCACCAGACTGGTTTCCTTCTCTTAGGGGAGTGAGTCTTGATTTTGCTAGGGATGGCACGATCCATGCATCCTTGTAGGTGCTCATAGAGTGCATTTATAAAGGTTCCTGCATCTTGGACACTGTTATCCTTTAGCATGGGGGCGGTGAAACTTACCACCGCTGCCTTAAGTAAGGTGAAGTTTGCTATAGGAAAGTTTTTCACTGTGGTTTCCTTGGTTGAAGTGGTGGTGTGGTGTGGACATCCAGAGTGATTAGTTTATGGTAAGATCTAACCAGTGACGGGTTGACCTCCGGTGCGGAACATTTGTCGCCCATGTTGGTGATGACCAGGTCCAATATGTTTTCATCTCTGGTAGGGGAGTTTACCAGCTGATCCAACCATTTTGAGTGGATTAATTCCAAGAAATGATGGACCTGGAAGTTTGTACTTGAATAGTTTTCCCAGTTAATGGTAGGGTAACTGAAATCACCAAATATCAGGGTGTTCGGTAGGACCTTCATGTTTTCCAGTGTCTCCAGAAAAGCGGAGTGGTGGTCCCGGGTCATGGAGGGTGATGTGTAGCACGACACAATTTGCATTGCAGATTTGCCCGATGTTAGTTGCACATGGAAGATCTCAGAGGTATCATGCTACGCCACTAACCTGGAGGTGTAGGTATCCTTGATAAATATGGATACACTCCCTTTTGTGTTTCGGTCCATGTTCAGTGGACGAAATTGTGTGGTATGAGCTGTAGCCCAGTAGTGCTGGGGTGGTCTGTGGAGCCTTGAACCAGGTTTCAGTTACTGCACAGATGTCGACATTCTACACACTGACGAGTGCTTCGAGCGCGTGCATTTTGAGATTTAAACTCCTGGCGCTGAGTAGCATAACCCTCATTTTTTTATTTGTGCTGTGTACGGAGGTGGGTTTGACTTTGGAGACTTGCCTAAAAAGGGCACTATGGCGACAGCAAGAGCCTTGGTCAGTATTCGAAAGCCTAGGGGTGACGGGTGCAAGCCGTCTCTTGCAAAGCAACGAGGCTTGTCGAGCATGTCCCAGGCTGTCAAGACACTGGATCCCCTTTGAATGATACCACAAGCTTAGGAAATTGTTGAAATTAATCATTTTTTCTTTATACTGCAATATAATTCTTGGTGAGGGCAGGATGATACTCGGGGTCAGGATCATACCTGCCTGGGCTACATGATCAGAGAGCTCTTCCATGTCTTTTCATGTAGTCCAGGGAGGTACGTCTCAGGTCATTCACACCAACATGAACAATGACAGAGTCATATTTGTACTTGTTCTGGAGTGACCAGAGTGCTTGCATTATGTTGTGGATTCTGGCTCCTGATAAGCTCCCAGGAATATAATTTGACGACAGGGTACCAGGTGTGATTTATTTTAGTTTATGGTATACCACAGACAAGTTAGCACCCTTTGATTCAAAAGTATGTCCTGGCTCTCCGCCTGAATTAGACAATCGTCCAGGTATGGGTATATTTGAATACTTCTTTGCCTGAAAAATGCAATAACTGGTGCTAGGCACTTTGTGAATACCCTGGGTGCAGTAGATAAGACAAAGGGCAGTGCAGAGAACTGATGGTGCATGTAGCCTGCAAGATTCCCTGATTGGGATGTGCAGGTATGCTTCTTTTAAATCTAGTGTTGCCAACCAGGCATCTTTGCGCATAGGAAGCGACTGGTGAAGAGTCAGCATCTTGAATTTTGGAATCACCAAAAAGGTGTTTAGAGTAGACAGGTCCAGGATAGGACGCCATGAATTGTCTTTTCTGGGTACCAAGAAAAGTCTCAAATAGAAACCATGTCAGTTTTCCTCTTCTGGTACTAACTGAATAGCTCCCATGCTTAAGAGAGAAAGTACTTGTTTTTGGGCCTCTGCCCACTGATTTGGGGGTAGATCTGGCCACCCGCTTGGTGTTGGCAACATGTGGAAGTGAAATCTGTATCCCTGGGACACTATTTAAAACCCATATGTCCTGGGTAATGGATTCCCAGTTCTTTGCATGAAGAGCAATCTTCCCCCCAAAGGGGCAGTCCGTTGATAAGTGCTTGGAGGTTTTAGAAGGACGTCATTGATACAGTTTACCATAGGGGTGAGTTTTATTACTCCCAAGATTTGGAAGTGGAGGCCCCCACTGCTTAGTCCTATGCATACCCTGGGACTGCAGCCTAGGAGCTCTGCTGGATCTGGGTTTGGACTGAAGGTCTGGAAGAGGCAGGAAAGGACCAATTCTTGGAAGGCCAATCCCTACTAAATCTTGGAGGTTGTACTTGTAAAAAATGTTAACAGTTTGCATAGATTTAGCTTTTTTTTCCATCTTTTTAAGAACTTCTTCGGCCTCGTTGACAAACATGCGGTCCTGGTTTAGGGGAGCATCCAGTAATTTTGCTTTAACATGATCTTGTAAGGATTACTCCTTAAGCCAAGCATGCCTTCTAAGTACAGACCCAGTTACAGCAGCCCTGCAAGATGCTTCTAGACAGTCAAAACCACATTGCAAAGTATGTTTTCCAACTTGAGATGAATGCAATAAATTCTGTAAATCCTTATTTTCAGCACAATCGGGAATCAACATCATTTTCTGTTTAAGCAATCCAATAATATGCTGCTGATACTTTAACATATGAAAATGGCAGTTTAAGGCCCTAATGGCCAAGTTGTAGAACTGTATACCTTCTTACCCCATCTATCCAGCGCCCTGGAGTCTCTATCAGAGGGGGTAGGATTTTTGGCAGTAGTAGCTTTAATGCCCTTGGGCCCATGTGAAATGGTCTCAGGATCTGCAGTAGGATTTTTAAAAAGGAACTTGTGAGAGTCAGGGACCCTGCAATATCCATCAGGTTTTCTGGGAGCAGGAGGTAGTGAGTCAGTGGCCAAGCTAAATTCTGCAAATGCATCATCAACAATGTCTAGTACAGGAGGTACGGCTAAAGGCCTGTGCTAGGGTAGGAGTAAGAAATCCCTAAGCCTCTTTTTAGAATCAGAGAAATCCTGACTTTCCCAATGAAAATGCTCCCTGAGAGTATACAAGGATTCACCAAAAGAGAAATCCTCTGGGGGGGGGGGGGGGGGGCGGGAGCAGAGGGAATGGAGTCCTCAGCATTAGAATCCTCATAGGTAGATAAGGGTAAATTCTGATTATCAGAAGAAACAGAAAATTCAGAATCCTGGTCAGAAGTATCATAAACAAACTCAGTCCTAGGTTTCTTAGAGGGGGAAGGCTGGCTTCCCCTGATTAAAGTAATAAGGTCTTCAGCCATTCTTATCATTTGTTTTTTAGGCATAGAGGCCTGACCATGCGGTCTGGGCGTTAGTTTTCTAGGCATGGTTCAAGATTTAGGCCTTGAAGAAGATGGCGTTGGTTTAATACGCAAGTCAGTAGTCCTGAATACACCCTCAGAAGTCGGTGCCTGCACAGAGGCTCTGGACTCATCCAATGTAGAGACATCCGCAGGTTCCACAGTTGAAGCATCTCACAGCATACTGGACTCAGAATGGGTCTCAGTAGAGGCCTGCGAATCAGAAGTAGCGGGTATCAGGGGCTGCAAAAGCGCCTTACTGCGTACCAGCGAACTGGCGACTGGCTTAGGAGAAGCAATGTCGGCAGCTTTGGACCTAGGTGGCCTGTCTTTATCTTTGCATTTTTTCGGAATGTCAGTCGTCGGATGGCTGACCGAAGACATATCAGGATAACTGAACTCAGCACCAAAATATTTAGAAGCGTAAATATACCAACGGACAGTTTGTGGTTTAAATAAAGCACAAAACAGACAGTGAGGTATGTCGTGGTCAGGGCCTAGGCAAAGAATACAGTACAAATAAAAATCTTTGAATTATTTGCTTTCCACAAGTTATGCAATTATTTACTTTTACTGACATCGGTTAAGAGCAAGAAAAAGTTTCCCCAATGGGGTACTTAGCTTTTAATTGAAGACTTTGGTTCTGAAACTCGAAAACAAAAATTTCAGTAGTCAGCCAACCGGCACTTGCGAACTGCTTCGGACACCGCACGGCAAGAAAGACTGATGTAATAGCGTCGGCTGCACGTTTCATACCCCTGAAGACCTGATGTCACTGAAGAAGAGACAACAACAGACGCAGGACCCAAGACTTTGTTAATTAGGCTGACTGGGGACTACTGCAAGCAGATAACCCAAATGTGATGACTGCAACAGTGAAACAGGAAGAACACGAGGGGTGGCTCAGTATTATAATAAGCCGAGATGGCAGAGGCATGAATCTTAATTGAAGAGAAGGCTAGGCCTTTGTGGAGCAGTTCTACTAAACAATCTAGGATTTGAGGTAAGTTGTGCATGGTTGTGTCCCTTCCCTGAGACCGGCACCAATAACAGTATATTTTACACTTCTCTGAATAGGATTTCCTAGTACTAGACCTCCTGGCCTCCAGGATGACATCCAGTACCCGTTTGCTGAGAGTTGTTGGTCATGTATTCAGGGAATGAGCCAGGCTGCTAGGTTCAGGGTTTTCAGCTGAGGATGCAAAATCTGGCCCTCCTGTTGGGACAGCAGGGAAGGGGTCAGAGGCAGGTGCCAGGGTGGCACTACTGTCAGACTTCATAAAAGTTTGTACCAGTGCTGGTGTGGCCAGTCTGGTGCAATCAGGATTGCCCTTGGCTTGTCCCGTTTGACCTTGACTAGTACTTTTGAGAGGAAGGGCAGAGGGGGAAGGCATAGATTGAGAGGTTTTCCCATGTAAAGGACAGGGCACCCACTTTCCATGCTGGGCTGTGGGGAGCTCTGGTGCAAAACTTGCTCAATTTATAGTTCTGGGAGGCAAAGAGGTCTAGCTCTGGTGCCCCCCACCTGTGGATCAGAAGCTTGAATGATTTGGGTTCCAGTTTCCACTTGTGCGGGTCCATTACATTTCTGCTTAAGTTGTCTGCCAGTGAATTTAGTTTACCTGGCAGGAATTGAGCTTGCAGGTGCACTTGACTGCTCAAGGCTGTGTTCCACAGAGCCATGGCTAACCTGCAGAGTGGGTAGGAATGAGCTACCCCCTGCTTGTATATGTACCACATGACTGTAGTGTTGTCTGTCTTTATCAAGAGTTGTCCTGGTAGGATAAGGTACTTGAAGGCCGTCAGTGCATTCTATACAGCTAACATTTCTTTTTGATTGATATGCAGATGCATTTGTCCTGGGCTCCATTTGCGTTGAATGCAGTTGCCTGCCATGTGAGCCCCCCATGTATAGTCTGATGTGTCTGTTGTCAGGGTTTGGGCAGCAGGGGGTTGAGTGAAAGGGAGTCCCTCGTTGTGATAGCAGGCCTCTGCCCACCAAAGGAACTGTCCTTAGGCAAGGAATGATGGGAAATCATTGTTTCCAGGTCCTGAGAATGTTAACACCAGAGACTTTAAGTACCACTGAAGTTGTCTCATATGCAGTCTTGCATATGGAATTAGTAGAATGCAAGAGGCCATGATCCCTAGGCCTTGCAGTATTTTTCTTGCAGATAGCCGGTATTGAGTGGCCAATAGACTGAAGTAGTTTGTCAAATAAACCTGTTTTTCTGGAGTGAGGCATGCCATCTGGGAAGTTCTGTTCAAGCTTGCTCCCAGGAATAAAATCTTTTGGCTGGGTACCAGATGTGATTTCTTTTTGTTGATGGCATATCCCAGAGAAGTTAGAAGTCTCTTTACAAATGCCAGGTGCTGAAGTAGCAATTCTTAACTGTCCGCGTGAATGAGGCAATCATCCAAGTACGAGTAAATTTGAATGTTTCTCTGCCTGCAGTAAGCAATGGCTGGAGCCAGGCATTTTGTGAATACCCTGGGTGCAGTACATAAGCCAAAGGGAAGTGCAGAGAACTCATAGTGCATGCAGCCTGCCCTGAAACGTAGATAGTTCCTGCAAGATTCCCTTGTGGGGATTTGCAGATGAGCGTCTTTTAAGTCTAGGGTGACCAGCCAGGAGTCCTTGGCTAGCATATGAAGCAGCTGTTGACAAGTAAGCATTCTGAATTTTGGAACCACCAGGAAGCTGTTGAGAATTAACAGATCTAGGATAGGGCGCCAAGAGTTTTCTTTCCTGGGCACCAGAAATGGTCTGGAGTAGAAACCCTGTCCCCTTTACTCTGTTGGAACAGGTTGAATAGCACTGATACTGAGAAGAGAAAGTACTTGCTTTTGGGCCTCAGACCACTGGTTTGGAGGGAGGTCTAGCACTCCGCTTGGGGTTGGCAAAGAGTGGAAGTAGAATCTGTATCCCTGGGATACAATGTTTAAGACCCATCTGTCGTGGGTAATGTACACTCAGTTTTTTGCATGCAGGGCAAGTTTTCCTCCTACGGGTGCAAGTACTTGGGCAAGGCTGGGAAGGATGAAAGACAAGTCATTGTGAATTTTTTTCATAGGGTGGTGGCTTCCTACTCCCTGTTTTTGAAGTGGGAGCACTCCATAGTTTAGATCTGTACATACCCTGATACTGTAGTCTTGGTGGTCTGCTGTCCCTGGGTTTGGACTGAGAAGATCTGTGAGGGACAGGAAAGGACCAGTTTTTTGAAGGCCAATGCCTACTGAATCTAGGTGGCTCTACCTGTAGGAAATCTTTAACAGTTTGCATAGATTTAGCTTTTTCCTCCATCTTTTTAAGAAATTCTTATGCTTTAGTGCCAAACGTTCTTGGTTTAATGGAACATTTAGTAATTTTGCTTTGACATGGACTGGCAAGATTTGTTCCTTTAGCCAAGCATGCCTTCTAAGAACAGACCCAGTGACAGCAGCCCTGCAAGATGCTTCTAAAGCATCAAAAAGTACAGCTGTGCAGACATACCATAAATGTAGATGTTAGAGTGTTATTCACTGTTGCAGTCATCACATTTGGGTCATCTGCCTGCAGGTAGCCCTCAGCCGGCCTGAATACCAGAGTCTTTGGATTTCTGCATCGGATGCCGTCTCTTCTTCCATGACGTCAGGTCGTCAGGTGTATAAAACATGTAGCCAATGCCATTACATCAGTTTTTCTTGCCCCAGATGTCAGGTGCCCCCAAAATAGGAAGCAATTACATGGTATGGTACATCCATCAAAAAGCAAATACACCAGAAAAAATAAACATACCAAACAAGAAGGAAAGGTAGAGCCAACAGAAGTCAGGGGCCTGGAGGGAGGGTAACCAGGACTG
Source organism: Protopterus annectens (assembly GCF_019279795.1). Lineage (NCBI taxonomy): Eukaryota > Metazoa > Chordata > Ceratodontiformes > Protopteridae > Protopterus > Protopterus annectens. Next base: position 452,384,428 of record NC_056725.1, on the reverse strand, counting down.
CAACAGTGAATACACTCAAACATCTACATTTATGGTAAGTGTACACAACTGTACTATGGTTCTTCGTGTTTCACTGCTGCAGTCATCACATTCGGGTTGATTCCCAAAGCTAAGGAAGGGAGGAGGAAGCTAAAGAGCATTAAGGTAAGCTATTAAGCCCTGCAAGACTGCAGTGGCAAATCCAGCTCTGGATTTAGAAAAGATAGGCACGTGGTAATGCTTAGTGAAGGTATGTACAGAGCTCCAGGTAGCACCTTCTAGGATGTCCCTGGTAGGGACTCCTCCCTCTGGGAAAAGCCGCAGAGGAAGATGTAGCCCTGATGGAATGTGATCGTATCCCCTGTGGGGTAGGTTTTCCATGGTGCTTGTAGCAGAAATGAATGGAATGGGCTATCCATTTGGAAATGGTTTGCTTTGAAATGGCATTCCCCTCTGCCCCTGCAGCAAAGCCAACTAGCAGCTGTTCAGATTTTCTGAGAGGCTTAGTCCTGTCCAAATAATATCTAAGTAAAAAACAGATGCACAATGGGACCGGTAGCTCAGAGGTAAAATCCACCAAGTATTAATACTGTTCACGAACGTAATCCAAGACTTTTAATTAAAACAAGACAAATTTACATAAGCGCTTTCGTTTGGCTCATGCCAAACTTTTTTTTTTGAAAAAGTTTGGCATGAGCCAAACGAAAGCGCTTATGTATTGTTTTTCTTGTTGCACCTTGTGGATTATTCAATAAATCGTTGTTTTCGCATCCAAAGGACTGGATTTATTTGCGCTTGTGGACTGTGACGCTCTTTTTTGGTTTTGCTTATGTAAATTTGTCTTGTTTTAATTAAAAGTCTTGGATTACGTTCGTGGACAGTATTAATACTTGGTGGATTTTACCTCTGAGCTACCGCTCCCATTGTGCATCTGTTTTTTACTTGGTTTGTCTTTTGGTTTTTGGACTTTTGGCAAATAATATCTAAGTTGTCTGTGCATGTCCAGACAGTGTAGTATTCGTTTCCCTTTGTTTTGTGGATTAGGGAAAAAAGTAGGCAAATGAATGGACAGATTTAGGCCACACTAGACACCACCTTGGGCATAAAGGAAGGATTATTCCTGAGAGAAACCCTGTCCGCATGGAAGATAATGAAGGGTTCCACTGCCATGAGGGCCTGTAATTCAGACACTCTTCTTGCTGAAGTGATGGCTAGAAGGAAGGCTGTTTTCCAAGAAAGGAATTTCAACTTTGCTGTTGCAGCTGGCTCAAAGTGGGGGGGGGGGTGAGCTTTTCCAATACAAAGTTAAGGTCCCAGGCTGGAGTGGGAGCTGTCCGGGGGGGGGGGGGGGGGAGGGGGGTCTTAAATTTTTGGCCCCTCTAAGGGATTGTTTTAGTAAGGGGTGAGAGAAGGGTGGCTCAGTATTATAATGTGCTGAAAAGGCAGAGGCATGAATTTTTATTGACTAGAAGGATAGGCCCTTGTGGAGCATTTCTGTTAAGTACTGTAGAATATGAGGTAAGCTGGGCACCGTTGTGCCCATCCCCTGAGCATGGTTCTGGAAACAGTATATTTTCCACTTTTCAGCATAGGATTTTCTAGTACTAGGCCTCCTTGCCTCCAGAATGACATCCAGCACCTGCTTACTGAGGAATGCTAGAGGAGAGCTCATGGAATTAGACTGGATTCAAGATTCGGGGTTTTAAGCTAAGGGTGCAGAATCTGGGGCCCTCCTGCTGGGACAGCAGGGAAGGGGTCTGAGTCAAGTGCCATGGTTGCAGCAGTGGCATACTGCGCAAGAAGGGGGGTACCAGTGCTGGCGTGGCCATTCTGGTGCAATCAGTATTGTCCTTGGCTTGACTATTTGATCTTTAGTAGAACCTTCGAGAGGAGAGGCAGAGGGGGAAAGGCATAAACTGAGAGGCTTTCCCAGGTAAAGGACAGGGCATCCACTTTCCAAGCTTGACAGTGGGGAGTTCTTGTGCAGAATTTGTTCAATTGGTAGTTCTGAGGGGAGGCAAACAGGTCTACCTTTGGAGCCCCCCCATTTGTTCAAGTGGTTGAATATTTTAGGTTCTAGTTTCCATTGGTGTGGGTCCATGAGATTTCTGCTCAAGTCATCTGCCAGTGAATTTAGTTTGCTTGCCGGGAACTGAGCTTGTAGGTGTGCTTGGGTAGCTCAAAACAGTGTTCCACAGAGCCATGGCTAGTCTGCAGAGAGGGTACAAGTGGGTTCCCCCCTGCTTGTTTATGTACCACATAACTGTGGTGTTGTCTGTCTTTACCAATAGATGTCCTGGAAGAATACGGTCTTTGAAGGCTGTCAGAGCATTCTGTACAGCTAACATTTCTTTTTGATTGATATGCAGGTGCATCTGTCTCTGGTTCCATTTGCCCTGAATGCACTGGCTTGCCAGGTGAGCCCCCCCCCCCCCAGGCATAGTCTGATGCATCTGTTAGGGTTTGGGTGGCAGGGGGTAGAGTGAAAGGGAGTCCCTTGTTGTGGTAGCAGGCCTCTGCCCACCAGAGGAACTCTGTCTTTATACAAGGAATGATAGAAAAGTACAGTTTTGTACCTACCATAAATGTAGATGTCCGATAGGAATGCATCTGCAGTCCTTACAAATGGGTAGTCCTGTCGTCAGGCAGCCCTTCGGTCGGCCGGATTCCAAAGTCTGGGTCTGGCTTCGGCTGGTGTCGCGCTTCACCCGACGTCATAGCTGCAGTTCTTCGGGTATAAAGGCATCAGCCGACGCCATTTTCCTCAGTGTTTCTTGCCCCAGATGCCAGGTGCCCTCTTGGATGGCTAAATTTGGATAAATGCCAATGTTTCCAAATAGTAGAGAGCAAACACATAAAATAAGCATGTATGTACATATATACAAACAAATACACCATAATAGATCCCCCCCCAAGCTAGCTGAAGGATGGCAAATACCCTAGGAGTACCACAGAGGGGAAGGTGGGTAATCCTGACTGCAGATGCATTCCTATCGGACATCTACATTTATGGTAGGTACAAAACTGTACTATGTCCTTCAAGGATGCATCTGCAGTCCTTACAAATGGGTAGAATACCATAGCTAAACTAGGGGAGGAGGAAAAAAAAAAAAAAAAAAAAGGAAAGATTATGGTGTAGTTAGGATCCCTTGCAAAACAGCAGTGGCAAAACCTGCTCGGGATCTAGAGTATAAAGGTAAATTGTAATGCTTGGCAAATGTATGCACGGAGGTCCAAGTAGCAGCCTCTATGATGTCCTTGGTAGCCACTCCTCGTAAGAAAGCTGTGGTAGTGGCTGTAGCCCTTGTGGAGTGAGGCCTGATGTTCTCTGGAGTTTTCTTTCCATGGTAGGAATAACAAAATCTAATGCAATTTCCTATCCATTTGGAGATTGTCTGTTTTGAAATTGGTCTTCCTTCCTTTCCTGTTGCATATGCTACCAGAAGCTGGTCAGTTTTTCTATTGGACTTGGTCCTGTCCAGGTAGTAGCGTAATTGTCTATGTACATCCAAGGTATGCAACAGTCTTTCTCCCCTGTTCTGAGGGTTGGGGAAGAATGTAGGTAGGTGGATAGCCTGATTTAAGGACACTTTGGATACCACCTTAGGCATAAATGTAGGATTTGTTCTCATGGACACTATCTTGATGGAAGATCAGGAAGGGTTGCACTGCCATTAATGCCTGTAGTTCAGAGACCCTTCTTGCTGAGGTGATTGCCAGCACGATAGCAGTCTTCCAGGATAAGTATTGTAATTCTGCTGTTGCTGCTGGTTCGAAAGGGGGAAGTGTCAATTTTTCTAGCACAAAGTTCAAGTCCCATGCTGGCAATGGTGGTTTCCTGGGAGGTTTTACATTTTTAATTCCTCTCAGAAACTGCCTGAGCAGAGGATGTGAGAAGACAGGAGGATCCAAGCTGTATTCTGCTGAAATGGCTGATGCATGTATCTTGATGGAAGAATAGGACAGGCCTGTATGGAAGAGCTCTGCCAAGTACTCCAGGATGTTGGCTATGTTTACCAGTGCCACATCTTCTCCCTTTGCAGTACTCCAAATGAGATATCTTTTCCATTTTGCTGCATAATTCTTTCTTGTTGAAGGTCTACGAGCCTCAAGGATTATGTCTTTAACCCTTTGGGATAAATTTGGGTTAATTGTTCTTATGTAATGTTCCAGGCAGTTAGCTGCAGAGTTTTCAGGTTTGGATGCAGGATGTTGTAGTTGTTCTGTGTAACAGCAATGGGATCAGAGGTAGTGTCCATATTTGTTCCCGAGACATGTTCCTCAGCAATGGGTACCAATGTTGCCTTGGCCAGTCTGGAGCTATCAGAATGATCCTTGGACGTTCCTCTTTGATCTTCAAAAGCACCTTGTGCATCAAAGGAAGTGGTGGGAATGCGTATGCTGTCAGGTTCTTCCAACTGAAAGATAGGGAGTCCACCTTCCAAGCAAGTGGGTGGTACGTCCTTGTGCAGAATCTCTTTAGCTGGTGATTGAGTGGGGATGCAAATAAGTCTATTTGTGGTAATCCCCATTCTCTTGTGATGGCTTTGAAGATGTCCGGATGCAGCATCCATTCGTGGGCATCCGTGGTAGTTCTGCTTAGTATGTCTGCTAGAATGTTTTCTTTTCCCGGTACAAAGATTGCTTGTAACTGAATGTTGTAGCTCAGAGCCACATCCCATAGGTCCAGTGCCAGCCGGCATAGAGGGTATGAATGTGTGCCTCCCTGTTTGTTGATGTACCACATAACTGTGGTGTTGTCTGTCCTTATCAACCGACCTTCTTGGAGAAATGGTCTGAATGACTGGATTGCCAATTTTACTGCCAGCATTTCCTTTAGATTTATGTGCAGGCGCAGCTGGTCTTGAGTCCATAAGCCTTGTATGCACTTGTCCAGCATGTGTGCCCCCCAACCGAGGTCTGATGCATCTGTCGTGATGGTTTGGCTTGGTTGACTGTTGCAGAAGGGCAATCCTGTGTTTGATTGACAGGCCTGAGCCCACCATAGGAACCTCTTGCTTCAGACATGGGATTATTGGAATTTTGGTTTCTAGGCTGTGCTTGTGTTGAGACCACAAATTCTTTAGGTACCACTGTAGCTTTCTCATATGCAGCCTGGCATGAGGGACCAGAATTATGCAGGATGCCATGAAGCCTAGGGCTTGCAGTACTTTCCTTGCAGTTAGATGGTTCTGCTTTGTTAATGCCAAGAAGTAGAGAGGTAGTTGCTCTTTCTTTTCTGCAGTTAGGAATGCCATTTGTTTTGATGTGTCCAGCTCTGCACCCAGAAAGGTTATTCTTTGGGATGGAATCAGCCTTGACTTTTTTATATTGACTGTATATCCCAGGGCTTGCAGCAGGTAAATGACTCTTTGTAAGTCTTCTGTTAGCTTGCTTTTGTTGTCCGCTTGTATCAGGCAGTCGTCCAGGTAGGGGTAAATTTGGATTCCCTGAAGTCTGCAATGAGCAATTACTGATGCCAGGCATTTCGTGAACACTCCGGGCACGGTAGATAAGCCAAAGGGCAATGCTGAGAATTGATAATGCTCTGATCCTGCAAGAAATCTGAGGTATCTTCTGCAATTTGGTCGTATGGGGACGTGCAGGTATGCCTCCTTGAGATCTAGAGTTACCAGCCAAGACTCCTTGCCCAGCATGGGAAGGAGCTGCTGTAGGGTCAGCATTTTGAATTTTGGAACAATGAGGAATGTGTTTAAAGCGGACAGGTCGAGAATAGGCCTCCATTTGCTCTCTTTTCTTGGTACCAGGAAGAGTCTGGAGTAAAATCCCTTTCCTTGTTCCATAGATGGTACCTTTTCCACAGCTCTCATTCTTAATAATTGAGATATTTGCTTTAGAGCTTCTGCCCTTTGAGTAGGTGGTAGGTTTGGCATTCCTCTCTTTGCTGGTAGAGTATGGAAATGGAACCTGTAACCTTGGTCTATAGTTTGCAAAATCCATTTTTCCCTTGTGATGCAATGCCAGTTCTTTGAAAATAATGTCAGCTTTCCGCCTAAGGGTGCTTCCAGTTGTTCCCTGGTAGGCAGTGCCACAGCCAAGTCACTGTGATTGTGTTGTTGTAGTGGTGGTGGCTGCGTGCGTCTGTGCCTCGCTGGTTGTTACCTTGCCACTGGCGTCCCCTGTAGGCACCCCTGGATTGGTTTCTGCCTCTTGAACGCCTATTCCTGCCTCTCTGTGTCTTAGAGGAGTCCGGAAAGGACCAATTCTTGGAGGGCCAGTTCCTGCTAAACCTTGGAGGTTGAACCTGTAAGAAATCTTTCACTGTTTGTACAGATTTCGCCTTCCCTTCCATCTTTTTTAGTACCTGCTGTGCAGGGGAACCAAATAAATTGACTTTGTCCATGGGAGCATCTAAAAGCTTTGATTTGACATGGTCTGGTAATGCCTGCTCTTTCAACCATGCATGTCTCCTGATAACTGTGCCAGTCATGGCTGATCTAAAGGAAGCCTCCAGTGCATCATAGCCACATTTTAAAGAATGGTTACTAACCTGCTGTATGTTATGTACCATTTCCTGAACATATTTCTTATCTAAAGATTCTTCAGAGCACAGCTTTTTAGCTAACTGGTCTAGCATAAACTCTTGATATTGAATCATATGAAATTGGCAGTTCAAAGCTCTAGCTGACAAAGTAGCAGAGGTGTAAACTTTTTTACCCCATCGCTCTAAGGACCTGGATTCCCTTTCAGAGGGTAGGGTTTTAGTAGATGAAGTTACTACAGCTTTAGGGCCCTGGGAGATAGTCTCTGGATCTGCAAAAGGAGCCTTATATAAATGGTGATGAGTGTCTGGGACCCTGTAGAACCTATCGGGCTTAGCAGGGGCCGGAGGTAATGAATCAGGAGCAGTGCAAGCATCATTAAATGCATCATCCACAACAGAAAGAACTGGAGGTATAGCTAAAGGCCTATGCTGTGGCAAATGTAGAAAGGTTCTAAGCCTTTTTCTGGAGTCTGAGAAATCTTGGCCCTGCCACTGAAATTGTTCCCTCATAGCATGCAAGGTTTCCCCAAAGGAAAATTCCTCAGGTGGAGAGGCTGAAGGAATGGACTCTTCAGCATCAGAGTCTTCGTAAGGAGAATAAGGAGCCTCAGGAGGGTCTGTATGTTCTGAGTCATCAGAGGAATCATCTGTGGATACTGGCTCTGCGGGCTCTGCTCTAGGCCTCTTCTCTGGAGGTGGATGAGAGGTCCTGTCTGGATGAGGCTGGGATCCACGAACTAAAGAAATGAGATCCTCAGCCAAAGAAAGCATATGGGAACTGGTGCTGGGCCTGTGAGAGGGGGGCTTAACAGGCACCGTTTTTGAAGCTTTAGCTGCTTTGGCCCTGGCAAAGGCCTTAATAGACATGGCTGCAGGAGGCCTAGCAGCTCCACGTGCAGGGGTTGAAATATCCAAGGGAATAGTGTCTGACAATTCCTGAGAAACCGCAACTGCAGCTTGGATTTCAGAAGCCGATTCCACCAGGTTAGAAGAGGCCTCGGTAGAAGGCATGTTTTCGGCTGGGGGAAGAACCGCTTGCTCGGTTTCAGCCGAAACAGAGACACTTGTGGTTGGCTTAACCGCGGTTTCGGCCGAAACCGCGGACCGCGAGTGTCGGTCCTTTTCCCTGCGTTTTGGTTATTTGTGAAGTCGGAGGATCCGGCGGCATGATATAAGCAAAATCAGAGCGAAAAACTGTTCTGCAAACTCCGACCGGCGTCTAAGCGTCCGTCGGTTAAAAGCACAGGCTAGACAAGCTGCTACGGCGTGGTCTGGGCCTAAACAAGGTAAGCAGTAAGAGTGGAAATCTTTATGAGGTATTTGTTTCCCACAAGTTAAACAGTTATTAACTTTTTCTGACATCGGCTGAGGCAAGAAAGAGTCCCCAGCGGGTACTTAGCTTTAGAAGTCTTGAGTATTCGGTAGTAGTAATCTCTGGTTCTGACCGACCGGCACTTGCGAACAGCTTCTGCTTCGGGCGCCACGCGGCAAGAAAGACTGAGGAAAATGGCGTTGGCTGATGCCTTTATACCCGAAGAACTGCAGCTATGACGTCGGGTGAAGCGCGACACCAGCCGAAGCCAGACCCAGACTTTGGAATCCGGCCGACCGAAGGGCTGCCTGACAACAGGACTACCCATTTGTAAGGACTGCAGATGCATCCTTGAAGGACATTCATTGTTTCCAGGTCCTGAGAATGTTGACACAGGCTTTTTAGATACCACTGGAGTTTCCTCATATGCAGTCTTGCATATGGAATTAGAAGAATCCAACAAGCCATGAACCCCAAGGCTTGCAGTATTTTCCTTGCAGAAAGCTGGAGTTTTGTGACCAATAGCTTGAAGTAGGTTGTCAAATAAACTTGTTTCTCCGGAGTGAGGAATGCCATCTGGGAAGTTGTATTCAAGCTTGCTCCCAGAAATACAATTTGTTGGCAGGGTACTAGGTGAGATTTCTTTTTGTTGATGGTGTACCCCAGTGAGGTTAGAAGTTTCTTTACGAATGCCAGTTGTAATAGCAAGTCCTGGTTTTTTGCCTGAATCAGACAATTGTCCAAGTATGGGTAAATTTGATTATTTCTCTGCCTGCAAAATGCAATGGCTGAAGCTAGACACTTTGTGAATACCCTGGACGCAGTAGGTAAGCCAAAGGGAAGTGCAGAGAACTGATGGTGCATAGAGCCTACCCTGAAGCGTAGGTATTTCCTGCAAGATTCCCTTATTGGGATGTGCAGGTAAGCTTCCTTTAAGTCTAGGGTTGCCAGCCAGGCATCCTTGGCTAGCATAGGAAGAAGCTGTTGAAGAGTTATGATTTTGAATTTTGGAACTACCAGAAAGGTGCTGAGAATAGAGAGGTCCAGGATAGGACGCCAGTTGTTGTCTTTTCTGGGTAGCAGAAAAAGTCTTGAATAAAAACCTTGTCCCTTTGTTCTGCTGGGGCAGGCTGAACAGCCCTGATACTGAAGAGAGAGAGAACCTGCTGTTGGGCCTCCGTCCACTGATTTGGGTGTAGATCTGGCCAACCATTTGGGGTTGGTAGTGTGTGGAAGTGGAATCGGTATCCTTGGGAAACTATGTTCAAAACCCATTTGTCCTGGGTAATGAGCTCCCAGTTTTTTGCATGCAGGGCGAGCTTTCCTCCTAAGGGAGCAGGTAGTTGAGTAGGGCTTGGAAGGGTTAAGGTCAAGTCATTGTGCCATTTTTCCATAGAGGGGGTGGCTTACTATTCCCTGCTTTGGAAGTGGGAATCCCCCACTGCTTAGGTCTGTGCGTAGCCTGAGAGTGTAGCCTAGGTGGTCTGCTTTTCCTGGGTTTCAACTGAGGAGGCCTGGAAGGGACTGGAAAGGACCAGTTCTTTGAAGGCCAATGCCTACTGAACCTGGGAGGCTATACTTGTAGGAAATCTTTAACAGTTTAAATAGATTTAGCTTTTTCCTCCATCCTTTTGAGGTCTTCTGTTTGTTGCCAAAAAGGCAGTCTTGGTTTAAGGGAGCATCCCGTAACTTAGCTTTGACATGATCTGGCAAGTTTTGTTCCTTAAGCCAAGCATGCCTTCTAAGTACAGACCCAGTGACAGCAGCCCTGCAAGATGCTTCTAAAGAGTCAAAACCACATTGCAAAGTATGTTTACCAACTTGTTTTGCATAATGCATTAAATCTTGCAATTCTTTGTGCTCAGCACAGTCAGGAATCAAAATCATTTTCTGTAAGTAGTACCATAACATGCTGCTGAACATATGAAACTGGCAATGTAAAGCCGTAATGGCCAAAGTAGCAGAAGTGTATACCTTCTTACCCCATATGTCTAAGGCTCTAGAATCTCTATCAGAAGGGGTAGGATTTTTGGCTGCAGTAGTCTTAATGCGTTTTGGTCCTTGGAAAATGGTCTCTGGATCAGCAGAAGGATTCTTGAAGAGGAACCTGTGAGAGTCAGGTACTCTTCTGTAGTACCAGTCAGATTTTCTGGGAGCTGGAGGTAAAGTGTCTGGGGTAAGGATAGATTCCAAGAAAGCATCATCTACAATGTCCAGAACAGGAGGGATAGCTAAAGGCCTGTGTTGGACTTAGAGTAATCCTGACTTTCCCAGGGGAAATGCTCCCTAAGAGAATGCAAGATTTCACGGAAAGAAAAATCTTCTGGAGGGGAAGCAGAGGCAATGGAATCCTCTGCATCAGAATCCTCATAAGTAGATAAGGGCAAATCCTAGTAATCAGAAGGAGCAGAAAAATCAGATTCCTGATCAGAAGAATCAGAAAGAAATTCAGTTCTAGGTCTTTTAGAGGGGGAAGGCTGGCTTCCCCTAAATAAGGTAAATAAGGTCTTCAGCCATTCTAAGTATTTATTTTTGAGGCATATGGGCCAGAGCCTGCGGATTGGTCTTCGGTTTTCCAGGCATAGTGCGAGTTTTTGGCCAGAGGGATTCAGAACATCTGGATGGAAACAATGGCATCGGTTTAATATGAATGTCTGTAGGCCTGAATACAACCTCAGAAGTCGGTGCCTGCACAGCGGCTCTGGACCCATCCAAGTTAGACATTTGCAGGTTCCATAGTCGAAGAAGCATACCGGACTCCGAATGGGTCTCAGTAGAGGCCTGCGAATCTGAAGTAGCAGGTACCAGGGGCTGCGAAAGCAGCTCACTGAGTACCGGTGGACTGGTGACTAGCTTAACGGAAGCGTTGCCGGCAGTTTTAGACCTATGCGGTCTGTCTCTGTCTTTATCCTTACGTTTTTTCGGAAGATCGGTAGTCGGATGGCTTAACGCAGCCATTTCAGATTACTGAGATCGAGTACGAAAGTAACTGGCTGCAAAAATAGCCCGACAACGAATAGTTCGGGGGTTAAACAGGGCACAAAACAGACGGTGAGGGACGTCGTGGTCTGGGCCTAAACAGGGGATGCAGTAAGAATGAAAATCTCTATGAGGTATTTGCTTTCCACAAGCAAGACAATTGTTAACTTTTACTGACATCAGTTGGAGCAAAAAAAGGATCCCCAACGGGGTACTTATCTTTAAGACTTCGGGTCTGAAACTCGAAATTTAAAATTTCAGGAGACTGCCAACTGGCACTTGTGAACTGCTTCTGCTTCGGGCACTGCACGGCAAGAAAGACTGATGTAATGGCGTCGGCTGCATGTTTTACACCCCTGACGACCAGACGTCATGGAAGAAGAGACAGCATCCGACACAGAAATCCCAAAACTTTGGTATTCAGGCCGGCTGAGGGCTACCTGCAGGCAGATAACCCAACTCCACCCTATCTTTATGCCTCTCCAATATATACCAACCTAAGGCAATGTGATCTAAACAAGCTAGAGACCTGCTACAACAAAATCGCCAAATTCGCCACTGGGGCATCCTACCGTAGTCACCACTGTCTCTCACTTGCTGAACTGGGCTGGCTTGAACTCCCTCACCTCCTTCAGTGGTATCAACTCTCACTCGCCCACAAACTAGTAAACCATACACTAAATGTCCCATCCCTCCAGAATCTACTCTAACCCTATCGCACCACCAGACCACTAAGATCCAGCAGCAAAAATCACTTGCAGATCACTAAAGCCAATAACTCTGCTGGTGAAGCACTATTCTCTTGCGCCATAGCCAAATTATGGAACTCACTCCCACCCACAATTACCTCCATACAATCATGCAGCCACTTCAAAACTTTACTAAAAGCGCAACTAAAAACATGCTGGCTACGCCCTTGCAACTCCCACTCTAATATCATCCACCCCATCCAACCACTACCTTTCTTTCCACTCCACTAACTACCTTGATTATAGCAAGCTCAGATGCTCATAAGCCAGTACTTATTGTACAGCACAAACTTCTTCTTCTTCTTGTAACATTTGTTAATGTCTAGTATGCACTTCACAGATAAAGATTCTAGTTGTCTACTGATGTACTATGTTCTTCATCTGTAAATATGTTGTAAGTAATTGCTATGTAAAATGTTATTCACTATGTAATCCAATGTATATACTGTCTGTTTATTTTAACTGTGGAGCTTTTCTCCCCGGGCCTCCGCTGAAAATGGACCTACGTCCAGTCCCGGTCAACAAATTTAAATAAATAAATAAAAATAAATAACTGTGATGACTACAACAGTGAAACACAAATAACATCCACACTGTAATGCATATTTTCCAACTTGGTTTGCAGAATGCATTAACTCTTGTAAATCTTTCTGTTCTGCACAATCAGGAATAAACAATTTTTTTGTTTAATGAGCTCCATAATATGTTGCTGGTACTTTAACATGTGAAACTGGCAATTTAAAGCCCTGATGGCAAGAGTAGCAGAGGTGTATACCTTCTTCCCCCATCTGTCTAAAGCCCTAGAATCCATATCCAAAGGGGTAGAGTTTTTGGCTGTAGAAGCCTTAATGCCTTTACGCCCTTGGGAAATGGTCTCTAGATTCGCAGTAGGATTCTTAAATAGAAATTTGTGAGAGTCAGGTACTCTGTAGTACCAGCCAGGTTTCCTAGGAGCTGGTGGCAAATTATCAGGGGTTAAGACTGGATTCCATGAAGACATCTACAATTTCCAGAACAGGAGGGACAGCTAAAGGCCTGTGCTGCGGCAAGTTTAAAAATTCCCCGAGTATCTTTTTGGACTGTGGGTAGTCCTTGCATTCCCAATGGAAATGCTCTCTTAAGGTATGCAGGGTTTCACCGAAAGAAAAATCCTCTGGTGGGGAGGCAGAGGGAATGGAATCCTCTGCATCACAATCCTCATAGGTAGATAAAGGTATGTGTCCTGGTAATCTGAGGGAACAGAGTTCATCAGACTCATGATCTGAAGAAACAGAAGGAAAATCAATTATTTGTCTATTAGAGGGGGAAGGCTGGCTTCCCCTAATTCAAGTAATAAGGTCTTCAGCCATTCAAAGCATTTGTTTGTGGCATGGGAGCTTGAGAATGCGTTTTGGTCATTGGTTTCCTAGGCGTAGTGCGAACTCTGGGCCTGAGAAATTCAGTAATTTTAGTCTGAAACAAATTAGTCGGTTTAATACGAACATCGGAAGGTCTGAATACACCCTCAAAAGCCGGTGCCTGCACAGCAGCTCCAGACCCATCAAAGGCAGAGACATCTGCAAGTTACATAGTCAAAGAAGCATCTCGCAGCATTCCGGACTCCGAATGCATCTCAGTAGAGGTCTGTGAATTTGTAGAAGAGGGTATCAGGGGCTGCGAAAGCTCCTCACTGAGTAAAGGTGGACTGACGACTAGCTTAATGGAAGCGTCGTCGGCAGTTTTGGACCTATGTGGTCTGTCTCTGTCTTTATCCTTACATTTTTTTGGAAGATCAGTAGTCGGATGGCTTATCAAAGCCATTTCAGAATACGGAGAATGAGAACTAAAGAATTCAGCAACAAAGAATTCTGAAATGTATATCCGCATCATGACCTTGGGTATGAAACAATGGCAAGTTTAAACGGTGACTCTACCCTTAGGCAAAAAAAGAAATCATGTACTCACCATAATGTTCCATCCAAGTTGTTGCTTTTCATTTGTCTTCAAACTATGGGACACTGATCCGGGATGGATCCGACTCAACCGCATTTTCCAGCATCTGATCAGAGCTCCAAGCTCCTCCCCTACCCATAATGCCCCCGTCTCCCTACTGCCCTCAGATCGAGTTTGCTGCCAATCATAGCATCCCAACCTGCCCCAAGGCCTTACCCCTTGACAAAAAATACCAAGAGAGCATCATAAGAAACAGAAGTAATGACAATGTAAAAGCCATGTCTTTCTGCCACTCCACCACACAGTCCACGTAAGTTAAGGGGAAGGAGGGAGGGACGGTTGAAGACAAATGAAAAGCAACAACTCCGATGGAATGTTATGATGAGTACACAACTTCTTTATCTGAAGTTGTTTTCATTTGCTCTTCAACCTGTGGGACAGAGTCCCCAGCTACCAAACACCTGGGAGGGCCTCATGGAAGGATATTCTGGAGCACGGCGTAGCCAAAAGATGCCCTGCTTCTGGACAGAAGATCCAACTTGTAGTGAGAGATGAAAGTATGCGATGATGCCCAAGCAGCCGCAGAGCAAATGTCATCTAAGGAGACTCTGGACCAAAAGACAGCTGAAGTAGCCATAGATCTAGCAGAATGTGCCTTGACATGACCTGGTGGGGAGAATCCTTTAGCTGAATATGCCAGAACTACAGATCGAAAGCTCCAATGAGCAATGCTGACCTTCGATACAGAGAGATGAACAGCCGGGCAACCCCTCAGGGCTGCTGTGCAGGTCTGACATGGAAGGATTCCCAAGACCTGTGGTTCCTCGAACCCCCTCTGCCACGAGGGCGGTGTCTGTCAACTCCCATTATGCCTCTGGGGGAAGGCGAGTCCTGAGCATCCTGGGAATAACCCTGAGACGTCCATAACCACATCTTCTTCACCCCTCGTAGAAAAGGTTCGTTGAGGGGCTGAGAAGCATATTCCGACAGCAGAGTCTTCCCGTCCTCCTTGCTCTGGACTAGTTTGTTACGTACCACCTTTCCAAATAGAGTGGAACCATCATACGGGGCATTCATAAAAGATGCCTTAAAGGCCTCTGAAAAGGCACAAAGTTGGAGCCAGGCGTGACGCCTGAAGGCAAAGGCCTGCTCTGGCAGCTCTTGTGGTGCCTTTAGTCACATGAGAGAGAAGCCGCATAGAGGTGCTGGAGATAGAGGTGAGGGTGGCCATCTGTGACATGGACTCTGGGGCAGACTCAGTGACCTCCTTAACCAGATCACGCAGCAAACTGATGACATGTGCCATGTAGTTCAGCGCACATACAGAAAACGTTGCTGAAGCATAAACCCATTTCCCAAAACGGTCCATGGTCCTAAACTTTCGGTCCGGAGGATGGACTGTGGAGCTCTCCTGTGTGAGCTCCTTCTTGGCCTTCATGATGGCAGCCGCTACCACGATGGCATATACAGTGGATCCCTTCAACCAATGGAGTTTATGTGAAGGGGTACTGAGGTCTTGTCAGGGCATTTGGAGATGGGCACCACCGTGTTGGGTTCCTTCCATGCCCGAGATGTAATAAGTTCCACTGGGGATCCATGGGATGGGACACCCAGGATGTAGAGGGTCCTCTGCCACAAGCCTCCAGGAACGCAGACTTGTCAGGGTTAGGTTTTTGGGCAGACCAACCCCCATGCTGGCGGCGGATCTCCTTGATGTCTCCAAAGGAGACATCATCTGGGGGTGACCGACTTGGAGGAAGGGGAGGGTTCCCCCCTGGTGTCCTCTGTGAGACTATGGCGGGGAGTCAAAGTATTTCCTTTTACACAAGTTTTTGAGGAACCTCCTCTGGGGTGGGGGGGTCTCTGGGGTGCACTCAAACTTCAGGCTGCTCCCATGGGGGAGCTCCCTGGAGCGAAGAGGCAGCAGGTTGTCCCTGAGGGAGCAGGATGGCAGAATCCAGGCCAGACAGAGGGAGCCAGGACGGACTCTGAGAAAGAGACCATCAAGGGTCTTCACAGAGTCGAGAGGACCTTCCCCACCACATCGAAGGCAAAAGAACAAACCCTGGAGCTGGGACCACGACCAAGTTTGCAATCCTCTGAGTCAACGGGGGAGCTGGCGCCGAGACTCCAAGTGGAAGGCCTGGTTCTGAAAAACTCTGAGCTAACACCACCCCCCTCGGATCTGGAGCCGACCAACTAGGGCAATGGTCAGCATCATGGTACAAGGTACCATCGGCACCGACTGCTCAATACAGTGGGGCCTCAGACCTAAAAACTCCGAAGCCAAAGGTCAGATCAGAGAAAGAGTGATCGAGATAAAAGTGGACTGCATGCCCCCAGTCCTGGAGGGGGAAGGGGACAGGCAAGACTCCCATTTGGATCTGAGTGTGGATGAATCTCCACATCATCCTGTCCACCTCAGCTTCGGAGAGACTGCTTGTGGGCCTGGTGGAAGCTACCAACACCAACCTAGACAGGCGGAGGGGGGAAGCCGACACCAGGGAATGTCCTCAAGACACCTCCGGCTCCAGGAAGGAGCAAGGTGAATGGAGCCAGGGGGAGCCCGAGCCAAGAGTCAGACAAGACTTCACTGGGGGCTTGGACGAGGAAGAGTGGTCAGGGGATCGCTTCCTTGGCCTATCCCGGTCAATGCATTTGTGTTTCTCTCATTCCCCAGTCCTCTTGGCGGGAGGTTGAGACGCGGCTTGATGAAGAAGCTTGGGCCTCTGTAGGAGGAAGGAGGTCCTTAAGGATCAGTTTCATTCCTCCTGTCGATCAATGCACGAGGATTGAACCCCGTGCAGATCAAACAGGAGGAATCCAGGTGTGGGATGCCTAAGCAGACTACGCACAGAGTATGGCCATCAGAGGGGGGAAGCTTATGTATGCATACTGTGCATTTTCTGAACCCTGGTTTGGGCATCTCCACCACTGAGGTGGAAGACAGACCCACAAACACACACTCTAAAGTAGAGGGGGGGGGGGGGATGGGAATACGTTTTTTTTTTTTTTTTTAAATCAAAAACCAAAGTCTGAGCACGAGAGGTAGGGGAAAGAGGAAAAGAAATTTAAGCTTGTTTCCTGCCTTTCCTGTAAGTGGTCTAGACTGTTTGTAGGCCTCTGAGCCCCCAAGCCTTTCTGTGTTGGAGGGAAGCCTTCTAGGTTAATTTTGTTTCTTAGAACTAGCCAGTTTTCTAGTTTCAGGACTCAAATCTGTTTCTTTGAACTCAGCACTTGTTCAGAACTCATAAGTACTAAATAAGCTGCAAATTATTACAGCACTCAACTTTCCTCACTTGTCTAGAGGAAAGCAGCTTTTAGTACTTAATAGGCACCTATCCAGGCATGTCTAAGGGTCAGCTCCCGGTGATTTCTCCTGTCTACCTGATGAATCTGGGCATCTTGGGGCAATGCAGCAATTGCCTCATGTACGCCGACAACCCCCTCCTCCTACCATCCAACACAACAACCTGTGAGAGATGCACTTATATAGCCAAACTGGAAGCAAAGCTCTCTTCACCCAAGACTGGACTAGACAGTCAAGAGGAGAAGGTAAACACATGCACCACGCCACAAGCATCACTTAGTCCCTCAAAACCTACACCACCAAAACACGCACATAGAAACACAAAACACACACCGACATTTGCGGAGGCTCTCAATAAAAACCTGCCCAAGCATCAGGGACTTCCAAAGCAGAAACGCAAGCAAACTCCACCCCCCAATACAAACAACACAAATGACACATAGCCCACAAACTCAGTGTGTCACTCAACCACAGCCCATAAGGCATAACAACGTACCCAGTACTCTAGTCTTAGGTGACTCTATAGTCAGGCACACTGATGTTCCACTCACCAGGTTAAACAAGGAGAAAGTTACTGTCAGCTGCCTGTCAGGTGCCAGGATCCGCCATATAACGCACGCACTCAGGTCACTCCACAATAAGTACAAATATAACACTGTCATTGTCCATGTTGGTGTGAATGACCTGAGACGTACCTTCCTGGACTACATGGAGAGAGACATGGAGGAGCTCTCCGATCTTGTAGCCCAAGCAGGTATGACCCTAGCCCTGAGTAGCATCCTGCCATCACCGAGAATGATACCAGAGAGGACAAAATGAATGACTTCAACAACTGGCTAAGCTTCTGGTGTCATCCTATGGGGATCCAGTATTTGTCTGCCTGGGACGACATGATCGACAGACCACGATGCTTTGCTAGAGATGGCCTGCACCTGTCGCCCTTGGGATTCCGGACACTGGCAAAGGCTCTTGCCACCCCTATAGTACCCTTTTTAGGCAAGGTTCAAATGACAAATTCACCACCGTAACAGGTACAAGCAAGCAAAATCTGAGGGTAATGCTACTCGATGCTAGAAGTTTAAAACTCAAAATGCGCTCACTCGAGGCACTCCTTAAAATGGAGAAAATAGACATCTGTGCAGTGACAGAGACCTGGTTCAAAGCTCCAGGGAGCACTCCTGTGTTACCAGGCTATAATTCATACCACACCTTTCGGCCACTTAACCCGGAATGAAGCACTAAAGGTGGAGGCGTGTCCATATTCATTAAGGATATCCACACCTCCAGGCTAGTTGCACAGCATAATGCATCCAAGATTATCCAAGTGCAACTAACTCTGGGCAAGACTGCAATCCAAATTGTAGCTTGCTACAGACCCCCCACCATGCCACAGGATTCCCACTCCTCATTTCTTGATACACTGGAAAGTATTAGGGAACAAGCCAACACCCTAATAATGGGCGATTTCAACTACCCCATCATTAACAGGGAAAACTACTCATGTACCAACTCTTTTGCTCAACGTTTTCTGGAATTCATAAATTCCAACGCCTTGGATCAACTTATTTACACCCCCACCACGGGCAGCAATATCCTAGACCTGGTCAATACCAACATGGGCAACCGGTGTTCCACACCAGAGGTCAATTCCTCATTGGTCAGATCCGACCACAAGTTAATCATCCTAGACATCCACATCCCGCCCCCAATTAGGGAAACCACTGTAAAAAAATTCTCCAAAGCCAACTTCACACTTAAGAAACAAGTGGCAAACTTCATGACACCCATGCAGATGGACAATAGAGGTACGACTGCTGAATCCTACACAAATGCACTTTATATAAGCACTTACACGAGTGCATGGATCATGCTATCCCTAATAGAACTAAGATGCTATCCTACAAAAAAAGGACGCCAATCTGGTTGTCCTCTGCCAAAAACAAACAGAAGAAAGAAACTGTTGCAAAAAAGAGTAAAATCCCATGACTGGAGGAACTCCCTGGTCAACCTCAGTAAGAAGCTGAGATTCCTCAAAATCCTCCAAAGCTAGTTACGAAAAAATATATGCCACGGACTCCAAAGACAACCACAAAGCATTCTATAGCTATGTCAAGAATCTCAATGGCAACACTCAGATCTGCTTTGAGTTACAGCACAATGCCACTAAATATACAGAACCAACTGATATTGCCAACATCCTGGCAGACAGGTTAAGTGCTAACTTTACCCCCCTCTCACCCCCTAGAGGGCCAATCTCTATACCGGAAATATGCAAAGTTCCTGTAATCACGGCTGCACGGGTAAAAAAAAAAAAACACTCTCCAAAGCCAAGAACGCAGCATGCATGGGACCTGACAATATCCCAGGCTGCGTTCTTCACGAACTACAGAATCAACTGGCACCCTACCTAAGTACCATGTTCAATCATAGCCTCACTTCAGGCTTTGTGCCCACTGAATGGCACACCGCGACGGTTATCCCACTCCACAAAGGGGGAGCCACGACGGACCCCGGGAACTACAGCCCTATTAGCCTGATGAGCCTGGTCTACAAGGCTATGGAACGTATCATGGAACTCAAACAAAGACATTGGTAATCTCCAAACTCTGGACCCTACCCAGTTCAGGTTTGTAAAAGGCAGATCATGTCTCCTAAACCTGACTGACTTCTTTGAAGCAGTCAGCAAAGCCATAGATGAGGGTAAGGAGGTTCACACAGCTTATCTAGATCTCGCCAAGGCTTTTGACACCATCCCCCACTCTGGAATTATAGATAAGCTCACTAAACTAGGTTAAATCCCTATGTCAGAAGATGGGTTGCCAACTGGCACATGGACATAACCCACACTGTGAAAGCAGAAGACTCCAAATCCGACTTCAGACCAGTGACAAGTGGAGTACCACAGGGTTCAGTCCTGGGTCCTCTCCTGTTTGGTATCTACTTCTACTTCTCTGAAGTAGAGGCTAACACAGAAGGTCTTGGCTAACAAAGTTTGCAGATGACTGCAAACTAGGAGCCATAATTGAAATTCATAACGATGTGGACATACTACAAAAGGGCCTCAGTGAGACAGATGCCTGGTATCAAAGCCATGGCCTGAAGCTCAATGCCAAAAAGTGTATTGTCATCCCCTTTGGTAAAATCTCTGTACCCATGAACTACCACATAAGTGGTAGTCTAGTCTACTTAACACCGAAAATGTGATAAGATGGGTAAAACTGCCTTCCAGTTTATAGCCTGCTACAGACCACCCTCCCAAACCCAGGAACCCCACTCAGCCTTCCTGAGAATACTGGAAAATATGAAGGTCTCTCCAAACACCATTATATTGGGCGACTTCAACTACCCAAACATAGACGGGGAGCATTACTCTAGCTCCAACAACCTAGCTCAAAGGTTCCTAGAATTTATAAACTCAAATGCTATGGAACAACTTGTTACCACTCCCACAAGAGGGGGAAGCATACTGGACCTGATCATCACCAACATGGGGACTCTATGCTCCAGACCAGAAGTGGTAAGATCAGACCATAAACTAAACTCACTGGATATTCACATCCCGACCCCACCCCCTGCCCAGAAAACCACAGTGAAAAACTTCTCTAAAGCAACTTTTACACTCCTCAAAACCGAGGTGGAATCCTTCAACGCCCCCAGGCTTGTGGAAAATATGGCCCAGACTGCAGAATCCTTTATAAACGCATTCTATCAACACCTTCAGGAATGCATGGATCATGCAATCCCAAATAAAACCAAGACCCAATCCTCCAAAGGCAGACGTCCTGTCTGGTGGACCCCAGCCATAAACAAACTATACAATAGAAGGAGGAAGCTACTACATGATAGAGCAAAATCCCAAAAAGGGAAGGCATCTCTGATCAGTGTTAGCAAAAAAACTACGGGCAGTAATAAAACCGTCGAAGGCCAGCTTCGAGGGAAAAATTGCACAGGACACTAAGGATAATCACAAGGCTTTCTTTAGTTATGTTAGGAACCTGGGTGGGAATTCCCAGATATGCTCAGAATTAGTCTGAAATAACAAAAAATACACTGAACCCACAGACATTGCCAACATCCTAGCTGACAGGTTCAGCGCAAACTCCCCCCCCCCCCACCAAAAGGGCAACTATCTTTCCCAGCAGAGTGCTGCCCCCCTGACATCTCAGATGCTCAGGTAAGAGCCACCCTCTCCAAAGCAAAAAAACGCAGCATCAATGGGACCAGACGGTGTCCCGGGCTGCGTCCTACATGAACTCCAAGAAGAACTAAACCCAAACATAAAACTACTGTTCAATCTCAGCCTTACCACAGGATATGTACCCAAAGAGTGGTGTTCAGCAACAGTGGTCTCTCTCCACAAAGGTGGTGCCTCAACGGATCCTGGAAACTATCGCCCCAGAAGCCTGACTAGCTTGGTCTGCAAAGCTATGGAAAGGATCATCATGGACCTCATAAATAAAGATATTGTGGACCTACAGACACTGGATCCTACCCAGGTCGGCTTTGTTAAGGGCAGATCCTGCCTCTTAAACCTGGTCGATTTCTTTGAAACAGTCACCAAGGCCACTGACGAGGGGGGAAGGTGGTCCACACAGCCTACCTGGACCTCGCAAAAGCCTTCGATACAATACCCTACTCGGGCATTATAGATAAGCTCACCAGCTTAAATATAAACCCCTATGTCACTAGATGGGTTGCAAACTGGCTCAAGGACAGAACCCACATGGTTAGAATTGCTGGAGCCATGTCAGACTCCAAACCAGTTACAAGTGGCGTCCTACAAGGCTCAGTCCCGGGACCTCTCTTGTTCGGTATATATTTCTCGGAGGTACAGGCCAACACGGAAGGACTGTGGCTAACCAAGTTCGCAGATGACAGCAAACTGGGCGCCATAATCGACTCTCCAGCCGACACAAGCATCCTCCAAAAGGGCCTCACAGAAACAGACAACTGGTGCCAGAGCCATGGCCTCAAGGCTAAACGCCAAAAAGTGTATAGTCATCCCCTTTGGCCAAAACAAACTGCCCACAAATTACCACATAGGTGGTAATCCATTAAGTACGGAAGAAGTAATTAGGGACCTGGGGACCCAAGTTGATAGCAATCTCTCATTTGACAACCACGTGGCCAAAGTGGTTAGAAAAACATTTTATATAGCTCACCTACTCATGAAGGGATTCACATCTAGATCAGGGGAGGTCATCGTGCCTCTTTACTCATCCCTCATCAGGCCCATAATTGAGTACAATGCCCCTTTTGGGATGTACCTTACCAGACACCTGCAGCAACTGGAAAGACCCCAAAAGTACCTCACCAAGAGGATCAAAGGGCTCAAACAGATGCCATATGCTGCCCGGTTAAAGAAACTCCAGCTCTACTCAGTGGCATACTGCCTGCTCAGAGGCGATCTGTGCCTGACGTATAAAGCCATGTCCAATCCGGAATTAATGGACATGCTGCACCTCAGAAAATCCAAATCCCATCGAGCTACGCGCTCGAGAGACTTGAACCTCAGCACTGAAATAAATAGGACATGCTGGAGGGACAGAAATAAATAGGACATGCTGGAGGGACAGATTCATAACCCAGAGGCTCCCTTCACTCTGGAATAAAATCCCAGTCCAGGTTAGGCAGAGTCCCTCATTGACTCTCTTAAAGAGGAATCTTGATGAGTGGATGGGGGATCGTAGGTTTACCCCGGGTATCACTTCTGTGTCACTGTTAGACAGAGGCACAGTATACTAACCTCGAAAAAGGGCATAGCAAAATTAATTTAAAATGGGTGGCGAAAGCCAAACACACACTGGCTAGGCTTATAAATGCCCTAGGGCAGATAGCCTAGTATGAACCTAAGAGACCTTGGGACACAGGTGGACAGTAATCTCTCCTTTGATAATCACATCGCCACAGTGGTCAGGAAATCCTTCTACGTGGCTTACTTCATCACAAAAGGTTTCTCACCCCGAAAAAATGAGGTCATTGTTCCCCTCAACTCTTCACTCAATAGACCCATTACAGAGTACAACGCCCCTTTGGGTATGTACCTCACAAGACATCAACTAGAAAGGCCACAGAAATACCTCACAAAGAGGATTACTGGCCTCAAATAGATGCCCTATACAGACAGTCTCAAAAAACTCGAGCTTTACTTTGTCGCATATCGCCTACTCAGAGGCGATCTCTGCCTAACATACAAAGTTATGTCAAACCCAGAGCTGCTGGACATGCTCCACTTAAAGAAATCCCAATCCCTCCGAGCTACACGCTCTAGGGACCTAAACCTTGTCACCACAATAAACAGAACATGCTGGAGGGATAGATTCCTGTGCCAGAGACTTCCCATACTCTGGAACAGACTACCTATCCATGTCAAATAGAGCTCCTCATTAGCACTCTTCAAGAAAAGTCTTGATGATTGGATGGGAAATAGGAAATTCACCCCAGGGATTATTTCTGTGGCTCTGCTCAACAGGGGCACAGGAAAATAATTTTCTTGGGTGGCGAAAGTCAGGGTACCTTTTTGGCTAGGCTTATATAGGCCCTAGGGCTAATAGCTTAGTACCTACCTATGAACCTAAGTGAAGGATTGGAAAAGGAGACAGAAAAAGGGTTGAAAAATGTATTAAAGTAGCAAATTTACTTACCCAAAAAACCTGGAGCAATGGACCACGATGCTAGCGATACTCATGGCAAATGAGATCTGAGGAGAGGAGGGACACAGGGGCATTATGAGTAGGGGAGGAGCTTGGAGCTCAGATCCAATGCTGGAAAATGCGTCAGAGTCGGATCTGTCCCAGATCCATGTCCCACAGGTTGAAGAGCAAATGAAAACAACTTCAGATTCAAGTGTTTCCTAAACATAAAACATGCAGCTCTGAAATATATCTAGCAGAGGTCACAGCTACTAGAAAAGTAGTCTTTTAAAGACAAAAATCTGATGGGGACAAGTGACCTTTTCCTAAAAAAAAAATGTAAAGCCTACTGTGAATGCATTTTTTATCTTCGTGGTCTCAAATGCAGGAAACCCTCAAGGAACCACTTAAGTGACAAATGTAAGAAAAAGGGGTGGAGGCAAAACAGAAAACCAGAAATGGCAAAGATATGTACCTCTGCAAAAGGCAGAGGGTGGCCCAGTTTTGTACAGGTCTGAAAGTTTTCTCAAACTAGAAACATCTTTGCCGAACTTGGGTTCTAGTCTATACATCACCCAAAGAATCTTTTGATTATTTCTAAATAGTCCTTGTCTTAGACTTTGTGGCCTTCATCAAGATCTTCAGCAAGTCCTCTGAAAAAGTGCATAAAATGGAATGAGTGTTAGATCTTCTATGTTAGATTTAATATACTCACGCTTATGTGAATTAAAGACCACTATTCTGTAGCAAAAGGTCCACATATGTTGAAACAAAAGAACAAATCCCCTACCAAACTCAGCAGGAAACAAAACAATGCTGCATGGATCAAAATGATGCTACCAACAGTTCTGACTTGCCCTCCCCTACCTTCTGCATCACCCTGGGGGATCGAGGGTACTGGAGAGAAAGCCTACAGAAACAGACCCCGACCCAGGTTATGGATAAGGCATCCTATTTCTCAGGTCTTCAGTGTTGACAGGCTGGTGCAATATTTGCTCAACTGTCGGGTTTTGGGAGAAGCCTACCTTTGGAACACACCACTTGTGAGCTATGTCAAAAAACATGTCCTTGTTTAGTATTCATTCCTTGGAACCCACTTCTGTTCTGTTCAGCCAGTACATTCTTTTGGGATGGGATACACAATGCTCTGAGGGTAAGGCCTAACACCCAGGCCATTTGCCAAGCTTGTACTATAGTCTGTACAAAAAATAAATGTGTGTCTTCACCTTGTCTGCTGACCTACCACAGTACGAGGGTACTGTATGTTTGCATGTGCAATGCTACCTGCTGCCCAGTAGGTTTGTAGGCTATGATGGCTACACTTATTTGCCTTCATTTTCTTTATAATGAAGTGCTTCCTTTTTGAATGCTCTGCCTCAAAGTAAAATGAACCCTAACATCCACCCCATGGGTTCCCAGGCCAAAACTGATGAATCCACTGCGAGCCTGCTGACAACTTGAAAGGCACCCACACATTTTTGGAAACTGTATACATAACAGAGTTATTTTCTGTTGCAAGTTAACAGTCTAAAGGGATACTGCACAGAATGGCCATGCTGTTACCAGTTTCTCATACACAGTCTTGTTAATGCAATGAACAGTACACACAAGACAGATCACATATCTGAGAAATCTTAAGTAACTAGTTGGTATGGCTGTGACTCAAAGTTGGAGACAATGGTAAAACACTGTTACAGAAAAAAGGATCTTGCCCATCAGCAGTATACCTGCACTGTGGGAGAGGGGAACTTTGGAAGATTTAGAAATATTTCCAGGGAAAGAGCACACAATAGTTTACAGAAGCATCTGGATCTCTTCAGGGATGCTGCCTGAATGAATTGTCCAAGTATGACAAAATATGAACACTCTTTGACCTGAAAAAGAAATTGTCTGAACAAGACACTTAACTTCGTCTATAGCACACATGCCAAAAGGCAAGGAGGGGAACTAAAAGTGGAAAGAGTCCCCCTTCAGATCTGAGGAACTACCTTCCAGCCCATGTATTGTAGGCACCCCTTAAGTCTATGGTCACAAACTATGACTGTGGAAGGAGCAATGAAAAAAGGCTTGACAAAATCAACATTTTGAACACTGGGGCTAAAAGAAAAGTACAGTTGTGTACACTTACGATAAATGTAGATGTTCGAGTGTATTCACTGTTGCAGTCATTACATTTGGGTAATCTGCTGGCAAGTTGCCCTCAGTCAGTCTGAATAACAAAGTCTTGGGTCCTGCGTCGGTTGCTGTCCCTTCTTCCATGACGGCAGGTCGTCAGGGGTATAAAACATGCAGCCGACACCATTTTCATCAGTTTTTCTTGCCCCAGATACACAAAAAAAATACCTCCAAAAAAAACCAAATACACCAAAAAGACTTCAGAGCATAGTAAAAGAAAGAAGAGGTATAATGAGAGAGAAATGGGGGGCTGGCGGGTGGGTAACCAGGACTGCAACAGTGAATACACTGTAACATCTACATTTATGGTAAGTGTACACAATTGTACTACGTTCTTCATGTTTCACTGTTGCAGTCATTACATTTGGGTAGAATCCCAAAAGCTATGGTTGGGAGGATGGAATTATACAGCATTAGGAGCAGCTATACAGCCCTGCAGGACAGCAGTGGCAAAGCCTGCTCTGGATTTAGAGAAAAGAGGTAAATGGTAATGTTTGGTGAACGTATGAACTGAGCTCCAGGTAGCAGCTTCTAGAATGTCTCTGGTAGGAACCCCACTGAGAAAGGCTGCAGAAGTAGATGCAGCCCTGGTGGAATGGGATCTGATCCCCTTGGGGACAGGTTTACCATGGTGCATGTAGCAGAAATGAATACAATGGCTTATCCATTTTGAAATAGTCTTTTTTTGAAATAGCCTTTCCCTCTGCCCCTGCAGCAAATGCTACCAGTAATTGTTCAGATTTTCTTAAAGATTTTGTCCTGTTTAAGTAAAATCTTAGTTGTCTGTCTACATCCAATGAATGCAGAATCCGCTCCGCCTTGTTCTGTGGATTTGGGAAAAAAGTTGGCAGATGAATGGTCTGATTAAGAGTCACACTAGATACCACTTTAGGCATAAAGGATGGATTGGTCCTGAGAGCCACCCTGTCCGGGTAAAAAATAATAAAAGGTTCCACTGCCATAAGAGCCTGTAGTTCTGAAATCCTTCTAGCTGAAGTGACTGCTAAAAGGAAGGCTGTCTTCCAAGAGAGAAATTTTATATCTGCAGTAGCAGCTAGCTCAAAAGGAGGTACGGTGAGTTTTTCCAGCACAAAATTGAGGTCCCATGCAGGAAATCTCCTGGGAGGTCTCAAATTTTTGGCCCCTCTTAGGTACTACTTTAGCAGGGGATGCGAAAAGAGAGGAGGCTCTGTGTTGTAATGAGCCAAAATGGCAGAGGCATGGATTTTTCTAGAAGAAAAAGATAGGCCCTTGTGAAGCATCTCAGTTAAATATTGCAGAATCTGAGGAATATTGGGCATTGTTGTGTTTATTCCTTGCATTTGGTTCCAGGCACAGAATCTTTTTCACTTATCAGCATAAGAATTTCTAGTACTAGACCTTCTAGCCTCCAAAATGACATCCATCACAGGTTTACTGAGAGGTGTAACTGGTGAAATTAGTTGATTAGCCATACTGCAAGATTCAGAGTTTGGAGCAGAGTGTGTAGAATTTGATAGTTCTGCTGAGACAGTAGATAAGGTGTCTGAGGCAGGTACCACGGAGGAAGGTGTGACATACTGCGTAAGAGTGGGTACCAGTGTTGGCGAGGCCAGTCTGGAGCAATCAGAATCATTTTCGGTTTTTCTTGTCTGACTTTTAGTAAAACCTTGGAGAGCAGAGGCAGAGGGGAAAAGGCATAGACTGATGGGTTTTTCCAGCTGAAGGACAGAGCATCCACTTTCCAAGCTTTTTTGTGATGGATTCTTGTGCAGAATTTGTCCAGCTGACAGTTTTGGGGAGAGGCAAAAAGATCTATGTCTGGGCTCCCCCATTTTCGTGTCAACATGCTGAAGATTTGCGGATCCAGTTTCCATTCGTGTGGGTCCATAAAATTTCTGCTTAGTTCGTCTGCCAGAGTATTTTGCTTTCCTGGCAGGAATTGAGCTTGTAGATGTATTTGGTAAGTCAAGGCTGTGTTCCACAAAGCCATGGCTAGTTTGCAAAGGGGGTAGGAATGGGTACCCCCCTGCTTGTTTATGTACCACATAACTGTGGTGTTGTCCGTCTTTATCAGTAGTTGTCCTGGATGAAGAAAGTCCTTGAAGGCTGTCAGAGCATTCTGTACAGCTAGCATTTCTTTCTGTTTGATATGTAGGTACATTTGATTTGGGCTCCATTCGCCCTGAATGCATCTCCATGCCAGATGGGCCCCCCCAAGCATAATCTGATGAGTCTGTAGTCAGGGTTTGGGTGGCAGGGGGGTGGAATGCATAACAGTCACTTGTTTTGGTGACAGGCCTCTGCCCACCATAGGAACTCCTGCTGCAGGCAAGGTAGGATAGGAATCATTGTTTCCAGGCTGTGACAATGTTGACTCCATAAACTTTTAGGTACCATTGAAGTTTCCTCATATGCAGTCTTGCATATGGAATTAGTAGAATGTAGGAAGCCATGAACCCCAAGGCCTGCAGAATCTGCCTTGCAGATAGCTGGGTTTTTGTGGCCACTTGGTTGAAGTAAGTCATCAATTGAATTTGTTTTTCTGGCGTGAAGTAAGTCATCTGGGCAATCATACTCAAGCTTGCACCCAGGAATGTAATTATTTGAGAGGGTACCAGTTGTGATTTATTTTCGTTTATGGTGTACCCTAGACAAGTTAGAAGCCTTTTTACAAATGCCAGATGCTGAAGACTGTCCTGCTTTCTGCCTGAATTAGACAATCGCCCAGATAAGGATAAATTTGAATGTTTGTCTGCAAAATGCAATTGCTGGTGTCAGGTCTTTGTGAAGACCCTGGGCGCAGTAGATAAGCTAAAGGGCACTGCAGAGAACTGGTAATGCAAATAGCCTGCTTTGAAGAGGAGGTATCTTCTGCAAGATTCCCTGATTGGGATATGCAGGTAAGACTCTTAAGTCTAGAGTTACCAACCAGGCGTAACTGTTGTAGAGTCAGCATCTTGAATTTTGGAATGTCCAGAAATGTATTTAGAATGGATAAGTCCAGAATTGGACGCCATGATTTGTCTTTTCTGGGTACCAGGAAAAGTCTTGAATAAAAACCTTGTCCCTTTTCCTTTTCTGGTACTGGTTGAATAGCCCCCATATTCATGAGGGATATAACTTGTTTCTGGGCTTCTGTCCACTGATTTGGAGGCAGATCTTGCCATCCTTTTGTGATTGGCAACGTGTGGAAATGAAATCTGTATCCCTGGGATACTATATTTAAAACCCACTTGTCCTGGGTAATTAGATGCCAATTTTGTGCATGAAGTGCCAGTTTTCCTCCCAAAGAAGCTGCCAAAAGATAAGTGCTTGGTGATGGCAGAGGAAAGTCATTGAGACTGTTTACCGTAGGGAGGTGCCTTGCTACTTCCAGATTTGGAGGTGGAGGCACCCCCCCATTGTTTTGTTCTGTAAGTTCCTTGTGACCGAAACCTGGAGCCTTTGGAGTGTCTGGGTTTGACCTGAGCGGCTCTGGTGGGTACTGGAAAGGACCAATTCTTCGTAGGCCAGTGCCCACTGAACCTGGGCGGCTGCACTTGTAGGAAACCCTTTACATTTTGCATAGATTTAACTTTGTCGTCCATCTTTTTCAAAACTTCTTCTGCCTTATTACCAGAGAGACTGTCCTGTTGTAAAGGAGCATCCAACAATTTTGCTTTAACAGGATCAGGCAGATTTTACTCTGAGTCAAGCATGCCTTCTTATCACAGATCCAGTTACAGCGGCCCTGCAAGAGGCCCCCAAAGAATCAAAACCACATTGCAAAGTATGCGTTCCAACTTGTTCAGCTGAATGCAATAAATCTTATAACTCTATTTTCCACACTGTCAGAAATCAACATAATTTTCTGTTTAAGTAAGCCCATGACATACTGCTGATATCTAAGCATATGAAATTGACAGTTTAAAGCCCTGATTGCCAAGGTTGCAGACGTGTAAATCTTCTTACCCCATATATCCAGCTCCCTGGAGTGTCTATCAGAAGGGTTAGGATTTTTAGCAGTAGAAGCCTTAACACCCTTGGGACCCTGAGAAATGTTTTCAGGGTCAGCAGTAGGGTTTTTAAAAAGGAATTTGTGGGAGTCAGGAACCCTGCAATATCTGTCTGGCTTACTAGGGGCTGGAGGCAGGGAATCAGGAGCCATGCTGGATTCTGAAAAAACATCAACAATGTCTAGAACAGGAGGCATAGCCAAAGGCCTATGTTGAGGAAGAAGGAAATCCCTAAGCCTCTTTTTAGATTCTGAAAAATCCTGACTCTCCCAGTGAAAATGCTCCCTTAAGGTATGCAAAGTTTCTCCAAAAGAAAAATCCTCAGGAGGAGAAGCAGAAGGGATGGATTCTTCTGCATCAGAGTCCTCAAAGTGGAATAGATCATTCCTGATCAGAAGAGGAATCAGAAGAAATGGAAACCTGATCTGATGGATTCATAATCAGTGCCTTGCCTAGGCCTCTTGGCAGGAGGAGGATGGGAACCCCTGATCAAGGTAATTAAGTCCTCAGCCATTTTGATAATTTGTTTTTTAGGCATAGGGGCCTGTGCACGTGGCCCAAGCGTCAGTTTTTTAGACACAAAAGTGGATTTTGGCCTAGGTTTTGAAGATGGCGTCAGTTTAATATACAAATGTTTAGGCCTGAAAAAGTAGTTTTGTACCTACCATAAATGTAGATGTTCGAGTGTATACCCTGCTGCAGTCATCACACTTGGGTTATCCTGTTGTCAGGCGGTCCCGCAGTCGGCCAGAGTTCCAAAGTCTTGGTCCGGCGTCGGCTGCTGTCGCTTCTTCCCTGACGTCAGAGCGCCAGGGGTATATCAGAGGCATCTGACGCCATTTTCTTCAGTTCTTCTTGCCCCAGATGTCCGGTGCCCCTAATAGGTAGGCAAAAATATATGCATATATAAAGCTATCTTGAAAAAGGTAAAACAAAACCTTTAGGCACAAGCAAATACACCACAGAGGTTGTATAGAATAGAGATAAGTTCAGCTAGTTTTAGAGGCGATGGAGGGAGGGCTACCTGGACTGCAGCAGGGTATACACTCGAACATCTACATTTATGGTAGGTACAAAACTGTACTATGTTCATCGTGTTACCCTGCTGCAGTCATCACACTTGGGTAGAATCCCAAAACTAAGGATGGGCGGAGGAGTCAAACAGGGTTAGAGGGGGCTAGAAGGCCCTGCAAAACTGCAAGGGCGAAGCTCGCCCTGGTCTTAAAGTGGTAAGTGATAATGTTTGGTGAAGGTGTGTACTGAACTCCAAGTTGCAGCTTCCAGAATATCCTTGGTTGGTATCCCCCTGAGGAAGGCTGTAGATGTAGCTGCTGCCCTGGTAGTGTGTGGCCTTATGGTAGCAGGAAGTGGTTTTCCATGGTGGGTGTAGCAAAAACGTATGCAATGTCCTATCCTTTTGGAAATGGTTTGTTTTGAGATGGCCTTTCCTTGTGATGCTGTAGCATAGGATACAAGAAGCTGGTCAGATTTTCTGAAAACCTTAGTTTTATCCAAGTAGTAACGTAGCTGTCTGTGAATGTCCAAGGAATGCAGGAGTCTTTCTCTTTTGTTCTGTGGATTTGGAAAGAAGGTGGGCAAATGGATGGTTTGATTTAGGGCCACACTGGATACCACCTTAGGCATAAAGGAGGGGTTAGTTCGTAGAGAAACCCTCTCTTGATGAAAAATGAGGAAAGGCTCCACTGCCATTAGTGCCTGAAGCTCTGAAACTCTTCTAGCTGAAGTGATTGCTAGCAGCAGGGCAGTCTTCCATGAAATAAACTTTAGGTCAGCTGAGAAAGCTGGTTCAAAAGAAGGTAGCGTGAGTTTTTCCAGAACAAAACTGAGGTCCCAAGTAGGTGTTGGTGCTCTCCTGGGAGGCCTAATGTTCTTGGCCCCTCTGAGAAACTGCCTTAAGAGTGGATGTGAAAATAAGGGAGGATCCGTGTTGTAGTGAGCAGAAATAGCTGAGGCGTGGATTTTAATAGAAGAAAAAGAAAGCCCTTTGTGTAACATCTCAGTTAGATATTGCAGAATCTGAGGTATGTCAGGCTGAAGGATATTTTGGCCTTTAGCTTGGTTCCAGGCGCAAAACCTTTTCCATTTGTCTGAGTAGGCTCTCCTGGTGCTGGGCCTCCTGGCCTCCAGAATAACTTCCATAACAGCTTGCGAGAGAGGAGCTGGTTGGTTGCCTAGGTGATTTGCCATGCAGCCAAGTTTAAGGTTTTGAGCTGGCTGTGTAGAATCTGATTGTCTTGCTGTGTGAGCAGGTGGGTAATTTGTGGCAGAATCCATGGTGGGCCATGTGCCATATTCCTTAATAGTGGGTACCAGTTTGTGAGAAGGGGCAGTGGAGGAAAGGCACATACTGTTAGCATTTTCCAACTGAATGAAAGAGCGTCCACTTTCCAAGCTTGTTGGTGAAAAATCCTTGTGCAAAACTTTGTTAGCTGATAGTTTTTAGGGCTGGCAAACAGGTCTATGTCTGGGAGCCCCCACATTTGAGTTATCATTGCGAATACTTGAGGATCCAGTTTCCATTCGTGGGGATCCGTGATGTTTCTGCTTAGGTCGTCTGCCAATATGTTCATTTTTCCCAGCAGGAATTGAGCTTGTAATTGAACTTGGTAAGCCAGTGCTGTGTTCCACAAGGTCATTGCTTGCCTGCATAAAGGGCAAGAGTGTGTGCCCCCTTGTTTATGTACCACATTACTGTGGTGTTGTCTGTCCTTATGATAAGCTGTCCTGGATGCAAGAGGTCCTTGAAGGCTGTCAGAGCATTTTGTACAGCTAGCATTTCTTTTTGATTGATGTGCAGATTCCTTTGATCGGCTGTCCATAAGCTTTGAACACACCATCCTGCCATGTGTGCCCCCCAGGCATAGTCCGATGCATCTGTTGTTATAGTTTGCCCGGCTGAGGGTAGGGGGGAAAGGCTGACCCTTGTTGAGGTGACAAGCCTGTGACCACCATAGAAACTCCTGCTGAAGGCAGGGAATGAGAGTTATTGTTTCCAAGCAGTGACTGTGCTGAGTCCATACGCTTTTTAGGTACCATTGTAATTTCCTCATATGCAGTTTTGCAAATGGTAGTAGTAGTATGCAAGATGCCATGAAGCCCAAGGCCTGCAGAATTTTTCTTGCAGGGAGTTGGGTCTTTGTTGCCATTGTTCTGAAGTATTGAGTTAATTGTAGTTTGTCGTCAGATAAGCCATCTGGGCCGTTGTATTCAAGCTGGCACCCAGGAATGTCATAGTTTGTGAGGGCACTAGTTTTGATTTCTGTTCGTTTACTGTGTTCCCTAGGCAACTTAGATGATGTCTTACAAAAGCCAGGTGTTGTAAGAGAATATCCTTGCTTTCTGCTTGTATGAGACAGTCGTCCAGGTATGGGTATATTTGAATTCCCCTCTGTCTACAGTATGCAATTACTGGTGCCAGGCATTTTGTGAAAACCCTGGGCGCAGTAGATAAGCCATAAGGGCAGTGAAGAGAATTGGTAATGGGTTGAACCTGCAATGAAACGGAGGTATCTTCTGCAATTTTGTCTGATAGGGACATGCAGGTATGCCTCCTTGAGGTCCAACGTTACTAGCCAAGCTTTCTTGCCCAACATGGGAAGAAGCTGCTGTAGTGTTAGCATCCTGAATTTGGGTACTTGCAAGAAAGTGTTTAAAATTGAAAGGTCCAGAATGGGTCTCCAAGCATTGTCCTTTCTGGGGACTAGAAAGAGCCTAGAGTAAAATCCTTGGCCTTGCTCCTGTGAAGGTACCAGTTGGATGGCTTTCATGTCCATGAGAGCTGTAATTTGTTTTTGTGCCTCTGCCCATTGATTTTGTGGCAGGTTTGGCATTCCTTTTATCCTTGGCAAGGTGTGGAAATAGAATCTGTATCCATGTGAGATAATGTCTAGGACCCATTTGTCCTTTGTGACAATGCGTCAGTTGTCTGCAAAAAGTGTTAATTTTCCTCCCAGGGGAGCTGCCAAGAGGGTTTTGCTTGGCAGTTTGATGTTTAAGTCATTGTGTCTGCCTTCTAGTGGCTTGGGACCTGTCTTCTCCTCCCTTCTATGTTGAAGTGCCCCATTGGCGAGGTTTGTAAGGGGTTTGGTGCTTGTCCTCTGCCCCTTGGGCGCCTGTATTTACCGCTCTGTGGCCTGTCAGAAGCTGGAAAGGACCAATTTTTTGTTGGCCAATTTCTGCTGAAGCGTGGGAGCTGTACCTGTAAGAAATCTTTGACCGCGTCTGCATAGATTTTGCCTTATCCTCCATTTTCTTTAAAACCTCCTCTGCTTTAACCCCAAATAAAACATCCTGCTGTAGGGGCGCATCCAGTAACTTTGCTTTAACATGATCAGGAAGAGGCTGTTCCTTTAACCATGCATGCCTACGTATAACAGACCCAGTAACAGCTGCTCTGGAGGAAGCTTCCAAGGCATCAAAACCACATTGTAAAGTATGTTTGCCCACCTGTTCAGCTGCATGCAACAGATCTTGCATTTCCTTGAGTTCAGACTGTTGAGGGAGCATGCCCATCTTTTGTTTTATTTGAGACATAAGGAATTGCTGGCATTTAAGCATGTGAAACTGACAATTTAGTGCTCTCATAGCTAGAGTGGTAGAGGTGTAAACCTTCTTCCCCCACCTGTCCAGTGCTCTGGAGTCCCTTTCTGAAGGTACAGGATTTTTAGCCATAGAAGCCTTAGCCTCTTTGGGATCCTGGAAGATTGTCTCTGGATCAGCAGCAGGGCTTTTGTAAAGGAATTTGAGAGAGTCAGGCACTCTATAGTATCTATCTGGTTTGGTTGGAGCAGGAGGCAGAGAATCTGGATTTAAACTAGATTCTAAGAAAACATCATCTACTATGTCCAAAACAGGGGGGATAGCAAGAGGTCTGTGCTGGGGAAGTAAAAGAAACTCCCGGAGCCTTTTCTTTGAGTCAGAGTAGTCCTAACCTTCCCAGTGGAAATGTTCCCTCATGGTGTGTAAGGTTTTCCCCAAAGGGGTAGTTTTCAGGGGGAGAAGCTGAGGGAATTGAGTCTTCAGCATCAGAATCTTCATAAGGGGGGAAAAAAGCAATCCTGTTCCTCAGAGGAGCCTGAGGAAACAAACACCTGATCAGAGGAGGCAAAATCCTCCTCTTGTCTAGGCCTTTTGTCAAAGAAATCAAATCTTCAGCCATTTTAAGCATCTGTTTCTTAGGCATAGGGCCTTGACCTGGAGATTGAAGTGCAGGCTTTTTTGGTTTTAGAGGAGTCTTATATAGCATAAGACTTGATGGTGAGGGTAGTCGGTCTGAATACACCTTCAAAAACCGAAGGCGTTTCTGCAGCACCGGCTTCCCCTACTGCAATATCGTTGGTTGGGCCTAAGGGAAAAGGCTGCGTCGGCCTAGAAATCTCTGCTGGGGGATCCGATGCGGCCTGGGGATCCAATTCAGCGGTAGCCAGGGGCTGCGTAGGCGTCTCACTTAAAACCGGAGAACTGGCGACCGGGCCACCCGAGGCCTGAGTCCGGCTTGGATCTAGGCTGTCTGTCCCTATCCTTGCATTTTTTATGCACGCCGGTAGTCGTTTACTCCGACGGCATAGTGTAATTAAATTTTCTACCGAAGTAGTGTCGTGCGAAATCAAAGCGACGCTTTATAGTTCGCTTATTGAACCTAGCACAAAACCGACAACCAGTGACGTCGCAGTCTGGGCCTAGGCAAGGAATACAAAAAGAATGAAAATCCTTATGAGGCATTTGCTTCCCACAAGAAATGCAATTGTTAATTTTTTTGACATCGGACTGAGGCAAGAAAAGGTTCCCCAACGGGGTACTTGGCTTTGAAGACTTCAGACAAACTCAATTCAAAAATCTCAGGTGTCGGCCGACCGGCACTTGCGAACTGCTTCTGCTTAGGGCACCACGCGGCAAGAAAGACTGAAGAAAATGGCGTTGGATGCCTCCGATATACCCCTGGCACTCTGACGTCAGGGAAGAAGCGACAGCAACCGACGCCGGACCAAGACTTTGAAATTCTGGCTGACTGCAGGACCGCCTGACGACAGGATAACCCGTTTGATGACTGCAGCAGGGTAACACGATGAACATCACCCTCAGAAGCCAGTGCCTGCTCAGCGGCTTCGGACCCATCTAAGGTAGAGACATCCGTGGGTTCAAAGTGTCTGGTGGCATACCGGACTCCGAATGGGTCTAAGTAGAGGCCTGCGAATCAAAAGTAGCGGGCATCAGGGGCTGCGAAAGCGCCTCATTGAGTACCGGTGAACCGGCGACTGGCTTAGGAGAAGCTTCGTCGGTTTTGGACATCAATGGTCTGTTGTCTTTTTCTTTGCGTTTTTTGTGTATTCCGGTAGTCGGGTTGCTAACCAACAACATTTTTGGATAGTTAAATCTTGAGCCAAAATATTTAGATGCAAAAATATACTGACGCTTAATAGTGCGCTGCTTAAATTTAGCACAAAACTGACAGCAAGGCACGTTGTGGTCAGGGCCTAGGCAAGGAATACAGTACAAATGAAAATCCTTATGAGGTATTTGCTTCCCACACGTAATACAATTATTAACTTTTACTGTCATCGGTAAGGAGCAAGAAAAAGTTTCCCCAACGGGGTACTTAGCTTTAGGTTGAAGACTTCAGTTCTGAAACTCGAAAAGGAAAATTTCAGGAATCAGCCGACCGGCACTTGCGAAAGGCTTCTGCTTCGGGCACCACGTGGCAAGAAAGACTAATGAAAATGGCGTCGGCTGCATGTTTTATACCTCTGATGACCTGACGTCATGGAAGATGGGATAGCAATCGACACAGGACCCAAGACATTGTTACTCAGGCCAACTGAGGGCAACCTGCCAGCAGATTACTCAAATGTAATGCCTGCAACAGTGAAACACGAAGAACATCTGGCTCAATCAGAAAAGGTCCAAATCAGGTTTCCAAGTTACCCACTTTCTTGGAACTATAAACAGTCAAATAAAATCCAACCCCTGTTCTTTCACTGGAAAGTTCAGTCTCCCTAGGATAACACACTTTATAAAAGGGGAAGCATGAGTTGTTGTTGTTGGTCTTTGGGAACTGTAGGTTGCCTAGAAATGCTTTCTTTTGATTTGCAAGACACTATCCTTGTTTTACTATCCTGTATAATAGTCTCCCCACTATTTCACAAATAAGGCCAGTCTACCTCATTTCTAGAATACTGTAGGGGAGGGGACATGGAGAAGAAAGAGGGTAGGCTGGAGTGGAGCTTTGGGGGAGGGTACAGAGGCAAGCTTCACCAAGTCATTGCTGCGCTCTGAGTATCACATCACTGAGGTCTTCCAGGCTTTCCCTGCTGATCTGCTTGCCACTTTTTCCTTCTTCTGTAGCAACCTTTCCTCACATTTTGTGGTTTGGCTTCTACTGCTTCGGCCAGGCCTTACTGAGACAGTTTGCAACATACCTTGGACTGGTGTCAATTAAAAATATCCTTAACTGATGGCATGTTTTCTCCCTTTTTCTACCAACTTCTTTAACGTTTTCTCTCCTGGAGGTCAAGAAAGAAGCTCCTTATTCAGTGGATCATCAGGAAATTCCACATTCGCATACCCAGCCAGGGATGAGTCCTCAATTATGCATGTCTCCTAAACAAAGACTAACAGCTGCCAAACAAGCTACAATCATTCCATCAAACCCACATCTTATGAGTCACTAGCACCTCAAGGGCTGAAGTGACAGCTTTTCAAGCCCTTGTCTTTTATCCACTTGCCTTGCATCTCAGATGGCTGAGGAGGGACTCCTAAAGTTTTAGTCTCACATGCTATCAGTAAGAGTCCTAACAGACCAGTTGTGATGTACTTTGTTTTCACAAAAAGTAATGAGTACTCTAATCTTCCTAGCACTGGGAATCGGAAACCTGGATGTGGCCACATCACATACCTTGGTTGAATCCATGCACACCACTGCTGGGAAATTAGTTTCTTATTCAAGTGCTCAAGCTTCTTTGAATCACAGAAATAGGAGTCAGGCAGCAAACATTACATGCATCACTCAGGACTTCCAGAATTTCACGAATGGTTAGAGGTTTTGGTTATGGGAGGCTTAGGAAATTCCTACATCTAATATGCTCCCAATAAAAATTACTTGGCTGCCCATTTAAAAGTCTTCATCCCATCACTGAAGGGTATTCCCCAAATGGTATCTTCAGGTGGTGTTGCAAAGGAGAAATCTTCAGTGCTGAACTGTGTGCGTGAGATGGAAGACATATGATCAATAAAAGCCAAATGTTCCACCTTAAGTATCTGAAACCTTGATGGGAGGGAGCTTCCTTGTTTTGGCAGAGAAAATAATCTGAGACTGAATTTTCTTTAGAGATTGGTGGTAGAGGTTTTCAGAAATAAATTCAATTCTGAGCTAAACTGAAAGCATCATGTTGGGAACCCTACATTATGGGAGGAAGGGAAGGCTCACCCTTGAGACACTGAGTTCTGCTCACACCTCGGTCTT
The DNA here is from genome assembly GCF_019279795.1 of Protopterus annectens. NCBI lineage: Eukaryota > Metazoa > Chordata > Ceratodontiformes > Protopteridae > Protopterus > Protopterus annectens. The sequence continues at coordinate 452,346,399 of NC_056725.1, read as the reverse complement.
CCCTCTGCCTTACAGAACTCCGTAAGAGAAAGGGTTTGACAGAAGTAAAGGAAAAAAAGAACCTCCAGGAACCATTGCAGAGTGACTGTTTAATAAAATTAACACAAATGAGCACTTTTGTCTACTCAGACTTTATCAAAACTGTTTGTGCAAGTAAAATGCCCACAATTAAAATACCCTCAACTCAGCCAAATGTTTTTGTTAACTTCGTGGGTTAACCTTGGTTTTTGTTATTTAAAAAGTATTCAACACCTTGACACCGTCGGCTTTAACCTCCTCCTTGAGAAATATCTCAGGAATACAAGCCCTCTCCGGCCCTGATAAATGCAGAGGCTGGATCCAGAAACTTGAAAAAAGGCCCTAGGACCAAATGACAGCAAAAATGATTAGGATCCCAAAGACATGCCCATTGCCAACAGAGTAGTGGTCTTCTGAAGGGTCACATCACAGAGATACAGTTCCTTAAAGTAACTACCTGAAAACTCTGGAAGCTAGGCCAAACTGACACACACATGAACATTAACACAGTACCAACTGTCCTGCATTTTTATTTGTGGCAAGAGAAATAAAAATGGTAGTGATGGATTTTTTACATACATCACTGATGTGCTAATACTCAGAATGGAAGGAGTTCACCTAGTGCACAGAAGGAAGGGGACAACGCTCTGAAAGAAGGGATAGATGAATGGCCTTATACAAAAGTCCAATGATGTTTTCACTACTGCAGCTGTGGACTATACAATAAATCTTCAGTAAATCTTCATCACTAAAGGCAGAAAAGGGTACAATGCAATAAATGACCTAGAAAGAAAATATATATGGGTACTTAAAGCTTTGAAAGTTTGCTACATGAGAAGGACTACTGAACACATAGATCAAAAAAAAAATGAAAAAAATGTAAGCAGTTACTGTTCCAGCCTCCATTTTGCTGATGTCTCTGACCCGGGGAGAAGACCTAAAAGCCCTATGGTTGTCCAGCATTCTCAAATTTTGTCTACATGGGTTTATCCTGAATAATGCTGCATTCATAATCCCACTGAAAAGCAGCATTTTAAAAGACAAAAATTCTGAGGGTCACTGAGCAGCTTTAACTCAAAAGGAGCAAGGTAGTTTTTCAATTACAAATTTAAGATCCTAGAGAAAGGTACAGGTCTTCCAGTATGTCTCATACGAAATTCTCAACCAGAACCAGTTAACTGAGTGCAACAGCAATGAAGGATCTATGGGTAGACATGCAGCAACATCTGAGAGATGCAAATTAATAGAAACATTAAAAAGGTGGGTCACAAAAAAGTTCTAAGTACTGCAGGACCTAAACTTTCCTGCACTTTGTGAAGGGCATCCTCTCCTCTGATGAGCACCAGACAAAGGCATCATGCTCAGAAGAGGCATGGTACTTAGTTTTTTTTTTTTTTTTTTAGGTTGGGATGCATCACAGTTCCTTCATAATGGAGCAGAAAAGTACATTGCTCAAAGGAGCAGAAGGGGACCCTTATTCTGCCGTGTCCACCGTGGGAGCCACCACAGCCTGTGGCACAAAAGAATCATTAATGGGATACTGGCTTTTTTCATACTGGTCCTCTGAAGAACCCCAAGAAAAGGGGTGGGGGTGGGAAAGCATCTGATAGGAGATGTAAAACCCACTCACTGTACATGTTTTCCTACAAAGGATACACAGTTTAAAGTTTTCATACATACCTCTCAACTGCCCAGATTTTTGCAAAATGTTCAGATTTTTGCCTCATATTTTTGGTCTGTTCATCGCAAAATTTGTGATTTTTTTTGGTTTTTTGTGGTGAATCGGTGAGGACTGAATTTACTAAATAATAACAGGCATTGAGTTTCAATGGTCTTCAGAAAATGTATGTTATTTCAAGATCTTTTACAATAGCAACTTTCTAGATTTATAACAGCAATATTTAAAAATGTCCCTATTTTTGTGGCTTTGTCCCCCCATTAATTTTTGACTTTGTCTAGATTTTTTGTGCTAAGAGGTTGAGAGCTATGTTTTCAAACGATGCAAGCAATTCAATTTCTTGTACAGCCGCATCTCTGCTTAAGATATTAGAAATGTCTAGGGTCCAGTTTCTGGATGTTGACACTAACACTGCACAATTTATCGCTATATTTTTTTTGGGGGGGGGGGCAGGACACATGGAGGTGAAAAGCCAGACAGTATGTATACCAGCATGGCAGGTGCAGAGTCCTTCATGGCAAAATATAAGTATGTCATCTCTTCAAGGCTGACTGACCTGCAGATAAAGGTTTTGCTTCAGTTCTCCACAACATTCAACAGTTCCAATGTGTCACCAAAGTACATTTTGTGGCGTCATGATAATCCTCTGCAGGATTACCCTAGGTCTGCTCTGATGGCACTCCACCTGCAGCATCCACAAAGTAAACTCTTTTCTGGTTAGAGATGAGAATAATCATATAATGCAAAAGGCAGTTGTGCCATTGCCAAAGACTCTTAAGGGACTACTGGACTTTATTCATAAATAATCTGCCTAGTGGGACTTGTAGGAAAAATTACACAAACTTGCATCCAAGGGCTGTCAGAATCCTCACCTGACAAGTATCTTCGGCAAATCAGGAAAAAAAAAAAAGTGAAGGCCTTTTCCATAGGAAAGAAAAAGTACTCATTTCTTCTCTGGGTTCAGGGTCAGGGAAGATGCTCACTCTGCTAATACAATGCACAGTGAAAATAGAGATCTCTGACCCTTACAATGATGAAGATTGAATAAGAGAGTTCTCCAAGTATGAGCAGATGTATACTCCTTGCACTCGCCTGAATGCAGTCAGGACTAGGCATCTGATGAATAAGCAGCGATATGCAAACTGCCCATAGAATACAGAAGCAAAACTGGAAGGATCTCTGACCCACCCTGAATGAGAGCTGGGAATGAAGAGAGAGGGACAATTTTCATGTCTTATATAAGCAAAAAATATCTGGAATGGGAGGCAATGCAGAACCATCAAGGAGATTTCTTCATAATCTGTACTATATCCCGCTGTTAAGGAAATAGGGGGGATAAAACAAGAACCCCCTTTTCAACTTTTGATCAACAGGAAGGAGATGGTGGAGACTGTCTTTATCCTCAGTGGAAGGTCTCACAGCAGGTGGGGATTTGTCTTCAGTCAAGTCGTCACACACCCTGCTGCAAACTTGGTCTCAAAGGCCAACAGAGATATTGATCACGAGACAAATGCCTGGTTTCAGCAGAACATCTATTTTGCTGACATATAGCAAAACCCTTCCCTAGAGCGCCGCCCACTAAATTAGTCAAACAAGCCGCATACTTCAACTGTGACTATATGGGTGTGGCAGGAACATCCAAAATTTTACAAACTTTAAAAGATGCAACTAAAATTTTGGAAATGCAAATATCTGTTTCAGGCACCTGCAAACTAGTGTATGGACCAGATATCTTTGAAAAATTGTTTACCTTTTGGTAATTGGGACAGCCCTGCAAAGCAAATTATTTTCAGAGGGGGCACAGAAAACAATGAAAAAATATACTCACATTAAATTCACTCTTGGTACACAGAACAAATATCACATCCACACAGCAAAACCAAACATTATAAGACAACTTTGACAAATACAGCATACAACAGAAACAGTATATAAACCCAGTACGTTCAACAGTTAAGTAAACATAGTACACGGACTTCCTACAAAAGACAAAATGTATCCATTTAGTAATTGTGCAAGCATAACCTGAAAGCAGTGGAAAGAAAAAAAAATAGTTATAAATGCCAGAACCCTGGTATCTTGCTGCATTCAAAATGGATATTAACTAAGAGAAGAAAGTATAAGTGGCATAAACAATACAAGCAGTACTATAAGAAAAAATAATTTAAAAAATATAAAATTAAGCCTGAAAAAGGAAATCTAAACTTATTAAAACATAACAGGAAACGTAAAGAAAAAAAAGTGTCTACTGAAATGGGTAAAAAGATGAGGAAAGGAAGTCTTTGGATAAACGTTAAACAGTTTTTAACAGCTTTCAATATTAAAATAGACAGACATGACATAGCAGGAAATTGTGCAGCTATGTTAGAGCACACTTAAGGTAAGATAAGGTTTTAATGAAACAATATTTCTAGTATGATTTTAAAGGACTGCGTTTACCAACTGTGTATAGCACAGCCTGTATAGTGTTCCATAAAGATAAAACTCGATGCCGAATCATCTACCTTTGTCTTTAATGAATGTGCTTGTAATAGGAGTTTGTAGGACTGAGATGTCTAGTTGGCAAGTCCCAGACAGGATAACAGAAAACTGGCAGATGGTCATTAATCAAGACATATTCCACAGCATGGGTAACTCTGAAGACACAACTACTCTACTTCAGTCTTGCATGTACAGTTGACTTGTCATGTTTAATGAAATTAATGGGTAGCCATTTATTTTTCTTGTTTAACTATTAGGAAGCCTGTGTACTTGCGTGCTGAATGCTATAAAATGCAGTGCTGTACACAGTGATGGAATGCATTAGTCGGGTATAAAGACTGCAATGACTTTTCTGAAGACAAGCTACAGAATGTGCCCTATGTATTGCATCTGAAATTATCAATCATTCTCTACCGATCTGTAATGATTATTTTTGCAATTCTTAATTTGTTTTACAAAATGGTCATGAAGCCACATTTACTGAAGGCATTAAGGCATTAGTAGCATAGGAGATTCATACATTTTTAAAACCATCACCAGAGAACTTCAACCTTTAGTACAGAAGTTACGGTTTTAACCAGTTTTCTAAGTCTTATAAGTGGTAGTGTTATCCTCAGCATATTATGGCTCTACATTTTCCGTTTCCTTCTTCACAGTCACCCGATGATGTCACCATTCTGTGACAAACATATCTTCGGCCCAGGAATGTAACACTACCCAAAAAACTTGTCGTGTAGCAGTTTTTTTTTTTTTTAACTTCTGTTGTTTAAAGCACTATGCATAGCTGATTTACTTGTGAGCAAAGAAATGGGTGAGAGAGACGCAAAGTGGGTAAACGTATAGTTTACTGCAAATGTAAGTTTTGGCTATTTGCACACTATCTTTAATGTTATAGAAAATGTGGACCAGTTCACTGTATACCAAAGTACTCCCTTGATGAAACAAAATTGCACAAGATTACAATGTCTTTCATTAACAATTGTCTATTACTTAATAGTAATTACCCACTGCAACACCTCAAAACATTTAACAATCAAGCAAAATAGTGCTAGAATGCTGTTTGAAACAACTCCACTTTCACAATGTTTGAATTGCAAATAAAATTACTTAAAAAAAGCAAAGTTTTAGCCAGTCAAAAGCTATTTTTCCATACCCTAATTCACTTAAATTGTCTAGATATAATTCTACTTATTTAATAGTAATTACCTACTACATCACCTTAAAAGTTCTACAAGCAGCACTGAATACTTAATTCTCACCAATTAAGGACATCATTTCATTGTTTCTAAGCATGGCATACAAATGTGGAGCACATAAGTGGCTCACATCTGTAGGTTCAGTTTCAAAACCAAAGCACAAATAATAAGGGCGGTAACTGACAGAATGAACGTTGGAGTTTCATTCAAGTGTTTGTTTTTTTTTTAAACTTTTTTTTTTTTTTTTTTTTACTTGGTGACCATTCTTAAGTTATGTACTCACCATAACGTTCCATCTGAGTAGGTGACTTCATTTGGATGCAACCTGTGGGTATCGGATCCGACATTGGATCCGAGCCGGTAGTTCAAAAGCTTTAGGATCCGAGCTCCTAGCTCCTCCCTCTACCCATAACTCCTTGCCAAGCCCTGACTGACCTCAGATTGAGTTTGCCCTGTATACCAGACTCCTGGGAAACCAGGACTAATATTGCTAATAAGGTCAGGGGGATGGAGGGGGGGATGGTTGCATCCAAATGAAGTCACCTACTCAGATGGAACGTTATGGTGAGTACATAACTTCTTAATCTGAAGTAGGCAGACTTCATTTGTCTGCAACCTGTGAGACAGAGTCCCCAGCTACCTAAACCTTGGGCGGCCGTCATGGAAGGATGTTCCGGAGCACCGCAGAGCCAAAGGATGCTCTCCCTCTGGAAACAACATCCACTTTATAATGCGAGATGAAAGTATGAGATGAGGTCCAAGTGGCTGCTGCACAGATATCTAAAGGCACTCTAGATTTAAAAGCAGCAGACGTGGATACTGCCCTGGTAGAATGCGCTGTAATTCTCTGAGGCGCTGGTCTTCCTGAGGTGTCATAAGCCTGCAAGATACAGTTAGAAATCCACTTCGACAGGGTAACCTTAGAGACTGCCTTACCCAGTGCAAATTTTGCAAAGGAGATGAACAGTTGATCGGATTTCCTATGACCAGCTGTTCTGTGAATATAGAAGTGCAGCTGCCTGTGAACATCTAACGAATGTAATTTATATTCTCCTTTGTTTTTATAGTTGGGGAAAAAAACTGGCAAGTTAATCGATTGGTTGATATTGGATTCTGAAGAGACCTTCGGTAGAAAGGAAGGATTGGTCCTGAGGAAAACCCTATCCGGAAAAAAGGAAAGATACGGTGGTTTGACGCAAAAAGCCTGGAGTTCCGAAACTCTTCTAGCTGATGTAATGGCTAATAAGAAGGCAGTTTTCCAGGAAAGGTATTTTAAATCCACAGAGGTTGCAGGCTCAAAGGGGGGAGCGGTTAGAGCCTGTAGAACTAGAGATAAATCCCAAGGTGGTATAGCTTCCTTAACCGGAGGCCTCAAGAGAAATGCACCTTTGAGGAAGGTTTTGCAAATTTTCGCAGCCATGAGAGGTGTTGAGTCAAGACCCACATGGTAATGGGAAATAGCTGCCATCTGTACCTTTACCGTGGAAGAGCTTGCTCCTTGCTGAAAAAGGTCTGTCAAGAAGTCCAGTACCGCCGAAAGTGGTGCAGAAAAGGGGTCAAGGTTATTATGTTCTGCCCAAATAGAAAACCTCTTCCATTTGCTTCGGTAAACCTTCCTAGTGGAGGGTTTATGGGCCGCCACTAAGATGGCTTTCACTGGTGACGAGATACCGGGAGTCCTCATCAGGGATGGAATTGGAGCAGCCAGGCTGTCAATTTCAGGGTGTGAAGGTTCGGAATTGGAAGCCCTTGAGGATGGGAGATGAGATCCGGGATCGGATCTAGAATCCAGGGAGGATTCACTCTGTGAGACCACACAAAGGGGAACCAAGGTTGACGAGGCCAGAATGGGGCAATGAGAATAATTTTGCTCCCCAAGCTGTTGGCTTTCTGCAAAAGTTTCTGCATTAGAGGCAGTGGAGGGTAAGCATAAAGGAGACCGGGAGGCCAAGCATGCACCAGGGCGTCTCTCGGGGATTCCTCGAATGGCGGAAATAGAGCGAAGAAACTGTCGCATTTGGCGTTTGAGGGAGAAGCAAAAAGATCGGAACAGGGTTGCCCACAGGCGGCAAAAATCTGCTTCGCTACTAGAATGTTGAGAAACCATTCGTGAGGGGAAAGAATGGTGCGACTGAGCTTGTCCGCTAAGATGTCGGATCTTCCCGGAATGTGCATTGCCACAAGAAAGCGATTGGTGGAGATTGCCCATTCCCAGACTCTCATGGCCTCTCGACAAAGGGGATAGGACCTGTTCCCCCCTGTTTGTTGATGTACCAGACTACTGACATGTTGTCCGTCTGGATAGCAATAGTCCCTGCAGGGAGAAGGCTGTGTAGTGCTTGCAACGCAAATAGCACCGCCCTCATTTCCAGGACATTTATATGCAGTGAGGTCTCTGAACTGTTCCACGTGCCTTGGACAATTTTTCCCGCTGAATGCCCCCCCCACCCGAGGCGAGAAGCGTCCATGGTCACCATGGCTAGGGGGAAAGCAGCACAGAAAGGTCTCCCTGTTAGGAGATCCGTTGACTGGAGCCACCAAAGAAGGGAGCTCCTGCAGGCCTTGCTGATAGCTATCGTGCTGCTGAGAGGGAAGTAGAGCGGGGACCATTGGACCTGGAGGGTCCATTGAAGAATCCGCATGTGAAGTCGAGCATGAAGAAGAAGCGGAATGGCTGCCGCCATTGAACCTAGGGCCCTCAGGACCGAAGCTGTCGTCGGAGCAGGTCGCAAGATGGCCGCGACATGACACCTCAGGTTGGACAGACGATCCGGGGTGAGGAATGCCCGCATTTTTCTTGTGTCCAATCTTCCTCCTATAAAGTCTATAAGCTGTGCGGGATCCAGTGAAGACTTCTCTTTGTTTAAGGTGATGCCCAGTCGGGGGGCTATGTGAAGGAAATAGTCCCTGGCTGAGCACAGCAGATGCCTTGATGATGCCGTGAGGAGCCAGTCGTCCAGGTATGGAAACACCTGAATTCCCTGGAGTCTCAGGTGGGCCGCTACCACTGCTAGTACTTTGGTAAACACCCTGGGGGCAGAGGTGAGATCAAAGGGAAGGACCCTGAACTGGTAGTGACTGGCTCCCAGTCGGAAGCGAAGGAACCTCCTGGACCGTCTGTCCATGAGAATGTGGTAGTACGCGTCCTTGAGGTCTATGGAGCACATCCAGTCATTCTCCCGCAAAAGGGGGAGGATAGATTGTAAGGTGACCATCCGGAATTTTTGCTTGGTTACAGACAGTTCAATTGTGACAGGTCTAGAATCGGTCTTAAGTCCCCCGTCTTCTTTGGCACCAAGAAGAACCTGGAGTAAAACCCTGATCCTGTCTGATCTCGGGGGACGCGCTGGATGGCTCTTTTTGTTAGCAGCTGCGCGATCACGATAGCTGCTGCCTCCCTTTGATCGGGTGGTACATCGGGGAGGCTTCGGGATCTGGGAATTTTGTGAAAGGGGATTGAATAGCCCCTGGATATCACCCGAAGCACCCAACGGTCTGACGTGATTGACTCCCATGTTGTCAGGTGCTTCGAAAACCGCCCCCCCCAACCGCCTCCAGAGATGGGCGGCCGGGCAACCCTTCAGGGTTGCTGCGTGGATCTGTCAGAGAAAGGTTCTCTGGACCCAAAGTTCCTAGGAGCCCCTCTGCCTCTAGGATGGCGACCTCCCTGTCCTCCTCTGCCACGGAAGGACTGGTTGTCCGGAGCAGGTTGGGATTGCTGCGATTTCCGGAACCACATCTTCTTCTGTCCCTTTTGGTTCTTCGAGAAGGACCTCTGGGGAGCTGAGAAGCGGACTCCGACGGCAGACAGCGTCTTCCCATCCTTTTCGCTCTGGACCAGCATTCGCGAACTGTTTTGCCAAAAAGGGCAGAACCATCGAAGGGGGCATTCGCGAAGGTCGCTTTGAAGGGCTCTGCGAAGTCACAGTGGCGGAGCCAGGCCTGACGCCTCATGACGAGGCCTGCTCCGCTAGCTCTAGCGGCTCTCTGAGTTGCGTGAGAAAGTAGCCGCATAGAAGTATTTGAAACCGCTCTGAGAGTGGCCATACGGGTGGAGTACACGTGTCTGTCCTCCGCCGACATGGACACTGGAGGGGATGCAGTGTACTCTTTAATCAGGTCTCGTTGCATCCTTACGACATGTGCCATGTAGTTCAGCGCTCTCAAAGAGAAGGTTGCTGAACTAAAGACTCGCTTCCCAATGTGGTCCATCGAGCGGGACTCTTTGTTCGGGGGATGCATAGAGGGACTCTCCTGAGCTAACTCTCTCTTTGTGGCTGCAGCCATCATCATGGCATCTACTGGGGGTCCTTTACTCCAATGAGTGCGGTCTGCAGGGGGACTAAAGATACGATCCGGGCGTTTCGGAACTGGCTCAACGGTGTCCGGGTCCTTCCACGCACTGTTGGCAATAAGGTCCACCAGAGGATCGGCAGTAGGAAACACCCAAGAGGTAGATGGGCCCGCCTCAAATGCCTCCAAGAACACAGACTCGTCTGAGGAGGCCTTGGGGGCAGACCACCCCCCCGATCCTTAACATTTCCATGATGTCTCCAAATGAGACATCCTCTGGGGGTGATGTTGGGGAGCCCTCCCCTTCATCCAAGTCTGTGTCTTTAGTGATGGACTCAGGGGAGTTCACGTGCCTCCTCTTACACTTGCGCTTGCGAGGCACTTCCTCGGGGGGACTGTCCGAGGAGTCCTCGCCAGCACCCAGATGTTCCAAGGGAACTACTTGGGACATCGATGCAGGCTGTCCCTGGGACCGGCTGATGGGAGCCTGGCCCAGCTGCGAGGGAGTGTGGGGTGGAGTCGCGGCAGGGACCGGGGGTCCGGAGGTCTTCAACAGCGCCCTTTCTAACACGTCGAAGGCCGAGGGGGAGCCGACCTCTCTAAGCCCCGAGAGCCGACCCCCACTCGGATCTGACGCATGGATCAGAGACGGCGCCGAGACTGTCGGATCCGAGAGACCGGTACGCTCTGACCTAGACGGAGCCGAAGACACACCAGCTCCCTCGGATCCGAGGCTCGGCCCCCGGCTCCGAGAGGTCGGGTCCGAAGTACTCGAAGCACTCAAGGGATGGATCGGATCCAAGGTGCGCCGACCAATCGGATCCGAACCACCCCCGGATCCAACTCTGCCTGGCTCCGACAGCTCCGAACCCGGGAGTCGGGTCGGAGAAGAAGCTATAGGGACTTAACATGGGGTCGAGGACCCTCCCAGATGGGGGGGGGGGCCAGGAGCACTCCCATCTGCATCTGGGCCTGGATGAAACGCCTCATCATCCGGTCCATATCCGCTTCAGACATAGAGAAGGTGGACCTCGATGAGGCCACCGAGGCGGACCTAAAATGCCGCCTCGGTGACCTCGAAGCAGGACCAGTCTCCATCTCCTCGGGTCCAGGAGAGAACCGGGGAGACTGGAGATGAGAATGAGGAGAGCTAGAAGCCACAGGAGAGGCTCTCTTAGACGGAGTGGCCGAGACAGAGGTTTCGGCCCGTCGTTTGTGGTGCCTCTCCTTGTGTCTTTCTTTCTCTCTCCTGGTCTCCCTATCCTCCGGCTTCTTGGTGGGAGGTTGAGTCCCTGCTGGGGAAAGGGAGACCGCAGCATCCGGGGGGGGCTGCTGACTAGCAGGGGCAGAGGCCGAAGCCGATTCCGGAGGGATAAGTCCCGCCAGAACCAACTTCGACCTCCGCTCTCTTAAAGCCCAGGGGGTTGAACCCTGCACATATGGTACAACCAGATGACAGGTGTTCAACCCCCAGATGACCTTGCACCGAGTGTGGCCATCAGCTGGAGAAAGCTTGTGGCCACACTCGGTACATTTTGAAAATATCGCCTTAGGTGCCTCTGCCATGACTACACCCTAAAAGGCCTACACTAACACACACACAAACCAAGTCAAAACAACGCAAAACCCGAGAAAAATTAAACTAAAGGGAGGAGAAAAGCCAAAACACACACTTAACTAAAATTTTTTAAAAGAAAAGAATTTTTTCTGTCAGAATACTGAAATGAAATACTTGCTACTAAGAGCTCATGAAATCCGTTGGCTACTCGAATGCAAACGAAAATCTGAGGTCAGTCAGGGCTTGGCAAGGGGTTATGGGTAGAGGGAGGAGGTAGGAGCTCGGATCCTAAAGCTTTTGAACTGCCGGCTCGGATCCGATGTCGGATCCGATACCCAGAGGTTGCAGACAAATGAAGTCTGCCTACTTCAGGTCTTATGTTACACCACCTTAATATCACACAAGTCTGCGGAAGCTGAACATGAGAATTAATCTGTACTAATAAAAAGCTGCATCCATATTTCTATAGTAATAATCACAACATCCTAATAAATGTTTAAAATTATCTTAAATACGGCCTTCACAGTAGTGTATAATTTCATAAAATATTAAATTTTCCTTAATTTTCAGCTTGCATTTGCTTTATCAAATTAAGAACAGAAAGCAAAACATTTTCCCCTTCAAAATGCATTTAAAGTAATGGTGAAGAAAAGAACATGCAATGCCTGCAAGACCTCCTACCTAGTGAGAACAGACAGACAGACACGGCCTGTATGGTTAATAAAGCTACACAAAAAGGTGGCTCATCTAGCATTTATCAAGAACTTAATCACATTCCTTACCCTTGATCGGTTCAATCCATATCCATCCTCAAGGGTAGGATCAGCAGGTGCTTTGTCTGCGCCAATAAATGAAAGAAACTGCACTGGGTCCCAGAGTGCACTGCATTAAACAAAACAAAACAGTCAGTCTAAAACAACTTTCTGCAGATTACATTTTAAAGATATGATAAACACGAAGTATCTAACCAGAAAACTAAATCAAATGTTAAATGATAAAATAAGAGTGCAAAACATACTTAAAAAGCCACACCACTACTGATACATTTCCTGAGTATCAGGATACTTAAAAGATGTACTTGCTTGTGGGCAGTTACTATAACCACAGATATTCTACGTAAAATCTTAACCACAGTTGATTTCTTACACAAGTGAAATTACAAAAGCAGCTCATCAGGGAGATGATTTGAGCCCGTGAAGAGGATTACAGATTCCCTGTGAAGACACCAGAGCCAAAATGAGCTCTTTCATACATGATAAAAATACTATTTTGTCCAGGTAGAATCTTGGTTGTCTATGTACATCTAGGGAGTGGAGGAGCCTCTCACTTTTATTTTGTGGGTTAGGGGAAAAAGCTAGCAAATGCGTAGAGTGGTTCTGCTGCAGCTCATTTACCACCTTGGGCATAAAGGAGTTAACCCTTAAGGAAAACCTCTCCTTATGGAAGGCAAGGTTGGGTGGGATCGCCATCAGGGCCTGCAACTCAAACTCTTCCAGCAGGGAGAAGAGCGACTAATAAGATGGTTTTCCAAGTACAAAACATCGAAGCTGAAGCTGCTGGTTCAAAGGGTAGCAAAATAAGTTTTTCCAGAACAAAGTTCAGATCCCATGGAGTCAGTATTAGCCTTTTTAGGAGTCTTGAGCTGAAGGACACCTTATTTGACCTCAATTCTGGAAGGCAACTGTGATTTTAAAGGCAGACAAGCAGATAAAGACAAGTGGGTCTTCATGGAGAATTAGGTCAGACCAATTGTGATAAGCTTACACATGCATTCCAGAAAATTATGTATAGCCAGCTGATAGGAGCCTTAATTCTATTTGCAGCATCACAATGAAAATCTTTTCCACTAGGAGATGCAAGATTTTCCAGTGGTAGGTTTTCTTGCCACCTGGAGTAGCTGGAGCATGTCTTCTGAATAGCAGTATCTAAAAAGATTTAAGACCATCACCAAGAGAGTGAGGCAACGAGCATGCAGGCTGGGGTAAATTACAGAGCTCTTGTTTTGTGTGAGGTAACTAGGAATGACTGCCCCTAGCTAGATGGAGTAGAAGGGGGAACAAATGCTGTCTGGGCTAAAATGGAGTCAGTAGCAAGAATATGGGGTTGTCCCACTGCATCTTCAAGAGAACCTTTGGGAGGGGAGGGGCATAAAGGGACACCCCCCATCCACAGCAGGCAAACAAGGGGACCTGCAGCAGAACAGTCTGAGTCGTCTGTTCTGGTTGGAGGCAAAAAGATCCGAGATGTACTCCCACTTGTGAACAAGCCCAGAATGACCACGCTGTGCAAAGTACAGTTTTGTACCTACCATAAATGTAGATGTCCGAACTGGATAGCATCTGCAGTCATAACAAATGGGTTGTCCTGTCGTCAGGCAGCCCTTCGGTCGGCCGGATTCCAAAGTCTGGGTCCGGCTTCGGCTGATGTCGCACTTCACCCGACGTCATCTCTGCTGGTCTTCGGGTATAAAGGCATCAGCCGACGCCATTTTCCTCAGTGTTTCTTGCCCCAGATGCCAGTTGCCCTCTTGGAAGGCTAAAGTTTGGATAAATGCCAATGTTTCCAAAAAGATAGAAGGCAAACACAAAAAATAAGCATGTATGTACATATATACAAACAAATACACCATAAGAGACCCCCCCCCCAGCTAGCTATTTGGAGGGTAAATACCCTAGGAGTACCACAGAGGGGAAGGAGGGAGGGTAATCCTGACTGCAGATGCTATCCAGTTCGGACATCTACATTTATGGTAGGTACAAAACTGTACTATGTCCTTCATGGATGCATCTGCAGTCATAACAAATGGGTAGAATACCATAGCCAACTAGGGGAGGAGGAAGAAAAAATTATGGTGTGGTTAGGATCCCTTCCAGTACAGCAGTGGCGAACCCTGCTCGGGATCTAGAATACAGAGGTAAATTATAATGCTTGGCAAACGTATGCACGGAGGTCCAAGTAGCCGCCTCAATAATGTCCTTGGTTGCCACTCCTCGTAAGAAAGCTGTGGTAGTGGCTGTAGCCCTTGTAGAATGAGGCCTTATGTTCTGTGGAATTGGTTTTCCATGGTAGGAGTAACAGAATCTTATGCAATTTCCTATCCATTTGGAGATTGTCTGTTTGGAAATTGCTTTTCCTTCCCTTCCTGTTGCATAGGCTACAAAAAGCTGGTCAGTTTTTCTGTTACTTTTGGTTCTGTCCAGGTAGTAGCGTAGCTGTCTATGTACATCCAAGGTATGCAGCATTCTTTCCCCTCGGTTTTGTGGATTGGGGAAGAAGGTAGGTAGGTGGATTGCCTGGTTTAAAGACACTCTGGATACCACCTTAGGCATAAATGTAGGATTAGTTCTCATGGACACCCTATCTTGATGGAAGATTAGGAAGGGTTGTACTGCCATTAAGGCCTGTAGTTCAGAAACCCTCCTTGCTGAGGTAATTGCCAGTAGGAAAGCAGTTTTCCATGACAGGTGCTGTAGATCTGCTGTTGCTGCTGGTTCAAACGGAGGGAGTGTCAACTTTTCTAGCACAAAGTTCAAGTCCCATGCTGGTAATGGTGGTTTCCTAGGAGGTTTTACATTCTTGATCCCTCTGAGGAACTGCCTGAGTAGAGGATGTGAAAAGACGGGTGGATCAAAGCTGTATTCTGCTGAAATAGCTGATGCATGTATCTTGATGGAGGAATAGGACAGGCCTGTATGTAGAAGTTCTGCCAAATACTCCAGAATGTTAGCAATATCTATATTCGACACATCTTTTCCTCTTTCAGCACTCCAAATGACAAACCTTTTCCATTTTCCTGCATAGTTCCTTCTTGTTGAAGGTCTGCGGGCTTCAAGGATAATGTCTTTTACCCTTTGGGAAAGATCTGGATTAGTTGCTGCTATGTGATGTTCCAGGCAGTCAGTTGCAAAGTTTTTAGGTTTGGATGCATGATGCTGTAGTTGTTCTGAGTTAACATCAAAGGCATCAGGGGTATTGACCACATTTTCTCCTGAGACATGCTCCTCAGCAATGGGTACCAGTGTTGTCTTGGCCAGTTCGGAGCTATCAGGATTATCCTTGGACGTTCCTCTTTGATTTTCAGTAATACCTTGTGTATCAAGGGAAGAGGTGGAAATGCATATGCTGTCAGACCTTTCCAGCTGAAGGAGAGCGAATCCACCTTCCATGCAAGTGGGTGGAATGTCCTTGTGCAGAATTTTTTGAGCTGGTGATTGAGAGGGGAAGCGAATAGATCTATTTGTGGCATTCCCCATTTCTTTGTGATGGTCTTGAAGACGTCCGGGTGTAGCATCCATTCGGGAGCATCCGAGGTGGTTCTGCTTAACATGTCTGCTAGGGTGTTCTCTTTTCCTGGTACAAATATTGCCTGTAACTGGATGTTGTAGCTGAGTGCCAGATTCCAAAGGTCCAAAGTCATTCTGCATAGGGGGTATGAATGAGTGCCTCCCTGTTTGTTGATGTACCACATGACTGTGGTGTTGTCTGTCCTTATCATCAAATGGCCTTCTTTGAGGAATGGTCTGAATTTTTGGATTGCCAGTTTTACTGCCAGCATTTCTTTTGCTTTATGTGCAGGTGCAGCTGGTCCTGAGTCCACAATCCTTGTACCCATCTGTCCAGCATGTGCCCCATCCTAGGTCTGAGGCGTCTGTTGTGATGGTTTGGCTTGTTCGAAAGTTGTGGAAGGGTAGGCCTGGGTTTGACTGGCATGCTCGAGCCCACCATAGGAACTCCTGTTTTAGGCATGGGATTAGTGGTATTTCTGCTTCTAGGCTGTGCCTGTGTTGAGACCATAAATTATTTAGGTACCACTGTAGTTTTCTCATATGCAGTCTGGCATGTGGGACCAAGATTATGCATGATGCCATGAAGCCCAAGGCCTGCAGAACTTTTCTTGCTGTTAGTTTGTTCTGTTTTGTTAATGCCAAGAAGTAAAGAGGGAGTTCTTTTTGTTTTTCTGCAGTTAGGAATGCCATTTGTTTTACTGTGTCCAATTCCGCGCCCAAGAATGTTCTTGTTTGGGATGGTATCAGCCTTGACTTTTGTAAATTGACTGTGTATCCCAGGGCTTGTAGCAAGTAAATGACCCTTTGTAAATCTGTTGTCAGCTTGCTTTTGTTGCCCGCTTGTAGCAGGCAGTCGTCCAGGTATGGATAAATTTGGATTCCCTGTAGTCTGCAGTGAGCGATTACTGATACCAGGCATTTTGTGAATACTCTGGGCGCAGTAGATAAGCCAAAGGGCAATGCTGAGAATTGATAATGCTCTGATCCTGCAAGAAATCTGAGGTATCTTCTGCAATTTGGTCGAATGGGGACGTGCAGGTATGCCTCCTTGAGATCTAGAGTTACCAGCCAACACTCCTTGCCCAGCATGGGAAGAAGTTGCTGTAGGGTCAGCATTTTGAATTTTGGGACAATGATATATGTGTTTAAGATGGACAGGTCGAGAATAGGTCTCCAACTTTTTTCTTTTATTGGTATTAGGAAGAGTCTGGAATAGAATCCTTTGCCCTGTTCTGTTATTGGTACTCTTTCCACAGCTCTCATCTTTGTTAATTCCGTTATCTGCTGTAGAGCTTCTATTTTTTGATTTGGAGGCAGGTTTGGCATTCCTCTTTTTACTGGTAAGGTGTGGAAGTGGAACCGGTAGCCCTGGTCTATGGTTTGCAAAATCCACTTGTCTCTTGTGATATAGTGCCAATTTTTCGAAAATAAGGCTAATTTTCCGCCTAATGGTGCTGCTATTTGCTCCCTGGTAGGCGGAGTTAGAGCCAAGTCACTGTGATTGTCCTGTTGCAGTGGTAGTGGTTGTGTCTGTGCCTCTGTTATTACCTTGCCACTGTCGTCCTCTGTAGGCACCTCCTCTGGATTGATTTCTGCCTCTGGAGCGTCTATTCCTGCCCCTTTGGGATCTTGTGGAGTCAGGAAAGGACCAATTTCTGGCAGGCCAGTTCCTGCTAAACCTTGGGGGCTGAACCTGTAAGAAATCTTTAACTGTTTGTACAGATTTTGCCTTTTCTTCCATTTTCTTCATTACCTGCTGGGCAGGTGTACCAAATAAACTGACACAAAATACGTTAAGAACACAAACTTGTAACTGACGACTAGGAAGTTCCACAGTCTGAGTATACTACAGCAAAGGCACGTACCTCCTCGTCAGAAATAAAATGTTCACACTGTTTTCAAAAAAGTCCACGCTGAAAGATGTTGCCAAAATAGATCCACAGCAATAATGGAATTTATTCTTGAAAACAGACAAACTAATACAGCCAACACAACGCCATAGGAATAATCCAACAGATTTACCCGGGTTTCGTCCGCCAAGACGAACTTCTTCAGAATAATCTAATCACTAATTACCTCCCCTTTATATACACAACGAATTAATTAAACCACCTAATTCATGAATAATTAAATGTACTATTAAACAATTATCCTAAACATAAATATACTACAATTAATTAAAATGAATCCATGTTATATAAAAATATAACCTAATGTGTACATATATAAATATTTGTGAACATAATCATTATAAAAAACATAAATAATTAAAATGGTAGATTTATAACAAAATCATAATTCATTAAATAATGCAATACATGAACATGATACTAAATTGATGCAAAGTGTGTATAATTATTTGTACCCTCATAAATTACATACAAATACTCCCATGGACTATCCACCTTTATATGTATATATGATATTCCTTATTCAGTAGTTTAACACTAATAATCTATAATCATATAACAACTCCTAAAAAAATTATTATTGCGGTTTATATGCAAGTGATTGAATAAACATAAAATATACATAAATATACTCTTATACCTACTACTTTTACTTGTGTAAGATTATTTTCTGAAATTATAATACTTTTTTTCCCCATTTATTTATTTAATAGTTATGTATTAGACTAAACTAAACTAAAATAAACTAAAATAAAATTAAAATTAACCTAAAACCGGTGGTGTACAGGACTGACTTAACACCTACCCTTAATATGATTTTTCATAAGGATAGGTTTGATTGTACAGTATTCATTGAGTCCCGGCCAATTATGGGCATTCAACAGAATCTGCCATTTTAACTCCTGTATGTCTAGATCATATTTAGTAATTCTTCCTTGTACATCATACAGTAATTGTTCAATTATACAAAATTTAAATTTATGATCAGTATGTAATTGGATGTGTCTCACTAAAGCATTGGTGGTTTTCATATGCTTTATATCCAATACATGTTCTTTTATTCTACTCCTGAACTTCCTACTTGTATTGCCTATATAAAAGGCTCTACACTGTTGACATAATGCTACATAAATCACATTAGAAGTATGACAGTTGAAATGTCCTTTAATATTTATGTTGTTAAAATTGATTTTAATTTTATCCTGTGTATCTTGTATATACTTACATGTTGTACATCTTCCACATCTGAAATTCCCAATTGGTCTATTGTTATTGTGTTGTTGTACTTCAATGTTATGTTCAAAAAATTCTTTGAAAGACCTATCCTTTTTGTACACAAATTTGATAGGTCCTTGAAATATTGATGCTGTCATATATTCACTAGTATACAGATTCCAATTCCTAATAATAATATTCTTAATTATTGGGGTACAATCATCATATACTGAAATGTATAGGGGTATCTGATCCTTATTTTCATACTGAGTCTTATTTATATTTTTATCATATCCATAACTTAAAATGGCTTGATATATTCCTATCCGTCTCTTATTTTTCACTTCTTGTTTAATTGTTTCACATAGGATTTCTGGATATCCCCTACTTATAAACATACTTTGCATAAATTCCAATTCATCATGCAATTCCATCTCCTCACTAATCATCCTGGCTGCCCTGACCATCTGACCCTTAACAACGCCCTTCTTTTGATGGTCAGGGTGCCAGCTGTCATAGTGAAGATAGGAATTGGAAAAGGTTGGTTTTCTATGTATATTGGATTTTAAATATCCCCTATGTTTATCAAAGGTTAACTCCACATCCAAATATGATATACTTTCATAGCCAATATGATGTGTAAATTTTAAGAATCGAACATTTTGATTTATGTATTCAAGAAATATTTTTAATGATACCTCAACGGTGTCCCATATTATAAAGATATCATCCAAATATCTAGTGTATGTTTTAATGTATTGTTTAAATGGATTATTGAAAATATAGTTGTACTCCCAATATGTCATTATTAAATTAGCGTACATGGGGGCACATGCTGTCCCCATTGCAACTCCATCAATTTGCTTATAGTAATTTCCTTCATAATACAAATAGTTGTTATGTAGTACTATTTCCATTAGACCAATCAGGGTGTTAATCTTGGTTTGGTCAAATGTTTTTGATTCAAAAAGCTGTTCTTCTAACCAAATCAACCCTATATCGTGGGGTATTGATGTGAAAAGATTGCAAACATCTATAGTAACCATAATGTCTCCATCCTTCATTTTAACTTGATTCATCATATTAAGAAAGTCCCAGGAGTCTTTTGTGATGTATGGGAATTTAGACATACTTAATTTAAAGTGACTATCTAGATATTGACTAATAAAACATGTTTTATTTCTCTTCCCATCCACAACAGGTCTGAACTGTAAATTATTCAGACCCTTGTGGATTTTTGGAATTCCAAATATTCCACTAATGACCGGAAAGTCATTAGTTAAATATTTGTATTCGTCCTCTGTCAGTTCACCTTGCATTAACATGTCTTCTAATCTATTATCAATTCTTTGGTGAGCAATGTTGATTTCATTTAGGCTTATTTCAGAATAAGATTTACCTAGCAACATGGTAGTCATATAAGAGACATAATCCCCTGTGTCAGTTATAACAACTCCACTACCTTTATCAGGCCTCATTATTCTAATATCTTTTATATTTAATATATGTTTAAATATTTCTTCATCACTTTCTGTCATATTACTATGTATAGGAGTATTATATTGTTTGAAAAAATCCCTAATGTCCATTTCGGCCCGTTTTTCAAAATTAATTATTTTATCATTCATAGGGGGATTAAAAATACTAGGTTTACTCAAATCAATTTCTGTATAGTTCTTCCTGTTGTCCTGTACACTACCTTGAAAAAATAATTTCAAATTTAATTTTCTACTAAATAATTTCAAATTGACAATTGAGTTCACTAATCTCCCCTTACGACAGGGTACAAAGTTATGTCCTCGTGAAAGTAAATTAGCATGTTTACTGTTAAATACATATTTAGAATAGTTGAATATTTTATAATCCCCATGGGTATTGGTAATAATACTTGGGTTACTTAAAGGTTCTTTATCAATTAATTCTAAATTGTCATCTGATGTACATGTATCTACTTTGTTCAAATACTTTTCAATGTTTAAATCAATATTAAAATTGATAGGGATGTAAAATTCATCTCTTAAAGAGTTGATGTTATTCTCATTCATACCATCATTGGTCATGTTATCAACTGTGTTTTTAATGTAACAGTTCGATATATTAGAAGGAGAACAAATAATTTCAGGGTATTCATATATTGTCAAGTCCAATAATGCTTGATCATCTTGTCGTAACATACTTGAGTCTAATTGTATGTCTCCCTGACAATTTATAACACTTAGGTCTTCAACTATTTTCTGGGCGGAAAAGTCACTCTCATTCTTAGCATAATTATATTCTTTAACATTGCCATGGTTATCATTTTTGTTCGTACCACACTGAATACAAACATGCCCAGTCTGCCCGTGTGGACTGGTTGCCATATCACATATCTTATGTACTATATGATCATTAAATGTATTAGTATAATTCACTCTATTATCTACTTGCTCAGCATTACCATCATAAAATTGACTGTCCCCTGCCATATCATTACTAATTAATGCTCGTTGCATACAGGGCTGTAAAACATCGAAAACATTAATATGTCCCAAACCTTGTTCACAAATGCCATGCTCGTGCTGAAACAATTCTTGTGTTATGGTTGGTTGATATAAGTCCACAATCGGTGCAGCAATAGCATAGTCTATGTCCGTGATGTAATCCGCGTTGATATCAGTACAGTGTACGGATGGTTTCCTCATTTCCGACTCTTCCATCCGGCTTTCGCGTTGTTTGCCGCTAAAAAACCTCTTTTTGGTTTCGCCCCTGTGTTTTTATAATCATCCTCTCCATAGTTTTTTCCCCGATTGAAGAGCCTTTCCGAATGCCTTACCACTTCTGCGTAGTTCTGTTCATGGGGGCCATGTTGTTGCTGTTCCTCATTGTCGGAAGTGATGTCATACACTTCCTGTCTTTGTCGGGTACGTTCCGTTTGTGTCTCATCACCATGGTTATTATATTTGTGCTTTGATTTGGGGTAAATTTCACCAGCCTCATACCTTTTGATGTCCCTTGTTATTTTATTACATTTCTTATTATATATGATTCCACAGTTATACTCAATGTCCTTAATGATGGTAGTATATTTAGTGTAATGATTGTCAAAGGTGGAATCTTGACTAATGTTTTGATTAAGTACATCAAGTTCTTTTAACATATTATCTATTCTTATATTGTTGTATTTAATCATGATTTCCATCATACGCACTCCAGTGTTGTTGAACAGTTCATGCAGCTCTTCTAACATATTATCGTTGTTTTCACTTCCGTGTGGATATTTCCAAAGTCTTAGTCCTTTAGGGACCATGTGTAAATCTATGTTTCTCTGCAGGTAACTATTTTCAAGTTGTACTCGTTTGTATTTGAACAGTTTTATTTCGAAGGTTTTTAACATATCACACATTGCATCATGCTGTCTCTTTGGTGGTAATTGAGTATCATTCTGAACCATATTAAACTAAAAAGAATTGTCACGCCAAACGTTAAAATTGGTATTATTCTTATTGTTGACATTCTCCCCGCTGAAAACTTGGTTTAAGGTACCTTGCTTAGTTGTAATGGGAGATTGCAGCGTAGCTTGTGTCAATGGCAGTCCAAGGGTGTCATTGGCAATAGAGTTATTATCATGGCTGTTTATGCTTAGCAGTTTTTGAATTAGAGCCGAATGCTCTTTCAATTGTGCATTAATTTGCTGGAGTATAACTCCCGTGTCCGCCGGAACCACCTCGTCTTCCATACTGACACAAAATACGTTAAGAACACAAACTTGTAACTGACGACTAGGAAGTTCCACAGTCTGAGTATACTACAGCAAAGGCACGTACCTCCTCGTCAGAAATAAAATGTTCACACTGTTTTCAAAAAAGTCCACGCTGAAAGATGTTGCCAAAATAGATCCACAGCAATAATGGAATTTATTCTTGAAAACAGACAAACTAATACAGCCAACACAACGCCATAGGAATAATCCAACAGATTTACCCGGGTTTCGTCCGCCAAGACGAACTTCTTCAGAATAATAATAATAATATATATATATATATATATATATATATATATATATATATATATATATATATATATAATAATAATAATTTTTTTAGGAGTTGTTATATGATTATAGATTATTAGTGTTAAACTACTGAATAAGGAATATCATATATACATATAAAGGTGGATAGTCCATGGGAGTATTTGTATGTAATTTATGAGGGTACAAATAATTATACACACTTTGCATCAATTTAGTATCATGTTCATGTATTGCATTATTTAATGAATTATGATTTTGTTATAAATCTACTATTTTAATTATTTATGTTTTTTATAATGATTATGTTTGTTCACAAATATTTATATATGTACACATTAGGTTATATTTTTATATAACATGGATTCATTTTAATTAATTGTAGTATATTTATGTTTAGGATAATTGTTTAATAGTACATTTAATTATTCATTAATTAGGTGGTTTAATTAATTCGTTGTGTATATAAAGGGGAGGTAATTAGTGATTAGATTATTCTGAAGAAGTTCGTCTTGGCGGACGAAACCCGGGTAAATCTGTTGGATTATTCCTATGGCGTTGTGTTGGCTGTATTAGTTTGTCTGTTTTCAAGAATAAATTCCATTATTGCTGTGGATCTATTTTGGCAACATCTTTCAGTGTGGACTTTTTTGAAAACAGTGTGAACATTTTATTTCTGACGAGGAGGTACGTGCCTTTGCTGTAGTATACTCAGACTGTGGAACTTCCTAGTCGTCAGTACCAAATAAACTGGCCTTATCCATAGGAGCATCTAATAGCTTAGCTTTAACATGATCCGGTAAGACCTGCTCTTTCAACCATGCATGTCTTCTTATCACTGTGCCAGTCATGGCTGATCTAAATGAAGCCTCCAGTGCATCATAGCCACATTTTAAGGAATGGTTACTAACCTGTTGTATGTTATTGACCATTTCTAATACATATTTCTTATCTATAGATTCATCAGAGGATACTTTTTTAGTTAACTGATCAAGCATAAACTCTTGGTATTGGATCATGTGAAACTGACAGTTTAAAGCTCTAGCTGATAGAGTAGCAGAGGTGTAAACTTTTTTCCCCCATCTGTCCAAGGACCTAGATTCCCTTTCTGAAGGAATAGGGTTTTTTGCTGTGGTTGAGGCTACTGCCTTAGGCCCCTGGGAAATAGTTTCGGGGTC
Organism: Protopterus annectens; assembly: GCF_019279795.1. Lineage (NCBI taxonomy): Eukaryota > Metazoa > Chordata > Ceratodontiformes > Protopteridae > Protopterus > Protopterus annectens. The sequence goes on along the minus strand of NC_056725.1, from coordinate 452,322,577 downwards.
TGCCAGTGGGGCCTTGTATAGGTGGTGATGAGTGTCTGGAACCCTGTAAAATCTATCAGGTTTGGCAGGGGCTGGAGGTAAAGAATCAGGAGCAGTGCAGACATCATTAAATGCATCATCCACAACAGGCAAAACAGGAGGTATAGCTAAGGGCCTATGTTGTGGTAAATGCAGGAAAGTCCTAAGCCTTTTTCTTGAATCTGAGAAGTCTTGTCCCTGCCATTGGAATTGTTCTCTCATGGCATGTAAGGTTTCCCCAAAGGAAAATTCCTCTGGTGGAGAGGCAGCTGGAATGGATTCTTCAGCATCGGAGTCTTCATAAGTAGAAAAAGGATCCTCTGGCTGTTCTGTAATGTCGGAGTCATCCGCAGAATCATCAGAGGACACTGGCTCGGGGGGCTCTGTCCTAGGTCTCTTTCTGGGGCTGAGAGGCCCTGTCTGGGTGAGATTGGGATCCCCTAATTAAGGATATTAAATCTTCTGCCAGAGTAAGCATTTGTGAACTAGAAGTGGGCCTGTGTGAGGGAGGTTTTACAGGCACTGACTTAGCAGATTTGGCTGCTTTAGCCCTGGCAAAGGCCTTGATAGACATGGCTGCAGGGGGTCTAGCAGCACCACGTGCTGGGGTAGAAACATCCAAAGGGATGGTGTCTGATAACTCACTAGAAACCACAGTTGTAGGCAAAATTTCTGAGGCCGATTCAGGTAAGGTAGCAGGAGCCTCAGTAGTAGCCATGGATTCGGCTGAAGATTGACCAGTTTTCTCGGTTTCGGCCGAAACAGAGACACTCGCGGCTTGCTTAACCGTGGTTTCGGCCGAAACCGCGGACCGCGAGTGTCGGTCTTTTTCCTTGCGTTTTTTAACAATTTGGGTAGTCGGAGGATCCGACGGCATAATGTAAGCAAAGTCTGAGCCGAAAAACTGTTCAGCAAACTCCGACCGACGCCTTAGCGTTCGTCGGTTGAAGGAAGCGCAGGCCGAACAGGCTGCTACGTCGTGGTCTGGGCCTAAGCAAGGCAGACAATAAGAGTGGAAATCTTTATGAGGTATTTGTTTCCCACAAGTTAAACAGTTATTGACTTTTTCTGACATCGGCTGAGGCAAGAAAGAGTCCCCAACGGGGTACTTAGCTTTTAGAAGTCTTCGAAGTAGTATTCGGTAGTAGTAATCTCTGGATCTGACCGACCGGCACTTGCGAACAGCTTCTGCTTCGGGCGCCACGCGGCAAGAAAGACTGAGGAAAATGGCGTCGGCTGATGCCTTTATACCCGAAGACCAGCAGAGATGACGTCGGGTGAAGTGCGACATCAGCCGAAGCCGGACCCAGACTTTGGAATCCGGCCGACCGAAGGGCTGCCTGACGACAGGACAACCCATTCGTTATGACTGTAGATGCATCCATGAAGGACATCATCCATTTGCGAGGGTTGTCTTTGGATCTACTGGGTGACTGCGAGGACACTGTCCCCCAAAGGTATGTTAATTGCCTGCAGGGACAGGTTTCTTTTAATGGCTATGTCCCATGCCATTAGAGCGAGCCTACAAGACTTGTAAGAATTGGTGACCCTTGTCTGTTGATGCACATGGACAGATATGGCTTGCCTGAATACCTTCAGACAAGGTGTGTGCATCTCCAAATGGACTGCTCACTGTATTCACTTTTGTTACCTGCAGCATGGAAAGGTTCCCCCCCAGGGTATTAGTACCCATTCTACTAGAGCAGCTTCTACTTCTCCAGCTTTTTTGAGAGGTGTGCCTACTAAGGACATTCTAGAAGCAGCCACTTGGTCGTCTTCTGTCCATACTTTCGCAAAGCATTACAATCTATCTTTATTTTCAAGTCTAGGGCTGGTTTTGCCTCTGCAGTTTTGCAAGACCGCCTTACCAATCCTTAATCTGTGATTCTTCCTCCCCCCTTTTGTTTTCTTCCTGGGCTTTGGGAATCAACCCATATGTCAGGACTGCAACAGTGAAACACGAAGAAAAGAGTACAGTTGTGTACACTTACCATAAATGTAGATGTTGAGTGTATTTCACAGTTGCAGTCCTGGTTTCCCACCCTCCATCCCCCCTTTTTTTCCTAGGGCACAGACTACTTATGTTATTTTTGGATGGCATTTTTTTCAGGGCGTTTCCTTCCTGGTTTAACCTTCTTTTGGGGGCTCCTGACAATTAAGGCAAGAAAAACTGAGGAAATGGCATTGGTCACCTCCCTTTCTACTGGACCTTCTGACATCAGATTACAACCGAAGGCAGCCAACGTTATATACCAAGGACTCTGGTATTCGGGCCGACTGAGGGCTACCGGGAGCCGGATAACCCATATGTTAGGACTGCAACAGTGAAACACGAAGAACATCTGTGGTGTTGTGTGTCTTTACCAATACTTGCCCTGGAAGAATAAGGCATTTGAAGGCAGTCAGAGCATTCTGTACAGCTAACATTTCTTTCTGATTGATATGCAGGTGCATTTGTTTTGGGCTCCATTTGCCTTGTATGCATTTGTCCTGCCATGTGAGCCCCCCATGCATGGTCTGATGCATCTGTTAGGGTTTGGGCAGCAGGGGGTTGAGTGAAAGGGAGTCCCTTGTTGTGGTAGCAGGCCTCTACCCACCAAAGGAACTCTGTCCTTAGGCAAGGAATGATAGGAATCACTGTTTCCAGGTCCTGAGAATGTTGACACCAGAGACTTTTCAAGTACCATTGAAGTTTCCTCATATGCAGTCTTGTATATGGAATTAGTAGAATGCAAGAGGCCATGAACCCTAGGGCTTGCAATATTTTTCTTGCAGATAGCTGGGTTTTGGTGGCCAGTAGATTGAAGTAGTTTGTCACATAAAATTGTTTCTCTGGAGTGAGGAAAGCCGTCTGGGAAGTTGTGTTCAAGCTTGCTCCCAGGAATACAATCTGTTGGCGGGTACCAGATGTGATTTCTTTTTGTTGATGTTGTACCCCAGTGAAGTTAGAAGTCTCTTTACAAATGACAGGTGCTGTAGTAGCAATTCCTGACTATCCGCCTGAATCAGGCACTCGTCCAGGTATGGGTAAATTTGAATTCTTCTCTGCCTGCAATATGCAATGGCTGGAGCTAGGTATTTTGTGAATATCCTGGGCGCAGTAGATACGCCAAAGGGAAGTGCAGAGAACTTATAGTGCCATAGAGCCTGCTCTGAAATGTAGATATTTCCTGCAAGATTCCCTTATTCTCTTATGGGATGTGCAGATAAACTTCTTTTAAGTCTAGGGTGGCTAGCCAGGAGTCCTTGGCTAACATAGGAAGCAGCTGTTGGAGAGTAAGCATTTTGAATTTTTGAACCACCAAAAAGGTGTTGGGAATAGACAGATCCAGGATAGGGTGCCAAGAGTTTTCTTTTCTGTGTACCAGAAACCAACTGGAATAAAAACCTGGTCTCCATTGCTCTCCTGGGACAGGTAGAATAGCCTTGATACTGAAGAGAAAGTACTTGCTTTTGGGCCTCTGTCCACTGGTTTGGTGGGGAGGTCTGGCCATCCGCTTGGAGTTGGCAGTAAGTGGAAGTGGAATCTGTATCCCTGGGAAACTATGTTTAAAACCCATCAGTCCTGGGTAATGTACTCCTAGTTTTTTGCATGCAGGGCAAGTTTTCCTCCTAAAGGTGCAAGCACTTGGGCAAGGCTTGGAAGAGTTAAGGATAAGTCATTATGAGATTTTTCCATATGATGGCGGCTTACTACTTCACTGTTTTAGAGGTGGGAGCATTCCATTGCTTAGATCTGTGCATATCCTGAGGCTGTAGTCTTGGTGGTCTGCTGCCCCTGGGTTTGGACTGAGAAGGTCTGGGAGGGCATGGAAAAAAACAGTTTTTTGAAGGCCAATGTCTACTGAATCTAGGTGGCTGTACCTGCAGGAAATCTTTAACAGTTTGCATAGATTTAGCTTTTTCCTCCATCCTTTTGAGGACTTCTGCTTTACTGCCAAATAGATGTTCTTGGTTTAATGGTGCATCTAGTAATTTTGCTTTGACATGGTCTGGCAAGGTTTGTACCTTAAGCCAAGTATGCCTTCTAAGAATAGACCCAGTAACAGCAGTCCTGCAAGATGCTTTGAAGGCATCAAAAACACATTGCAAAGTATGTTTTCCAACTTGGTTAGTAGAATGCATTAAAACTCTTGTAAACCTTTATGTTCTGCACAATCAGGAATCAACATCATTTTCTGTTTAACTAGTTCCATAATATGTTGCTGATATTTTAACATATAAAACTTGCAATTTAAAGCCCTGATGGCGAGAGTAGCAGAGGTGTATACCTTCTTACCCCATGTCTAAAGCCCTAGAATCCCGGTCTGAAGGGGTAGGATTTTTGGCTGTTGTAGCCTTAATGCCTTTAGGTCCCTGGGAAATGGTCGGTGGATCTGCAACAAGATTCTTAAAGTGGAATTTATGGGAGTCAGGTACTCTGTAGTACCTGTCAGGTTTCCTGGGAGCTGGAGGCAAAGTATCAGGGGTAAGGCTGGATTCCAAGAAGACATCAACAATTTCTGTAACAGAAGGGATAGCTAGAGGCCTGTGCTGAGGAAAGTTTACAAATTCACTGAGTCTCTTTTTTGGACAGAGTAGTCTCTCCCAGCAGAAATGCTCTCTAAGGGTATGCAGGGTTTCACCAAAAGAAAAATCTTCTGGTGGGGAAGCACAGGGAATGGAACCCTCTGCATCAGAATCCTCATAGGTAGATAAGGGTATGTCCTGGTAATCAGAAGGGTCACAGTTATCAGACTCATAAGCTGAAGAATCAGAAGGAAAATCAGTTCTTGGTCTTTTTGAGGGGGAAGGCTGACTTCCCATAATTGAAGTAATAAAGTCTTCAGCCATTCTAAGCATTTGTTTCTGTGGCATGTGGGCCTGAGAATACGCTTTGGATGTCGGTTTCCTAGGTGTAGTGTGAAGTCTAGGCCTGAGAAATTCGGTATTTTTGGTTTGAAACGAAGTCGTCTGTTTAATATGAAAATCAGAAGGCCTGAATACACCCTCAGAAGCCAGTGGCTGCACAGCGGCTCCGGACACATCCAAGGTAGATACATCCGTAGGTTCCATAGTTGAAGAAGCATCTCACGGCATACTCTGAATGAGTCTCAGTAGAGGCCTGTGAATCTGTAGAAGCGGGTATCAGGGGCTGTGAAAGAGCTTCACTGAGTACCGGCAGACTGGTGACTAGCTCAACGGAAGCGTCACCGGCAGTCTTGGACCTATGCGGTCTGTCTTTATCCTTATGTTTTTTCGGAAGATTGGTAGTCGGATGGCTTATCGAAACCATTTCAGAATACGGAGATCAAAAGTGAAAGAATTTAGTGACAAAAATAGCCCGACGATTACTTCGGGCGTTGAACAAGGCACAAAACTGACAGCGAGGAATGTCGCGGTCTGGGCCTAAAAAGGTGACGCAGTAAGAATGAAAATCTCTAAGGTATTTGCTTTCCACAGGCAAGACTTAATTTTTTCTGACATCTGTTAGAGCAAGAAAAAAGGATCCCCAATGGGGATCAGGTTTGAAACTCGAAAAAACGAAAATTTCAGGAGGCGGCCGACCGGTACTTGCAAACTGCTTCTGCTTTAGACACTGCAAGGCAAGAAAAGCTGATGTAATGGCATCGGCTGCATGTTTTATACCCCTGACTACCTGACTTCATGGAAGAAGCGACAGCATCCAACGCAAAAATCCAAGACTCTGGTATTCAGGCTGACTGAGGGCTACCCGCAGGCAGATAATCCAAATGTGATGACTGCAACAGTGAAACACGAAGAACAACTTTTAGTTTTGGGAGGAAGGTTGTCATTGACAGGATATTCAGTCTGCAATGTAGGAAGATTGTATCTTCGGACAGAGTCGGAGAAGACTTCCTGAGGTTGAAAGAGAGTAACAGTTTTTTCAACTGAGATGTCACAGAAGAATTTGCTTGGATGTGACCTGAATCAGAAGGTCATCGAGGTAAGGGAAAATTTGGATACCCCTGACTTCTACAAAGCACAATACCCAGAGCTAGGCACCTTCTGATGACTCCAAAAACTGTAACCAGTAAAAAAGGTAAAGGACAGAACTTAAAACCCGAGACATTTCCTATAAGCAGGATGTATGGGGATGTGCAGGTATGTATCTTTCGGGTTTATGGCGGCTGGGAAAACTTGAAGGACTGAGAGACCTAAGCTCTGGAGAAAAAGCATATTGAAAGATGGAACTTCTAAAGAGATGCTCAGATATAACAAATCCAGAACTGGTTTCTATGTTCCCTCTTTCCTGGGGAAGAAATGGTTCTACAAGTCCACTGGAAGAGAAGGTCCTGAACCAATGGAGGATGAGATGTGACTGATTCAGATACACTGTAGACTTTTTATATGATGGACAACACCCAATTATCTGTAATAATGCAGTCCCAGGATGGGAGGGACAGACTGAGTCTGAGACAATGGGACCTTGTGAACAAAGGTGGAAGGGAGGAGGCAGTCAAAAGATAGCTTTTTTTTCTGGAAAGGGATCTTTCCAGGCTTAAATTCTCACTATGGTTTCAACTGTATCTTTTCTTTGTCCATTTTGTTACCCTTCTTAGGAGACTTTTGTTCCTTGTGGACAAAGGTAGCAAAGGATAATTCCTCCAGTATCTAGGGACTGATGTAAGTATGCTGATCGAAATTCTACATGATTCTGCCTTACTTCTAAAATGCTTTAAACAGTTCGGCAGCAGTACTGTCAAACAGAAGATTTCTATGAAGAGAATCCATTAGCTTGACCCTGACATCTTAAAGGAGGGATTGATGGCAAAGCAAAGCAAACCTGCGGATGCCTGAACTGGTGGCTGTAGCCTTGCAGGAAGCCTCTGCAATATCACAGCTGCATTTAATGCAATGTCTGTCTAATCAGGTAGCACTGTTGAGCATGGACACATCCTGGGATTTGAGATCAGAATCCTCAAAATCAGCAACAAGACTTATTCAAGTTTCCCAGAATAAGTAACAGATATTTCGTCATTTGTGCCTGGTAGCTGAGGGCTCTAAATGCCAGAGTGGGAGGCAGAAGTATAAATGTTTTTCCCACACCTGTCCACAGCCCGACTGTCTCTTTCAGATGGCAGCACACTGGATGCAGGGAGGAGTTTGGTGGATTTATTTGCAGTGACAGAAACACAAGAGACCTGATATATGATTTTCTGTAGGAATGTCATTTCCTCTAGCACCCTGTAGAACCCATCTGGTTTCTTGGGTACTGGTAGCTGAGAGCTTGGGTTAGTAGATGTGGAGGCGAAAGCATCCAAGGTGGCTTCCAGGACAGGGAGAACTGGAAGGTCTCAGGGGCCCTACTTCCAGTTTTCAAAAGTACCTTTACTATACATCTGTGACATGTTTAGTGTTCAGATCAAAGTTCTGCATCATCCTGGTGACTGTTTCACAAAAGGAAATCATTATCAGAGTCCCAGCTGTCCCGGAGATTATTTGGGAGGAGTAAGCCAGTGAGTCTTCATCCGAATCGGATTCCTCCTCCTCTGAAGATGTGCTGTCTCTTCAAAGCCAACACGCAATTTCCAGCGAAACATCTAGGATCTCTATAGCCTCACACTATCCAACCAAGTAATCTTTAATTACCTCATTTTAGGCTCATCTGTCTTACAAGGACTTTAAAATATTGCTTTCTAGTAAGAGAAGATGGCGTTCCACAGAAAAACAGCTTGCTATCTAAATAAAGGCTAAAAGCTTTTTATGCTCCACAGGTGTATTACATTTCCACCATACTCCGAGGAGAGCTAAACCATCTTTAGAATACGAGGAAAAAATTAAATTTGACTTGAGTGACCTAACACAAGTTACAAATAATTCTGTAAGTAAAGCAAAAAGTACAGGTGTGTAAACTTAGCATAAATGTAGAAGTTAGAGTGCATTCGCTGTTGCAATCATCACACTTGGGTTATCTGCCTGCAGGTAGCCCTCAGTCGGCCCGAATATCAGAGACTTAGTATTTTTGCGTCGGTTGCTGCCACTCCTGGTCTGACGTCAGGTCGTCAGGGGTATAAAAACAGGCAGCCGACACCATTACATCACTTTTTCTTGCCTCAAATGTCAGGAGCCCCAGCAGGGAGTTAAGCTACAGTGGAAAAATCTCCATCAGTAAAAAGCAAATAGCAATACCAATACCCCTGCAAGGGGTGAGTAAGTATACACAGAGAGGAGAGACAGAGTGAGAAGGGAGCTGGAGGAAGGGAAACCAGAACTGTAACAGAGAATACACTCAAACATCTACATTTATGGTAAGTGTACACAACTGTACTACATTCTTCGTGTTTCACTGTTGCAGTCATCACACTTGGGTTGATTCCCAAAGCTGTAGAAAGGGTGGAGGCAGAAGTGTTTGGGCTGGCAAGTATGCCCTACAGGACTGCAGTTGCAAAACCCACCCTGGATTTGGAAAATATAGGCAGGTGGTAATGCTTGGAGAATGTGTGTACAGAGCTCCAAGTAGCAGCCTTCAGAATGTCCCTGATAGGGACTCCCCTGAGGAATGCTGTAGAAGTTTCCCTACAGGAATGTGTTCTGAAACCCTGAAGGGTTTGTTTTCCATGGTGTTTGCAGCAGAAATGGCTACAGTGTGGTATCCATTTGGAAATGGTCTGTTTTGAAATGGCCTTGCCCTCTGCCCCTGGTGCAAAAACTGAGTAGTAACTGGTCAGATTTCCTGAAGGGCTTAGTCCTATTCAGGTAGAATCTGAGCTGTCTGTGCACGTCCAAGGAGAGTAGGATCCTTTCCCCTTTATTTTGAGGATTAGGAAAGAAGGTTGGCAAATGGTTAGATTGGTTGAGAGCCACACTGGACACCACTTTGGGCAAAGGAAGGATTAGTCCTGAGGGAGACCCTGTCAGCATGAAAAATAAAGGGTTCCACTGCCATAATTGCTTGTAGCTCAAACACTCTTCTCACTGAAGTGATGGCCAGGAGCAAAGCTGTTTTCCAAGAGAGGACTTTTAAGTCTGCTGATGCTGCAGGCTCAAAAGGGGGCAGTGTGAGCTTTTCAAGTACAAAGTTAAGGTCCCAAGCAGGGGTGGGTGCTCTTCTTGGTGGCCTTAAGTTGTTTGCCCCTCTCAGGAACCGTCTGATGAGAGGGTGAGAGAATAGGGGTGGCTCAGAGTTGTAATGAGATGAGATGGCAGAGGCATGGATCTTAATGGAGGAAAAGGATAGGCCTCTGTGGAGTAGATCTGCTAAGTAATAAAAGATTAGAGGCAGGGAAGGCATATCCTCTCCTTTAGACTGAATCCAGGAGCAATACCTTTTCCACTTATCAGCATAGGATTTCCTTGTACAGTACAGTTTTGTACCTACCATAAATGTAGATTTTAGGGTGTTCACACTGCTGCAGTCATTACACTTGGGTTATCCTGCCATCAGGCGGTCCCGCAGTCGGCCAGAGTTCCAAAGTCTTGGTCCGGCGTCGGTTGCTGTCACTTCTTCCCAGACGTCAGTGTGCCAGGGGTATATAAGATGCATCCAACGCCATTTTCTTCAATTTTTCTTGCCCCAGATGTCAGGTGCCCCCAAGTAGGTAGGCAATACATACTGCTAATAAAACATATATAAAAAAATAAAAACAATACCTTCAGTTACAAGCAAATACACCACAAAGGTTGTACAGAATAGAAAGGTATAGATAAGCCCAGCTAGGACAGAGGGGATGGAGGGAGGGTAACCTGGACTGCAGCAGTGTGAACACTCTAACATCTACATTTATGGTAGGTACAAAACTGTACTATGTTCATCGTGTTACACTGCTGCAGTCATTACACTTGGGTAGAAATCCAAAGCTAAGGTTGGGTGGCTGGTCTATAAAGAGTTAGGACTGGCTATGAGGCCCTGCAGAACTGCAGTGGCAAATCCTGCTCTGGAATTAGAGTAAAGAGGCAAGTGGCAATGCTTGGTATAGGTGTGCACTGAACTCCAAGTTGCAGCCTCCAAAATTTCCTTAGTTGGTACTCCTCGGAGAAAGGCAGTTGAAGTGGCTGTTGCTCTGGTAGAATGCGGCCTAATGTTATTAGGGACTGATTTTCCATGCTGTGTGTAGCAGTAACGAAAAAGTACAGTTTTGTACCTACCATAAATGTAGATGTCCAAACAGGATAGCATCTGCAGTCCTAACAAATGGGTTGTCCTGTCGTCAGGCAGCCCTTCGGTCGGCCGGATTCCAAAGTCTGGGTCTGGCCTCGGCTGGTGTCGCACTTCACCCGACGTCATCTCTGCTGGTCTTCGGGTATAAAGGCATCAGCCGACGCCATTTTCCTCAGTGTTTCTTGCCCCAGATGCCAGTTGCCCTCTTGGAAAACTAAATTTTGGATAAATGCCAATGTTTCCAAAAAAATAGTAGGCAAACACAAAAATAAGCATGTATGTACATATATACAAACAAATACACCATAAGAGATCCCCCCCTAGCTAGCTATTAGGAGGGTAAATACCTAGGAGTACCACAGAGGGGAAGGAGGGTGGGTAATCCTGACTGCAGATGCTATCCTGTTCGGACATCTACATTTATGGTAGGTACAAAACTGTACTATGTCCTTCAAGGATGCATCTGCAGTCCTAACAAATGGGTAGAATACCATAGCCCAACTAGGGAGGAGGAAGAAGAATTATGGTGTAGTTAGGATCCCTTGCAATACAGCAGTGGCAAACCCTGCTCGGGATCTAGAGTATAGAGGTAAGTTGTAATGCTTGGCAAATGTATGCACGGAGGTCCAAGTAGCCACCTCAATAATGTCCTTGGTAGCCACTCCTCGTAAGAAAGCTGTGGTAGTGGCTGTAGCCCTTGTAGAGTGAGGTCTTATGTTCTGTGGAATTTGCTTTCCATGGTAGGAGTAACAGAATCTTATGCAATTTCCTATCCACTTGGAGATTGTCTGTTTGGAAATTGCTTTTCCTTCCCTTCCTGTTGCATAAGCTACTAAAAGCTGGTCAGTTTTTCTACTGCCCTTGGTTCTGTCCAGGTAGTAGCGCAACTGTCTATGTACATCCAAGGTATGCAGCAGTCTTTCCCCCCTGTTCTGTGGATTGGGAAAGAAGGTAGGTAGGTGGATTGCCTGGTTTAGAGACACTCTGGATACCACCTTAGGCATAAATGTAGGATTAGTTCTCATGGACACTATCTTGATGGAAGATTAGGAAGGGTTGTACTGCCATTAAGGCCTGTAGTTCCGAAACCCTTCTTGCTGAAGTAATTGCCAGTAGGAAAGCAGTTTTCCAGGATAGGTGTTGAAGATCTGCTGTTGCTGTTGGTTCAAATGGAGGGAGTGTCAATTTTTCTAGCACAAAGTTCAAGTCCCATGCTGGTAATGGTGGTTTCCTGGGAGGTTTTACATTCTTGATTCCTCTGAGGAACTGCCTGAGTAGAGGATGTGAGAAGACAGGGGGATCGAAGCTGTATTCTGCAGAAATAGCTGATGCATGTATCTTGATGGATGAATAGGACAGGCCTGTATGGAGAAGCTCTGCCAAGTACTCCAGGATGTTAGCAATATCTATCTTTGACACATCTTTTCCTCTTTCAGTACTCCAAATGACAAACCTTTTCCATTTTCCTGCATAGTTCCTTCTTGCTGAAGGTCTGCGGGCCTCAAGGATAATGTCTTTAACCCTTTGGGATAAATCTGGGTTAGTTGGTGTTATGTAATGTTCCAGGCAGTCAGTTGCAGAGTTTTTAGGTTTGGATGCATGATGTTGTAGTCGTTCTGAGTTAACATCAAAGGCATCAGGGGTAGTGTCCACGTTCTCCCCTGAGACATGCTCCTCAGCAATGGATACCAGTGTTGTCTTGGCCAATTTGGAGCTATCAGAATTATCCTTGGACGTTCCTCTCTGATTTTCAGTAGTACCTTGTGCATCAAAGGAAGAGGTGGAAATGCATATGCTGTCAGGCCTTTCCAACTGAAGGATAGAGAGTCCACCTTCCATGCAAGTGGGTGGTATGTCCTTGTGCAGAATTTCTTGAGCTGGTGATTGAGTGGGGATGCAAATAGGTCTATTTGTGGCATTCCCCATTCCTTTGTGATGGTCTTGAAGATGTCCGGGTGTAGCATCCATTCGTGAGCATCCGAGGTAGTTCTGCTTAACATGTCTGCTAGGATGTTTTCTTTTCCCGGTACAAATATTGCCTGTAACTGGATGTTGTAGCTCAGAGCCATATTCCAAAGGTCCAGAGTCATTCTGCATAGGGGGTATGAATGAGTGCCTCCCTGTTTGTTGATGTACCACATGACTGTGGTGTTGTCTGTCCTTATCGTTAAATGGCCTTCTTTGAGGAATGGTCTGAAATTCTGGATTGCTAGTTTTACTGCCAGCATTTCTTTTTGATTTATGTGCAGGTGCAGCTGGTCTGGAGTCCATAATCCTTGTATGCATTTGTCCAGCATGTGTGCCCCCCAACCTAGGTCTGAGGCGTCCGTTGTGATGGTTTAGCTTGCTTGAAAGTTGTGGAAGGGCAAGCCTGGGTTTAACTGACATGCTTGAGCCCACCATAGGAACTCTTGTTTCAGGCATGGGATTAGTGGTATTTCGGTTTCTAAGCTGTGCCTGTGTTGAGACCATAAATTCTTTAGGTACCACTGTAGCTTTCTCATATGCAGTCTGGCATGGGGGACCAGGATTATGCATGATGCCATGAAGCCCAAGGCCTGCAGTACTTTCCTTGCTGTTAGTTTGTTCTGCTTTGTTAATGCCAAGAAGAAAAGAGGGAGTTGTTCTTGTTTTTCTGCAGTTAGGAATGCCATCTGTTTTACTGTGTCCAATTCCGCACCCAAGAATGTTCTTGTTTGGGATGGTGTCAGTCTTGACTTTTTTAAATTGACTGTGTATCCCAGGGCTTGTAGTAAGCAAATGACCCTTTGTAAGTCTTTTGTCAGCTTGCTTTTGTTGTCCGCTTGTATCAGGCAGTCGTCCAGGTATGGATAAATTTGGATTCCTGTAGCCTGCAATGAGCGATTACTGATGCCAGGCATTTTGTGAATACTCTGGGCGCAGTAGATAAGCCAAAGGGCAATGCTGAGAATTGATAATGCTCTGATCCTGCAAGAAATCTGAGGTATCTTCTGCAATTTGGTCGTATGGGGACGTGCAGGTATGCCTCCTTGAGATCTAGAGTTACCAGCCAACACTCCTTGCCCAGCATGGGAAGAAGTTGCTGTAGGGTCAGCATTTTGAATTTTGGGACAATGATGAATGTGTTTAAAGGCGGACAGGTCGAGAATAGGTCTCCAACTTTTCTCTTTTCTTGGTACTAGGAAGAGTCTGGAGTAGAATCCTTTGCCCTGTTCTGTTGGTGGTACTCTTTCCACAGCTCTCATCTTTGTTAATTGAGCTATCTGCTTTAGAGCTTCTGTTTTCTGGTTTGGAGGTAGGTTTGGCATTCCTCTTTTTACTGGTAAGGTGTGGAAGTGAAACCTGTAGCCTTGGTCTATGGTCTGCAAAATCCACTTGTCTTTTGTGATATAGTGCCAATTTTTTGAAAATAAGGCTAACTTTCCGCCTAAGGGTGCTGCTATTTGTTCCCTGGTAGGCGGTGTCAGAGCCAAGTCACTGTGATTGTCCTGTTGCAGTGGCAGTGGTTGTGTCTGTACCTCGCTGGTTATTGCCTTGCCACTGGCGTCCTCTGTAGGCACCTCCTCTGGATTGATTTCTGCCTCTAGAACGCCTATTCCTGCCTCTCTGAGATTTAGAGGAGTCTGGAAAGGACCAATTTTTGGAAGGCCAGTTCCTGCTAAACCTTGGGGGCTGAACCTGTAAGAAATCTTTAACTGTTTGTACAGATTTTGCCTTCTCTTCCATTTTCTTCATTACTTGCTGAGCAGGAGAACCAAATAGACTGGCCTTATCCATAGGAGCATCTAACAGCTTTGCTTTAACATGATCCGGCAAGACCTGTTCTTTCAACCATGCATGCCTTCTTATCACTGTGCCAGTCATGGCTGATCTAAATGAAGCCTCCAGTGCATCATAGCCACATTTTAAGGAATGGTTACTAACCTGCTGAATGTTATTCACCATTTCTAAAACATATTTCTTATCTAAGGAGTCATCAGAGGACAGTTTCTTAGTTAACTGATCAAGCATAAACTCTTGGTATTGGATCATATGAAACTGACAGTTCAAAGCTCTAGCTGATAGAGTAGCAGAGGTGTAAACTTTTTTACCCCATCTCTCTAAGGACCTGGATTCCCTTTCAGAAGGGAGAGGGTTTTTGTCTGAGATCGAAGCTACTGCCTTAGGCCCCTGGCAGATAGTCTCGGGATCTGCAAGTGGGGCCTTGTATAGGTGGTGATGAGTGTCCGGCACCCTGTAAAACCTATCTGGTTTGGCAGGGGCTGGAGGTAAAGTATCAGGAGCAGTGCAAACATCATTAAATGCATCATCCACAACAGGCAGGACTGGAGGTATAGCTAAGGGCCTATGTTGCGGTAAGTGTAGAAAGGTCCTAAGCCTTTTTCTTGAATCTGAGAAATCTTGTCCCTGCCATTGGAATTGCTCTCTCATGGCATGTAAGGTTTCCCCAAAGGAAAATTCCTCTGGTGGAGAGGCAGATGGAATAGATTCTTCAGCATCGGAATCTTCATAAGTAGAAAAAGGAGCCTCTGGATGGTCTGTAATGTCTGAGTCATCAGAAGAATCATCTGAGGACACTGGCTCTGGGGGCTCTGCTCTAGGTCTCTTTTCTGGAGGCTGAGAGGCCCTGTCTGGGTGAGATTGGGATGCCCTTATTAAAGAGATGAGATCCTCTGCCAGAGTAAGCATTTGAGAACTGGAACTGGGCCTGTGTGAGGGGGCTTAACAGGCACTGATTTAGCAGTTTTGGCTGCTTTAGCCCTGGCAAAGGCCTTAATAGACATGGCTGCAGGAGGCCTAGCAGCACCACGTGCTGGGGTAGAGACATCCAAAGGGATGGTGTCTGATAATTCTATAGGAACCACATTAGTAGGCAAAACTTCAGAGGCCGATTCAACTGGGGTAGCAGGAGCCTCGGTAGTAGTCATGGATTCGGCTGAAGATTGACCCGTTTGCTCGGTTTCGGCCGAAACAGAGACACTCGCGGTTTGCTTAACCGCGGTTTCGGCCGAAACCGCGGACCGCGAGTGTCGGTCTTTTTCTTTGCGTTTTTTAACAATTTGATAAGTCGGAGGATCCGACGGCATAATGTACGCAAAATCTGAGCCGAAAAACTGTTCAGCAAACTCCGACCGATGCCTAAGCATTCGTCGGTTGAAGGAAGCACAGGCTAAACAGGCTGCTACGTCGTGGTCTGGGCCTAAACAAGGTAAGCAGTAAGAGTGGAAATCTTTATGAGGTATTTGTTTCCCACAAGTTAAACAGTTATTTACTTTTTCTGACATCGGCTGAGGCAAGAAAGAGTCACCAACGGGGTACTTAGCTTTTTAGAAGTCTTCGAAGTAGTATTCGGTAGTAGTAATCTCTGGATCTGACCGACCGGCACTTGCGAACAGCTTCTGCTTCGGGCGCCACGCGGCAAGAAAGACTGAGGAAAATGGCGTCGGCTGATGCCTTTATACCCGAAGACCAGCAGAGATGACGTCGGGTGAAGTGCGACACCAGCCGAGGCCAGACCCAGACTTTGGAATCCGGCCGACCGAAGGGCTGCCTGACGACAGGACAACCCATTTGTTAGGACTGCAGATGCATCCTTGAAGGACATCAGTGTCCTATCCATTTGGAAATGGCCTGCTTTGAGATAGCCTTGCCCTGTGATCCTGCAGCATATGCTACAAACAGTTGCTCAGTTTTCCTGAAAGCTTTTGTTTTGTCCAAGTAGAAGTGCAGCTGCCTGTGTATGTCCAAAGAGTGCAGAAGTTTCTGCCCTTTATTCTGAGGGTCTGGATAAAAAGTTGGCAAATGGATGGTTTGGTTAAGAGCCACACTAGATACCACCTTTGGCATAAAGGTAGGGTTTGTCCTTAAAGAAACCCTGTCCTGATGAAATATAAAAGGTTCCACTGCCATTAATGCTTGTAGCTCTGAGACTCTTCGTGCTGAAGTTACTGCCAGGAGCAGAGCTGTTTTCCATGATAACAATTTTAGATCGGCTGTATTGGCTGGCTCAAAAGGTGGCAAGGTCAGGTTTTCCAAAACAAAATTGAGGTCCCACGTTGGTGCTCTCCGGGGCGGTCTTATGTTTTTAGCCCGTCTGAGGTACTGCTTTAGCAAGGGATGAGAGAATAGAGGAGGATCAGTGTTGTAATGAGCTGAAATGGCAGAGGCGTGGATCTTAACTGATAAGGATAGACCTTTGTGCAACATCTCAGTTAAGTATTGCAAAATCTGAGGGATGTTTGGGACAAGAGAGTCAAGGCTTTGAACCTGGTTCCAGGCACAGAATCTCTTTCATTTTTCTGAGTAAGATTTCCTGGTGCTAGGCCTCCTGGGCTCCAAAATGACATCCATAACAGCTTTAGAGAGAGGAGTTGCCTGTTTGACTAATTAATCTGCCATGCAGCCAGGTTTAGGGTTTTGAGCTGACCGTGCAGGATCGGATTGTTTCGTTGAGTCAAAAGGTGGGAAATTTGAGGCAAAATCCATGGTGGTCCTTGAGCTAAGTTCTTTAAGATTGGGTACCAGTGCTAGCGTGGCCAGTCTGCAACAATCAAGATCATCTGTGGTTTTTCTTGTCTGGCTTTTAGGAGTACCCTTGAAAGGAGAGGCAGTGGTGGGAAGGCATAAACTTTTACGCTTTTCCAGCTGAACAAAAGAGCATCCACTTTCCATGCTTGTGCGTGGTAAGTCCTTGTGCAGAATTTTTGTAGTTGGCAATTCAGTGGGGAGGCAAAAAGATCTACATCTGGGCACCCCCATTTTTGCGTTACCATGCTGAAGATTTGTTGATTCAGTTTCCATTCGTGGGGGTCCATGATATTTCTGCTTAGATCGTCTGCCAGAGTATTTTTCTTTCCTGGCAGGAATTGTGCTTGCAGATGAACTTGATAAGTTAGAGCTGTGTTCCACAAGGTCATGGCTTGCCTGCATAGGGGATAAGAATGAGTGCCCCCTTGCTTGTTTATGTACCACATTACTGTGGCGTTGTCTGTCTTTAATAATAATTGCCCTGGATGCAGAATTTCCTTGAAAGCTGTTAGGGTATTTTGAACAGCTAACATCTCTTTTTGATTGATGTGAAGAAGCATTTGGTCTGTGGTCCACTTACCCTGAATACATTTTCCTGCCATGTGTGCTCCCCAAGCGTAATCAGAAGCATTTGTTACAGTCTGCCTGGCTGTGGGTAGAGTGAAAGGCTGACCCTTGTTGAGGTGACATGCCTGTGCCCACCATTGAAACTCCTGTTGTAGGCAGGGAATTATTGGTATTACTGTTTCTAAACTGTGAGAGTGCTGAGTCCAAACACTTTTTAGGTACCATTGTAATTTCCTCATATGCAGTCTGGCATATGGAATTAGTAGTATGCAGGATGCTATGAATCCCAGGGCCTGCAGAATTTTTCTTGCAGGGAGATGGGACTTTTTTGTCAGCAATTGAAAATATTGAGTCAGTTGTCCTTGTTTGTCTGGCGTGAGATAAGCCATCTCTGGATCGTTGTATTTAAGCTGGGACCCAGGAATATTATCTGTTGTGAGGGCATGAGTTTTGACTTATTTTCATTTACTGTGTACCCTAGAGAAATTAGCAACCTTTTTACAAACGCCAGATGCTTTAGAAGAATGTCCGTTCTCTCTGCTTGAATGAGGCAGTCGTCCAGGTATGGATATATTTGAATTCCTTTTTGTCTGCAAAATGCAATTACTGGTGCCAGGCACTTTGTAAAGACCCTGGGCGCACAGTAGATAAGCCAAAGGGCAGTGCAGAGAATTGGTAGTGCATTGTAACAGCTTTGAATCCGAGGTATCTTCTGCAATCTTGTCTGACAGAGACATGCAGGTATGCCTCTGAGGTCCAAAGTAACAAGCCAAACCTTCTTGCCCAGCATGGGAAGAAGCTGCTGCAGTGTCAACATTTTGAATTTCGGAACATCCAGGTAAGTATTTAGAGTTGAAAGGTCTGGTATAGGTCTCCAGGCTTTGTCCTTTCTTGGGACCAGGAAAAGTCTTGAGTAAAATCCTTGTCCTTGTTCCTGCTGTGGTACTTTTTGAATAGCTCTCATGTCCATGAGGGCTGAAATTTGTTTTTGAGCCTCTGCCCATTGATTTTGTGGCAGGTTTGGCATTCCTTTTAGCCTTGGTAAAGTGTGAAAGTGGAACCTGTAACCTTGAGACACAATATTCAGAACCCATTTGCCTTGGGTGATTGTTTGCTAATTTTGAGAAAAAAGTGCTAGTTTCTGCCAAAAGGGAAGTGCTTGGCATACAAAGGGGGAAGTCATTGGGACCGTTTCCTATAAGGTTGAGACTTGTCCTCATCTCCTTCTGGGGTTGAGGTACCCCACTGTCATTGTCTGTAAGATCCTTGGGGTTGAGATCTGCCTCTTGGGCGTCTGTATCTGCCTCTCTGTGGCCTGTCTGACACTGGAAAGGACCAATTCTTTGTAGGCCAATTTCTGCTAAATCGAGGTGGCTGTACCTGTAAGAAATCTTTCACTGTTTGCATAGATTTAGCTTTATCCTCCATTTTCTTTAACACCTCTTCCACCTTAGCACCAAACAAGGTATCATGCTGTAAAGGAGCATCCAATAATTTTGCCTTAACATGATCAGGTACACTGTTCTTTTAATCAAGCATGTCTTCGAATCACAGAAAGTACAGTTTTGTACCTACCATAAATGTAGATGTCCGATAGGTATGCATCTGCAGTCATAACATATGGGTTTGTCCTGCCTCAGGCAGCCCTTCGGTCGGCCGGATTCCAAAGTCTGGGTCTGGCCTCGGCAGATGTCGCACTTCACCCGACGTCATAGCTCCTGGGGTATAAAGGCATCAGCAGACGCCATTTTCCTCAGTGTTTCTTGCCCCAGATGCCAGGTGCCCTCTAGGAAGGCTAAATTTGGATAAATGTAGAAAATTCCAAACAGTAGAAAGCAAAATATATATATATATATATATATATATATACATACATATATGCATACAAACAAATACACCATAACAGATTCCCCCAGCTAGCTAAAACCACAGGGGAAGGAGGGTGGGTAATCCTGACTGCAGATGCATACCTATCGGACATCTACATTTATGGTAGGTACAAAACTGTACTATGTCCTTCAAGGATGCATCTGCAGTCATAACATATGGGTAGAATACTATAGCCAAACTGGGGGAGGAGGCACTAAGATAATGATGGTGTAGTTAAGATGCCCTGTAAAACTGCAGTAGCAAAACCTGCTCGGGATCTGGAGTATAAAGGAAGATTGTAATGCTTGGCAAATGTATGCACGGAGCTCCAAGTAGCAGCTTCTAAAATGTCTTTGGTAGCCACTCCTCGTAGGAAAGCTGTAGTGGTGGCTGTGGCTCTTGTGAAGTGAGGCCTGATATTTTCAGGAGTTGTCTTTCCATGAAAAGAGTAGCAGAATCGAATGCAATTTCCTATCCATTTTGAAATTGTCTGTTTGGAAATTGCTTTTCCTTGCACTCCTGTTGCATATGCTGCCAGAAGCTGGTCAGTTTTTCTGCTGGTTTTAGTTCTGTCCAGATAGTAGCGTAGTTGTCTGTGTACATCCAAGGTGTGCAATAGTTTTTCCCCCCTGTTCTGTGGGCTAGGGAAGAACGTAGGCAAATGAATAGCTTGGTTCAAGGATACCCTGGATACCACCTTTTGCATGAAAGTGGGATTGGTTCTCAGAGAGACACTATCCTGGTGGAAGATAAGGAAAGGCTGCACTACCATTAATGCCTGTAACTCAGATACCCTTCAGCAAGAAGTGATTGCTAGAAGGAAAGCAGTTTTCCAAGATAAGAACTGTAAGTCTGCTGATGCTGCTGGTTCAAAAAGGGGACGTGTTAACTTTTCCAGCACAAAATTGAGATCCCATGCAGGCAGAGGTGGTTTCCTTGGAAATTTTACATTTTTGATCCCTCTTAAGAATTGTCTGAGGAGAGGGTGTGAGAAGATAGGAGGATCCATGTTGTACTCTGCTGAAATTGCTGAAGCATGAATCTTAATGGAAGAATAGGACAGGCCATTGTGGAACAGTTCTGCTAAGTATTCTAGGATGTGTGCTAGGTTTGCCAGTGTGATATTTGTACCCTTTGATGCACTCCAAATGAGGAATCTCTTCCATTTAGCTGAGTATGTTTTTCTTGTGGATGGTCTGCGAGCCTCCAGGATAATGTCCTTGACCCTCTGAGATAAAACATTTTGGTTTTGTTTTATGCAATTTTCCAGGCAGTTAGCTGCAACGTTTTCAAGTTTGGATGCAGGGTCTTGTAGTTGTTCTGCATTAGAAGTAAAGGCCATAGAGGTAGAGGCCATGAGTTCGTCCGAGACATGCTTCTCAGCGGATACCAATGCTGCCTTGGCCAGTCTGGAGCTATCAGAATCACCCTTGGCTGTTCCTCCCTGATCTTCAGTAGAACTTTGTACATCAATGGGAGAGGTGGAAAGGCATAAACTGTCAGGGCCTTCCAGCTGAAAGAAAGGGAGTCCACCCTCCAGGCTTGTGGGTGGTATTCTCTTGAGCAGAATTTCTTTAGTTGGTGGTTGAGTGGGGAGGCGAACAGGTCTATCTCTGGCATTCCCCATTTCTTTGTTATGTTTTTGAAGATGTCTGGATGCAGCATCCATTCGTGAGCATCCGTGGTAGTTCTGCTTAAGCTGTCTGCTAGTGAATTCTCTTTTCCTGGTACGAATTTGGCCTGCAGTTGAATGTTGAGATTCAGGCCTAGGTTCCACAGGTCCACTGCCATCCGGCATAGAGGGTAGGAATGTGTGCCTCCCTGTTTATTGATGTACCACATGACTATGGTATTGTCTGTCCTTATAAGCAGATGTCCTTGCTGGAGGAATGGTTTGAATGCCTCGATTGCATGCTTCACTGCCAGCATCTCCTTTAGATTTATGTGTAGATTCAGCTGGTCTTGAGACCATAGGCCTTGGATACACTTGTCTTCCATGTGTGCCCCCCAGCCTAGGTCTGAGGCATCCGTGGTGATGGTCTGCCTTGGTTGTGGTTTGTGGAAAGGCAACCCTCTGTTGGTCTGGCAGGCCTGAGCCCACCACAGGAATTATTTTTTCAGACATGGAATGATTGGTATCATGGTTTCTAGACTGTGTCTGTGTTGAGACCATACATTCCTTAGGTACCATTGTAATTTTCTCATATGCAGCCTGGCATGCGGGATCAAGATTATGCAAGATGCCACGTAACCCAGGGCCTGCAGGACTTTCCTTGCAGTAAGCTGAGTTTGTCTTGTCAAAGCCATGAAGTAGACTGGTAGTTGCTTTTGTTTTTCTTCTGTGAGAAAAGCCATCTGAGTTAGTGTGTCCAGTTCTGCACCCAAAAATGTTATCCTTTGGGATGGCACTAGTCTTGACTTCTGGATGTTGACTGTGTATCCCAAGGCTTGTAACAGTTGTATGACATAGGCCAAATCCTTTATTATTTTTGTCTTGCTGTCCGCTTGTATTAGGCAGTCGTCCAGGTAAGGGTAGATCTGAATTCCCTGAAGCCTGCAATGTGCAATTACTGATGCCAGGCATTTCGTGAATACTCTGGGCGCAGTAGATAAGCCAAAGGGCAATGCTGAGAATTGATAATGCTCTGATCCTGCAAGAAATCTGAGGTGTCTTCTGCAATCTGGTGGTATAGGGACGTGCAGGTATGCCTCCTTGAGATCTAGAGTCACCAGCCAAGACTCCTTGCCCAACATGGGAAGAAGTTGCTGTAGGGTCAGCATCTTGAATTTTGGTACAATGAGATATGTGTTTAGTGCGGACAAGTTGAGAATAGGCCTCCATTGAGTTTCTTTTCTTGGTACAAGGAATAGTCTGGAGTAAAATCCTTGGCCTTGTTCCATAGATGGTACCCTTTCTATTGCTCTCATCCTTAGTAAGTTGTTTTAGAGCCTCTGGCTTCTGGCTTGGTGGAAGGTTTGGCATTCCTTTCTTTTTTGGTAAAGTATGGAAGTGAAACCTGTAGCCTTTGTCTATTGTTTGCAATGTCCATTTGTCTCCTGTAATGCAATGCCAGTTTTTTGAAAATAAAGCTAACTTTCCGCCCAAGGGTGCTTCCAGTTGCTCCCTGGTAGGCGGAATCAGAGCCAAGTCACTGTGTCTGTCCTGTGGAAGTGGTTGTAGTCGCAGCTGTGGCGGTACTCCTCTGGTTGGCAGGTTGCCACTGACGACCCCTGTAGGCACCCCTAGATTGACCTCTGCCTCTTGGGCATCTATTTCTGCCTCTCTGTGCTCTGGAGGTGTCTGGAAAGGACCAATTTTTTGAAGGCCAGTTTCTGCTGAACCTGGGAGGTTGGACCTGCAGAAAATCCTTGACTGTTTGCACAGATTTAGCTTTTTCTTCCACTTTCTTCAGAATCTCCTGTGCAGGGGAGCCAAATAAACTTTGTTTCTCCATAGGGGCATCCAGGAGTTTAGACTTGACATGGTCTGGCAAGGATTGCTCTTTTAGCCAGGCATGCCTTCGAATCACTGCTCCAGTCATAGCTGATCTAAATGAAGCCTCCAGTGCATCATAGCCACATTTTAAGAAATGATTACTGACCTGCTGAGAATTGTGTACCAAATCCTGAAGGGACTTACAGTCTAAAGGCTCAGGAGAGGAAAGCTTTTTATTCAGCTGATCTAACAAAAATTCCTGGTACTGTATCATATGGAATTGACAGTTTAAAGCCCTGGCAGAAAGAGTAGCAGATGTATAAACCTTTTTACCCCATCTCTCTCTAATGCTCTTGACTCTCTTTCAGAGGGTAGGGGGTTTTTGGCAGTGGCAGCTGCAACACCCTTTGGGCCCTGAGAAATAGTTTCTGGGTCTGCAGCATGGGCCTTATACAAGTGGAAGTGAGAATCCGGGACCCTGTAATATCCGTCAGGTTTGGCAGGGGCCGGGGGAAGAGAATCAGGGGCAGAACTGGCATCATTGTATGCATCATCAACAACTGATAGTACAGGTGGTATGGCTAAAGGCCTATGCTGTGGCAAGTGTAAAAAAGTCCTTAGCCTTTTCCTAGAATCAGAAAAATCCTGACCCTGCCATTGAAAGTGTTCCCTCATTGAGTGTAAAGTTTCCCCAAAGGAAAATTCTTCTGGGGGGGAGGCAGAAGGAATAGAGTCTTCTGCATCCGAATCCTCATAAGGTGAGTATGGTCTTTCCTGATGGTCTGATAAATCTGATCCATCCGAGGAATAATCAGAGGAGAGAGGTTCAGGGGGTTCAGTCCTAGGCCTTTTGTCAGGAGGAGGTTGTGAGGCCCTGTCTGGGTGAGGTTGGGATCCCCTAATCAGAGATATAAGCTCCACAGCAAGGCTGAGAATCTGAGAACTTGAGGAAGGTCTCTGAGAGGAAGCTTTTGTTGGTAAGGCCTTGGAAATTTTAGCTGCTTTAGCCCTGGAGAAGGCCTTAATAGACATGGAAGCAGGGGGTCTAGCTGCCCCACGTGCAGGAGTAGAGATGTCTAACGGAATGGTGTCGGACAATTCTTGTGCGCCTGCTTCTTCGGTAGGAATTTCTGTAGCCGACTCAGCCGGGGCCTCTCTGGCCTCGGTTGTCGGAGGCATGTTTTCGGCAGATGGAAGAACCGAGGACTCGGTTTCAGCCGAAACCGAGACACTAGCGGTAGGCCTAACCGTGGTTTCAGCCGAAACCGCGGGCCGCGAGTGTTGGTCCTTTTCCTTGCGTTTTTTGGCTAAATGTGTAGTCGGAGTCTCCGACGGCATTTTATATGCAAAAGCAGGACCAAAAAACTCTTCTGCAAACTCCGACCGACGTTTAAGTGTCCGTCGGTTGAAGGAAGCACAGGCTAAACAAGCTGATACGTCGTGGTCTGGGCCTAAGCAAGGAAGGCAGTAAGAGTGGAAATCCTTATGAGGTATTTGCTTCCCACAAGTTAAACAATTATTTACTTTGTTTGACATCGGCTGAGGCAAGAAAGAGTCCCCAATGGGGTACTTAGATTTTTTAGAAGTCTTCGGTAGCTGAAATCTCTGGATCTGACCGACCGACACTTGCGAACAGCTTCTGCTTTGGGCACCGCGCGGCAAGAAAGACTGAGGAAAATGGTGTCGGCTGATGCCTTTATACCCCAGGAGCTATGACGTCGGGTGAAGTGCGACATCAGCCGAGGCCAGACCCAGACTTTGGAATCCGGCTGACCGAAGGGCTGCCTGAGGCAGGACAACCCATATGTTATGACTGCAGATGCATCCTTGAAGGACATCCTGTAACTGCGGCTCTACAAGAGGCCTCTAAAGAATCAAAACCACATTACAAAGTATGTTTTCCCACCTGTTCAACTGCATGCAATAAATCCTGCATTTCTTTATAGTCAGGAGCTTCTGAGCTTGTAAGCATTTTCTGTTTTAACTGAGCCATTAAATATTGTTGGTACTTAAGCATGTGAAACTGGCAATTTAAAGCCCTTACTGCTAAAGTTGCAGAAGTGTAAACTTTCTTCCCCCATCTATCCAATGC
The DNA here is from genome assembly GCF_019279795.1 of Protopterus annectens. Classification (NCBI taxonomy): domain Eukaryota; kingdom Metazoa; phylum Chordata; order Ceratodontiformes; family Protopteridae; genus Protopterus; species Protopterus annectens. The sequence goes on along the minus strand of NC_056725.1, from coordinate 452,297,983 downwards.
TCTAGAATCTGTCAGAGGGGACTGGATTTTTTGCAATGGAAGCCTTAACCCCTTTGGGACCCTGGGAAATGTTTTTTGGGTCAGCAGAAGGGTTTTTATAAAGAAACTTGTGAGAGTCAGGGACTCTATAATACCTATCTGGCTTGGCTGGTGCAGGGGGCAAAGAATCAGGAGATAAGCTGGATTCAGAGAACACGTCATCCACAATATCAAACAAGTGGAATAGCAAGGGGCCTGTGCTGAGGCAATAAAAGGAAGTCCCTGAGCCTTTTCTTGGATTCTGAATAATCCTGACTTTCCCAATGGAAATGCTACCTCATGGTATGTAAAGTTTTCCCAAAAGAGTAATCCTCAGGAGGAGAGGCTGAAGGCATAGATTCTTCAGCATCAGTGTCCTCATAGAGGGGTAGAGAATATCCCTGGTCTGAAGAGGAATCAGAGGAAATGGAAACCTGATCAGAGGAATCATAGTCTGTATCCTGCCTACGCCTTTTCTCAGGAGGAGGATGGGAACCCCTGATTAGAGTAATGAGGTCTTCGGCCATTTTGAGCATCTGTTTCTTAGGCATGGAGGACTGTCCAGGAGAATGCTGTACATGCTTCTTTGTCTTTAATGGTGTTTTTGTCTTGGCTGTTGCTTTAATGGTAAGTTGTGAAGGTCTGAAAACACCCTCAGAAGCCGATGCCTGCTCAGCGGCTCCGGACCCATTTGAGGGATTCGTTTCCAGAGTCCTAGTTGTCGCCACGTGGGAGTCGGAGGCGGCCTGTGGCTCTGAGGTAGAGGGTGTCAGGGGCTGCGAAAGCGCCTCACTGAGAACCAGCGACTGGCCTAGAAAGAGGCTTCGTCTGCTTTGGACCTCGGATGCCTGTCTTTATCCTTGTTTTTGCGTTTTTTATGAATTGCAGTCGCCGGTTATTCCGACGGCATTGTATAATTGAACCTTTGGCCAAAGTAGTGCAAAGCAAAATCAAAATGTCCTTTTATAGTGCGTTTGTTGAATCTAGCACAAAACCGACAACTAGTGACGTCGTGATCAGGGCCTACGCATGGAATACAGTAAGAGTGGAAGTCCTTACGAGGTATTTGCTTCCCACAAGAAATACAAATATTAACTTTTTCTGACATTGGTCTGAGGCAAGAAAAAAGTTTCCCCAACGAGGTACTTAGCTTTATTGAAGACTTCGGATCTGAAATTAGACTTCGAAAATCTCAGGAGTCTGCCGACCAGCACTTGCGAACTGCTTTTGCTTCGGGCACCTCGCGGCAAGAAAGATTGAAGAAAATGGCGTCGGATGCATCTTATATACCCTTGGCGCACTGACGTCAGGGAAGAAGCGACAGCAACCGACGCCGGACCAAGACTTTGGAACTCTGGCCGACTGCGGGAGCGCCTGACGGCAGGATAACCCAAGTGTAATGACTGAAGCAGTGTAACACTATGAACATCTTTTTGCTTAGGCTAGTTACTGGGGAAGAATTCAAGGAATAATCCAGGCAGCAAGATTTAGGGTTTGCAGTTGTGGATGCAGGATCTGTCCCCCCCGCTGAGTGAGCAGGGTGGGGCTCTGGGGTAGGTGTCAGGGTGACACCGGTGACTGACTGTGCAGGAGTGGATACTAGTGCTGGTGTGGCCAGTTCAGGGCAATCAGAATTGTCCTTGGTCAGTCCTGGCTTACCTTTAGCAATATTCTTGAGGGAAAGGGCAGAAGGGGAAATGCATAGATTGAGAGGTTTACCCACTGGAAGGGCAGGGCATTCACTTTCCAGGCCCTGCTGTGAGGTGTCCTGATGGAGAATTTGCTGAGCTGGTGATTGCAGGGATAGGCAAAGAGATCCACCTCTGGATCCTCCATTTCTGAATCAGAAGGCGGAAGGTGCTGAGCTCTAATTGCCACTAGTGTGGGTCTAGGAGGTTTCTGCACAAGTCGTCTGCCAGTGTGTTTTGTTTGCCTGGCAGGAATTGAGCTTGCAGATAGACCTGCATCTCCACGGCAGTGTTCCACTGGGACATGGCTAGCCTGGAGAGTGGGTAAGAGTGGGTTCCCCCCTGCTTATTGATGTACCACATAACTGTGGTGTTGCCTGTTTTTATTTGCAGGGGTCCTGGTGAGAGTAGGGATCTGAAAGCTTTTACAGCGTGCTGCACAGCTAGCATCTCTTTTTGGTTTATGTGCAGATGAATTTGACTTGGGCTCCAGTGGCCCTGAATGCACTTGGCGTCCAGGTGAGCCCCCCAGGCATAATCTGATGTGCCTGTGGTTAGAGTCTGGGTGGCATGGGGTTAAGTAAAGGGTAGTTCCTTGTTGTGGCTGCATGCTGCTGCCCACCAAAGAGACTCTGTCCTTAGACAAGGTATGATAGGAATGACGGTTTCCAGGTCCCGAGAATGATGGCACCAAAGACTTTTTAAGTACCACTGAAGTTTCCTTATATGCAGTCTGGCATATGGCATTAGTAGGATACATGATGCCATGAACCCTCGGGCCTGCAGGGCATTCCTTGCGGATAGCTGGATTCTGCTGGCCATTTGACTGAAGTAGTCCGTCAGATAGGCTTGTTTTTCTGGTGTAAGGAATGCCATCTGGGATGCTGTGTCCAAGCTTGCTCCCAGGAATACAATCTTTTGACTGGGGACTAGTTTTGATATTTCGTTGATGGTGCACCCCAGGGAGGTTAGAAGGTTTTTTACAAATGTCAGGTGCTGCAACAGCATTTCCTGACTGTCTGCACTGTCTCTGCATACCCTGAGACTATAGTCTGGGGGGGGGGGGGGTCTGTTTCCCCTCGGTCTAGTATGAAATGGCCTTCAGGGGGCTGGAAAGGACAAATGTTTCGAGGGGCGATGCCTACTGAATCTAGGAGGCTGTACTTGCAAGAAATCTTTGACTGTCTGCATAGATTTAGTTTTTTCTTCCATCTTTTTAAGAACCTCTTCTGCTTTGGTGCCAGACCGTCCTTATTCAAAGGAGCGTCTAGTAATTTTGATTTGACATGGTCTGGCAAGGTCTGCTCCTTAAGCCAAGCATGCCATCTCAGTACAGAACCAGTGACTGCTGTCCTGCAAGATGCTTCTAGGGCATCAAAGCCACACCGCAATGTAGGCTTGCTGACTTGGCTTGCAGAATGCATAAGCTCTTGTAATTCTTTATTTTCTGCACAGTCCGTAAAGGTAGGTATTTTTTGCTTAAGTTCCATAATATGTTGTTGGTACTTCAGCATGTGAAACTGGCAATTCAAAGCTCTAATGGCGAAAGTTGCAGAGGTGTACACTTTCTTACCCCATCTGTCTAAAGCTCTGGAATCCCTGTCCGAAGGGGTGGGATTCTTAGCTGTAGTTGCTTTGATACCCCTTTAGGCCCCGTCAACAGTAGGATTTTTGAAAAGGAATTTGAGAGAGTCAGGAATTCTGTAGTACCTGCCTGGATTCCTAGGAGTAGGGGTTAAAGTACCTGGAGTTAAACTGGATTCCATAAAGACATCATCCACACAATGTCCAGGACTGGGGGTATTGCTAAAGGCCTATGTTGTGGCAAGTCTAGAAATTCTCAGAGTCTCTTTTTGGACTGAGGATAGTCTTGGCACTCCCAGTGGAAATGCTCGCTTAAAGAATGTAAGGTTTCACCAAAAGAAAATTCCTCTGGAGGAGAAGCAGAGGGAATGGATTCCTCTACATCTGAATCTTCATAAGCAGATAAAGGCATGTCTTCACAATCAGATACCTTAGAGTCATTGGACTCTTGGTCTGTTAAAGCTGCTGGGGACTGGTCTCTTTCTCTTAGCAGGGGAAGGCTGACTTCCCCTAATCAACATAATAAAGTCTTCGGCCATTTTAAGCATTTGATGTTGTGGCAATAAAGCAGGTGCATGAGTTTGGGTCGTCATTTTTTTAGGCGTAACGTACTCTTGGCCTTAGAAACCCAGTAGTTTTAGACAGAACTGAAGAAGCAAAAGAAGTCGTCGGTTTGTGTCGAATATCGGTACTGCGAAGAACTTCCTCAATAGCCGGTGCCTGCTCAGCGGCTCCAGATCCATCCAAGGTAGAGACACATCCGCAGGTTCCGTAGTCTAAGAAGAGTCTCACAGCATACCGAACTCCGAATGGGTCTCGGTAGAGGCCTGCAAATCTACTGAAGTGGGCATCAGGGGCTGCGAAAGCACCTGAGTACTGGCAAACTAGCGACTAGCTTAAAAGAAGCTTCGTCGGCAGTTTTGGACCTGTGCGGTCTCTCTCTGTCTTTATCCTTATGTTTTTTCAGAAGATCAGAAGTCGGATGGCTTACAGAAGCCATTTCGAAATACGGAGATGAAGAACGAAAGTATTTAGCAACAATAAAAGCCTGACTACGAATAGTTCGGTTGTTGAACAAGGCACAAAACCGACAGCGAGGTACGTTGTGGTCTGGGCCTAAACAGGTGACGCAGTAAGAATGAAAATCTTGGTGTAGTATTTGCTTTCCACAGACAAGACGATTGTTAACTTTTTCTGACATCAGTTAGAGCAAGAAAAAAAGGATCCTCAACTGGGTACTTAGCTTTAGAAGACTTCAGGATAATTTAATTTGGAAACGAAAACTCAGGTAGCGGTCAACCAGCACTCATGTGAACTGCTTCTGCTTCGGGCTCCTCAGCAAGAAAGACTGATGAAATGGTGTTGGCTGCCTGTTTTTATACCCCTGACGACCTGACATCAGACATGGAATGAAAGCAACCGACACAGAAATACTAAGTCTATGGTATTCAGGCCGACTGAGGGCTACCTGCAGGCAGATAACTCAAGTGTGATGACTGCAACAGTGAAACACAAAGAACATCTCCCTGGTTTTGAAGTGGAGGTAGTCCACTGCTTAGATCTCTGCATTCCCTGAGGCTGCTGTCAGGGGCTGTTTCCATGGGGCCTAGGCTGGGCGTGTTTACTTGGAGCAAGTATGACTTCAACTACCCTAATATAGACTGGGAACACTACTCAAGCCCAAACACTCTAGCCCAAATGTTCATGGAATTCATAAACTCAAATGCCATGGAACAACTAGTCACCATCCCCACAAGAGGAGAGAACATACTTGATCTCATCATCACGAACATGGGAGCACAATGTTCAACGCCAGAAGTATACTCCTCACAGGTGAGATCTGATCACAAACTAATCTCGCTGGAGGTCCTCATCCCGCCCCCACCCGAAATGAAAAAGACCACAGTAAAGAACTTCTCGAAAGCCGACTTCACACTTCTAAAGACTAGTGTGGTCTCCTTTAAGGCCCGAGCCGGCGGTTAACATTACTCAAAAGTACAGTTTTGTACCTACCATAAATGTAGATGTCCGATAGGAATGCATCTGCAGTCCTTACAAATGGGTTGTCCTGTCGTCAGGCAGCCCTTCGGTCGGCCGGATTCCAAAGTCTGGGTCTGGCCTCGGCTGGTGTCGCACTTCACCCGACGTCATAGCTGCAGTTCTTCGGGTATAAAGGCATCAGCCGACGCCATTTTCCTCAGTCTGTCTTGCCGCGTGGCGCCCGAAGCAGAAGCTGTTCGCAAGTGCCGGTCGGTCAGAACCAGAGATTACTACTACAAGTACCAAGACTTCTAAAGCTAAGTACCGCTGGGGACTCTTTCTTGCCTCAGCCGATGTCAGAAAAGTGAATAACTGTTTAACTTGGGAAACAAATACCTCATAAAGATTTCCACTCTTACTGCTTACCTTGCTTAGGCCCAGACCACGACGTAGCAGCTTGTCTAGCCTGTGCTTCTTCCACTCCATTTGTAAGGACTGCAGATGCATCCTTGAAGGACATCCGCTGAATCACTTACAAATGCCTTCTACCAGCACCTGCAGGGCTGCATGGATCAGGCAATCCCAAGCAAAACAAAGACTCTTTGTACCAAAGGCAAGCGTCCAGTCTGGTGGACCCCAGCCATAAACAAACTCTACAACAAAAGGAGAAAGCTACTACAAGATAGAGCAAAATCCTTAAAAGGTAAGACACCGCTGATCACTATAAGTAAAAAGCTAAGAGCTCTCATAAAATCATCCAAAGCTAATTTTGAGAAAAAAATAGCTAAGGACTCTAAAGACAACCATAAGGCATTCTTTAGCTATGTCAGAAACCTAGGAGGAAACTCCCAGATATGCTCAGAATTAGTTCAAAATGATGTGAAGATTACTGATCCTACAGACATTGCCAACATACTGGCTGACAGGTTCAGTGCAAACTTCTCCCACCCTCCCCGCCTAAAGAAGAGATATCTATACCAAATGATTGTAGCCCCCAAACATCTCTAACGCTCAGGTGAGAACTGCTCTCCAAGGCAAAGAACACAGCATCCATGGGACCTGATGGTGTCCCCGGCTGTGTGCTCCATGAACTCAACGAGGAATTAAACCCACAGTTAGGACAGCTGTTTAATCTTAGTCTCACCTCCGGATACGCACTCCAGGAGTGGCGCAGCGACTGTGGTCCCACTCCACAAAGGCGGTGCCTCCACCGACCCTGGAAATTACCGTCCCATTAGCTTGACAAGCCTGATCTGCAAAGCCATGGAAAGGATCATAATGGATCTCATAAATAAAGACATAGGGAATGTGCAGACTTTGGATCCAACCCAGTTTGGCTTTGTCAAAGGCAGATCATGCCTTTTAAACTTGGTTGACTTTTTCGAAACAGTCACCAAGGCCATTGACGAGGGAAAGGCAGTCCATACAGCCTACCTAGACCTGGCGAAGGCTTCGATACAATACCCCACTCGGGTATCATTGAAAAACTCATCAACTTAAATGTAAACCCATACATTACAAGATGGGTTGCAAACTGGCTGAGTGACAGAACCCACAGGGTCAGAGTTGCTGGCGCCATGTCAGACTCTAAGCCTGTCACAAGTGGTGTCCCACAGGGCTCAGTCCTGGGCCCACTCTTGTTTGGCATCTACTTTTCTGAAGTACAAGCAAACACAGGAGGGTTATGGCTGACAAAGTTCGCAGATGACTGCAAACTGGGCGCCGTAGTTGAGAAAGTACAGTTTTGTACCTACCATAAATGTAGATGTCCGAGAGGTATGCATCTGCAGTCCTAACAAATGGGTTGTCCTGGCCTCAGGCAGCCCTTCGGTCGGCCGGATTCCAAAGTCTGGGTCTGGCCTCGGCTGATGTTGCACTTCACCCGACGTCATAGCTGCAGTTCAGCGGGTATAAAGGCATCAGCCAACGCCATTTTCCTCAGTGTTTCTTGCCCCAGATGCCAGGTGCCCTCTAGGAAGGCTAAATTTGGATAAATGCAAATATTTCCAAACAATAGAGAGCAAATAGAAATAAACATGTATGTACATATATACAAACAAATACACCATAATAGATTCCCCCAGCTAGCTACAAGATGGGCAATTACCTTAGGAGTACCACAGAGGGGAAGGAGGGTGGGTAATCCTGACTGCAGATGCATACCTCAAGGACATCTACATTTATGGTAGGTACAAAACTGTACTATGTCCTTCAAGGATGCATCTGCAGTCCTAACAAATGGGTAGAATACCATAGCCAAACTGGGGGAGGAGGCACTAAGGAGGCACTAAGTTTATGGTGTAGTTAAGATCCCTTGCAAAACAGCAGTGGCAAAACCTGCTCGGGATCTGGAGTATAAAGGTAGATTATAATGCTTGGCAAATGTATGCACGGAGCTCCAAGTAGCAGCCTCTAAAATGTCTTTGGAAGCCACTCCTCATAAGAAGGCTGTAGTAGTGGCTGTAGCCCTTGTGGAGTGAGGCCTGATGTTTTCTGGAGTTGCCTTTCCATGAAAAGAGTAACAAAATCTAATGCAATTTCCTATCCATTTTGAGATTGTTTTGAAATTGCTTTTCCTTCCATTCCTGTTGCATATGCTACCAGAAGCTGGTCAGTTTTTCTATTGTTCTTGGTTCTGTCCAGGTAGTAGCGCAATTGTCTGTGTACATCCAAAGTATGCAGCAATCTTTCCCCCCTGTTCTGCGGGTTGGGGAAGAATGTTGGTAGGTGTATTGCTTGGTTTAATGATATCCTGGAGATCACCTTTGGCATAAAGGTAGGATTAGTTCTCATGGACACTCTATCCTGATGGAAGATAAGGAAGGGTTGTACTGCCATTAATGCCTGTAATTCAGAAACCCTTCTGGCTGAAGTGATTGCAAGCAGGAAAGCAGTTTTCCAAGATAAGTACTGTAATTCTGCTGTTGCTGCTGGTTCAAAAGGGGGAAGTGTCAACTTTTCTAACACAAAGTTCAAGTCCCATGTAGGCAATGGTGGTTTCCTTGGTGGCTTTACATTTTTAATTCCTCTGAGAAACTGCCTGAGTAGAGGTTGAGAAAAGACTGGAGGATCCATGTTGTATTCTGCTGAAATTGCTGATGCATGAATCTTAATGGAGGAGTAAGACAGACCACTGTGGAAAAGCTCTGCTAAGTATTCCAGGATGTTAGCTATGTTTGCCAATGATGCATCTACATTTTTTGTTGCACTCTAAATGAGATATCTTTTCCATTTTGCTGAATAAGTTTTCCTTGTTGAGGGTCTGCGAGCCTCCAAGATAATGTCTTTAACCCTTTCAGATAAATATGGGTTATTTTGCCTTGTATAATGTTCCAAGCAGCTAGTTGCAGTGTTTTCAAGTTTGGATGCAGGATTTTGAAGTTGTTCTGTGTTAGCAGTAGAGGTAGTAGGGGTAGAGGCCATGCGTGTTCCTGGGACATACTCCTCAGTAGTGGGTACCAATGTTGTCTTGGCCAGTCTGGAGCTATCAAGATGTTCCTGGGGTGATCTTCTTTGATCTTCAGCAGCACTTTGTGCATCAAAGGAAGAGGTGGGAATGCGTATACTGTCAGGTTTTCCCAACTGAAGGATAGGGAGTCCACCCTCCAAGCAAGTGGGTGGTATGTCCTTGTGCAGAATTTCTTCAATTGGTGGTTGTGTGGGGACGCGAACAGGTCTATTTCTGGCAGTCCTCATTTCCTTGTGATGGTTCTGAAGATGTCTGGATGCAGCATCCATTTGTGGGCATCCGTGGTGGTTCTGCTTAAGATGTCTGCTAGTATATTTTCTTTTCCTGGCACAAATATGGCTTGGAGCTGAATGTTGAAGCTCGGGGCCAAATTCCAGAGGTCCATTGCCATCCGGCATAGAGGATAAGAATGTGTGCCTCCCTGCTTGTTGATATACCACATAACTGTGGTGTTGTCCGTCCTTATCAGCAAATGACCCTGTTGAAGAAATGGTCTGAATGTCTGAATTGCCTGTTTTACTGCCAGCATCTCTTTTTGATTTATGTGTAGGTTCATCTGGTCTTGAGTCCATAAGCCTTGTTTGCACTTGTCCACCATGTGTGCCCCCCAACCGAGGTCTGAGGCGTCCGTGGTGCTAGTCTGGCTTGGGTGAGGCCTGTGGAAGGGCAGTCCTTTGTTCAATTGACAGGCCTGGGCCCACCACTGGAATTCTTGTTTTAGGCATGGAATTATTGGAATTTGGGTTTCTAGGCTGTGCTTGTGCTGAGATCATAAATTCCTCAGGTACCATTGCAACTTCCTCATATGTAGTCTGGCATGTGGAATTAATATTATGCAGGATGCCATGTAACCCAGGGCTTGCAGTGTTTTCCTTGCTGTAAGCTGGTTCTGCGTTGTCAATGCCATGAAATAGAGTGGTAGCTGCTTCTGTTTCTCTGCTGTGAGGAATGCCATCTGGTTTGATGTGTCCAGTTCTGCACCCAAGAAGGTTATCCTTTGGGATGGTATCAGCCTTGACTTTTTTGTGTTGACTGTGTATCCCAGGGCTTGCAGCAGGTGAATAACCTTTTTCAAATCTTTTGTCAATTTGTCCTTGCTGTCCGCTTGTAACAGGCAGTCGTCCAGGTATGGATAAATTTGAATTCCCTGAAGCCTGCAATGAGCAATTACTGATGCCAGACATTTTGTGAATACTCTGGGCGCAGTAGATAAGCCAAAAGGCAATGCTGAGAATTGATAATGCTCTGATCCTGCAAGAAATCTGAGGTATCTTCTGCAATTTGGTCGAATGGGGACGTGCAGGTATGCCTCCTTGAGATCCAGAGTCACCAGCCAAGACTCCTTGCCCAGCATGGGAAGAAGTTGCTGTAGGGTCAGCATTTTGAATTTTGGAACAATGAGATATGTGTTTAGAGCGGACAGATCGAGGATAGGTCTCCATTGGTTTTCCTTTCTTGGTACCAGGAAAAGCCTTGAATAAAATCCTTGTCCTTGTTCCATAGCCGGTACCTTTTCTATAGCTCTCATCCTTAGTAAGTGGTCTATTTGCTGTAGAGCGCTTGTCCTTTGGTTTGGAGGTAGGTTTGGCATTCCTCTCTTCCTTGGAAGAGTATGGAAGTGAAACCTGTAGCCTTTGTCTATTGTCTGTAAAATCCATTTGTCTCCTGTAATGTAATGCCAATTTACTGAAAATAAGGCTAGCTTTCCGCCTAAGGGTGCTCCCAGTTGTTCCCTGGTAGGCGGTTTCAGAGCCAAGTCACTGTGATTGTCCTGTGGAAGTGGTAGTGGCTGGATCTGTGGCAGTACTTCTCTGGCTGTTAGGCTGCCACTGACGTCCCCTGTAGGCACCTCTGGATTGACCTCTGCCTCTAGGGCATCTATTTCTGCTTCTCTGTCCTCTGGTGGTTTCTGGAAAGGACCAATTCTTGGAAGGCCAGTTCCTACTAAATCTCGGAGGCTGGACCTGTAAGAAATCCTTGACTGTCTGGACAGATTTAGCTTTTTCTTCCACCTTCTTCAACACTTGCTGTGCAGGGGAACCAAACAAACTGTGCTTTTCCATGGGAGCATCTAGAAACTTTGACTTTACATGGTCTGGTAAGGATTGCTCTTTTAACCATGCATGCCTTCTGATCACTGTACCAGTCATAGCTGATCTAAAGGAAGCCTCCAGTGCATCATAGCCGCATTTTAAGGAATGATTACTGACCTGCTGAGTATTATGCACCAAATCCTGAAGGGACTTACGGTCTAAAGGCTCAGGCGAGGACAGTTTTTTAGTGAGCTGATCTAACAGAAATTCCTGATACTGAATCATGTGGAATTGACAGTTTAAGGCCCTAGCCGAAAGAGTAGCAGAAGTATAAACTTTTTTACCCCATCTCTCCAATGCCCTAGATTCTCTTTCAGAGGGGAGGGGGTTTTTGGCAGAAGCAGCTGCTACAGCTTTGGGGCCCTGTGAAATAGTTTCTGGATCTGCTATAGGAGCCTTATACAAATGATAATGTGTGTCCGGAACCCTGTAGTATCTGTCGGGCTTAGCAGGGCCGGAGGCAGTGAGTCAGGGCAGTACAAGCATCATTAAATGCATCATCCACAACTGTAAGTACTGGAGGAATAGCTAAAGGCCTATGTTGTGGTAAATGTAAAAAGGTCCTAAGCCTTTTCCTAGAGTCTGAAAAATCCTGGCCCTGCCATTGAAATCGTTCCCTCATAGCATGCAAGGTTTCCCCAAAAGAAAATTCCTCAGGAGGAGAGGCAGAAGGTATGGAATCCTCTGCATCAGAGTCCTCATATGGAGAATAAGGGCCTTCTGGAGGATTAGTATTTTCTGAATCATCAGAGGAGTAATCTGAAGAAACTGGCTCAGGGGGCTCTGCTCTAGGCCTCTTCTCTGGAGGTGGGTGAGAGGCCCTGTCAGGGTGAGACTGGGTTCCCCTGATCAAAGAAATGAGATCCTCTGCTAGACTAAGCATTTGAGTATTAGTGCTAGGCCTGTGAGAGGGGGTTTTAGCAGGTATGGCCTTTGAAGATTTAGCTGCTTTGGCCCTGGCAAAAGCCTTAATTGACATGGATGCAGGGGGCCTAGCATCACCACGTGCAGGAGTAGATACATCTAAGGGAATAGTATCTGATAAATCCTGAGAAACTGTAAGAGCAGGTGGATTTTCCATAGCAGATTCAGCCATGCTGGAAGAGGCCTCCGTAGTAGGAGGAATGCTTTCGGCCGAAGGAAGAACCGAGGACTCGGTTTCAGCCGAAACCTGGACACTCGCGGTTGGCTTAACTGCGGTTTCGGCCGAAACCGCGGACCGCGAGTGTCGGTCCTTTTCCTTACGCTTTTTAGCTAAATGTGAAGTCGGAGTCTCCGACGGCATGATATAAGCAAAAGCGGAGCCGAAAAACTCCTCTGCAAACTCCGACCGACGTCTAAGTGTTCGTCGGTTGAAGGAAGCACAGGCTAGACAAGCTGCTACGTCGTGGTCTGGGCCTAAACAAGGTAGGCAGTAAGAGTGGAAATCTTTATGAGGTATTTGTTTCCCACAAGTTAAACAGTTATTCACTTTTTCTGACATCGGCTGAGGCAAGAAAGAGTCCCCAACGGGGTACTTAGCTTTTTAGAAGTCTTCGGTAGTAGCAATCTCTGGTTCTGACCGACCGGCACTTGCGAACAGCTTCTGCTTCGGGCGCCACGCGGCAAGAAAGACTGAGGAAAATGGCGTCGGCTGATGCCTTTATACCCGCTGAACTGCAGCTATGACATCGGGTGAAGTGCGACATCAGCCGAGGCCAGACCCAGACTTTGGAATCCGGCCGACCGAAGGGCTGCCTGAGGCCAGGCCAACCCATTTGTTAGGACTGCAGATGCATCCTTGAAGGACATCACATCCGACACAGATATCCTTCAGAAGGGTCTCACAGAAACGGATAACTGGTGCCAGAGCCATGGCCTCAAGTTAAATGCCAAGAAATGCATAGTCATACCCTTCGGGAAAAATAAGGTTACCCCTAGCTACCATATAGGTGGCAATCCCCTGAACACAGAAGAAGTTATTAGGGACCTGGGAACCCAGGTTGACAGTAGCCTTTCATTCGACACTCATATTGCTAAAGTAGTTAGGAAGACCTTCTACATTGCCCACCTTATCATGAAGGGATTCACATCTAGATCAAGGGAAGTCATAGTCTCCCTATACTCATCACTCATCAGACCAATGATCGAGTACAATGCCCCATTCGGAATGTATCTGACCCGACACTTGCAGCAGCTGGAGAGGCCACAAAAGTTCCTCACCAAAAGGATAAAGGGTCTCAAAATCTGTCTTATGCTGCCACTGAAAGAACTCCAGTTATATTCAGTTGCATCGCTTGCTCAGAGGTGACCTATGCCTGACATACAAGGCCATGTCAAACCCAGATTTGATGAATATGCTTCATCTCAAAAAATCTAGATCCCTCAGAGCCACAAGGGCAGGTGACTTAAAGCTCGACACGGTTATTAATAGGATGTGCTGGAGGGATAGATTCATCACCCAAAGACTCCCTATGCTGTGGAACAAAATCCCGGTTTATGTGAGGAAGAGCACCTCGCTGGCCTTGTTCAAGAGGAATCTTGACCAATGGATGGGAGATCGCAGATACACCCCAGGGGTTACCTCAGTGTCACTGCTCGACAGAGGCACAGCTAAATAATGGGCATAGTTTCTCCAAACTAAGGGGTGGCGTAAGCCACAAAACTATGGGCTAGGCTTATAAATGCCCTCGGGCAGATAGCCTAGTATGAACCTATGAACCTAAGAAAGGACCAGTGCGTGGAGGGACAATGCCGGCAGAACCTAGGTGGCTAAACCTGTAAGAAATCCTTAACTGTTTGCATAGATTTTTGCTTTTTCTTCCATCGGTTTTTTTTTTTTTTAAGACCTCTTCTGACTTAGTGCTAAATAGGTTGTCTTTGAGCAAGGGGGCATCCAACAATTTGGATTTGACATGGTCTGGTAGGGATTTATTCCTTAAGCCATGCATGTCTTCTAATGACAGATCCAGAGACTCCTGCCCTGCAAGAAGCTTCTAGGGCATCAAAACCACAGTGCAAAGTATGTTTAGTTACTTGAGTTGCAGAATGCATTAAGTCTTGTAAATCCTTATATTCTAGCCAAGCTGGAAAGAAGACATTTTCTGTTTAAGGAGTTTTAAGGTATTTTGCTGAAATTTCAGCATATGGAACTGACGATTTAGTGCTCGGACACCAAGAGTAGCTGAGGTGTATACTTTTTTTACCCCATCTGTCTAAAGCTCGGGAATCCCTATCTGAGGGGGTGGGATTCTTAGCAGAGTTTGCTTGAATCCCTTTTGGACCTTGATAATTTACCTCAGGGTCAGCTGTTGGATTTTAAAGAGATATTTGTGTAACTCAGGGACACTCTAGTACCGGTCTGGTTTTCTGGAGCAGGAGGTAGGGCGTCAGGGGTCATGCTGGATTTCAGGTAAACAACCTCCACAACATCCAGGACTGAGGGGATGGCCAAGGGTCTGTGCTGTGGAAGACCTAGGAATTTCCTGAGTCTTTTTCTAGACAGAGTTGTCCTGACTCTCCCATTGGAAATACTCCTTTAAAGTATAGGGTTTTCCTAAAGGAAAATTCTCTGGAGAGAGGCTGAAGGTATGGAGTCCTCTGCATCATAATCCTCAAAAGTGGAAAGGGGTTGCATGTCTTCGCAGTCAGATGCATCAGAGTCATCTGACTCTTGTTCAGATAAAACTACAGGGGACAAATCTCTTTTCCTTTTTGAGAGGGTATCTTGGCTTCCCCTGATGAGTATGATAAGGTCTTCTGCCATTTTAAGCATTTGAGACTAAGGCAAGGTAACAGGTGCCTGAGAGCAGGTAGTCGGTTGTTTTTGAAAGAACGGTAGTCACGAAAGAAGACATTGGTTTGTGTCGAGATTCGGTAGTTCAAAGGCCTTCCTCGGAAGCCAGTGCCTGCTCAGCGGCTCTGGACCCATCCAAGGTAGAGACGACTGCAGGATCCTTCGTCGAATAAGAATTTAGCAGCATAGCAGATTCCGAAAGGGTCCCGGTAGCGGCCTGCGAATCAAATGAAGTGGGCATTAGGGGCTGCGAAAGCACCTGAGTACCGGAGGACTGATGACTAGCTTAACGGAAGCATCGTTGGTAGGTTTGGACATATGTGGTCTGTCTCTGTCCATCTTTACAGTTTTATTTTGGAAGATCTGCTGTCAGATGGCTTACCAAAGCTATATCAGAATTCGAGGACTGCAAACAAACATATCTGGCTACAATAAGGGCCCAATGACAGACTGTTCTGGAGTTGAACAAAGTACAGAAGAGACGAGGGACGTCGTGGTCTGGGCCTAAACAAGTGACGCAGTAAGAGTGGAAGTCTCAGTGTGGTATTTGCTTTCCACAGGCAACACAATTAACTTTTTCTGACAACGGTTAGTGCAAGAAAAAAGGATCCCCAATGGGGTACTTAGCTTTAGAAGACTTCAACTTCAATTTGGTAGATAAAACTCAAGTAGCGGCTGACCAGTACTCATGCGAACTGCTTCTGCTTCGGGCTCCACGGGAAGAAAGACTGATGTAATGGTGTCGGCTGCCTTACTTTGTACAACTGATGACATGACGTCAGCCTTCAAGCAACAGCAACTAATGCATAAATACTAAGTCATTGGTATTCGGGCCGGCTGAGGGCTACCCTGGCAGGGATAACCTAAATGTGATGACTGCAACAGTGAAACACAAAGAACATCTGTACTATGTTCTTCGTGTTTCACTGCTGCAGTCATCACATTTGGGTAGATTCCCAAAGCTGAGGAAATGGGTGGAGGCAGTCCATGAAGCTAGGGGCTGGCTAGCATGACCAGAAAGACTGCAGAGGCAAACCCTGCCCTGGATTTGGAGAACAGAGGCAGGCGGTAATGCTTGGTAAAAGTTGTTGTTTGTCTTTCGGCTTTTCCCCGGTAAGGGGTCGCCACAGCGAAACTCCAGTCTGCTAATGATTAGCAGTAGACTTTTACGAAACTCCAAGGTGCCAGCTTAAAGCCCAACCTTCAACGAAGGCACGCCCATTTACGCACGCATGTCTTTCGAACGTTACCCAACTGCAAGGAGGACATGCAGACTCCACACAGAAGGCCCTCCCAAGCCCAGCCGAGAATTGAACAGGAGAACCTCTTGCTGTGAGGTAACAACGCTACTGCAGTACTACCATGGTATGAACAGAAAATCCAGGTGGCAGTCTCCAAGCTGTCCCTGGTGGGGACTCCTCGGTGGAAAGCTGTAGAAGTGGAGGCTGCTCTGATGGAGTGTGTCCTGCCTCCCTTGGGGAAGGCTTGCCATGCTGTTTGTAGCAGAAATGGATGCAGAGTGCTAGCCATTTGGAAATGGTTTGCTTGGAGATGGCTTTACTTTCTGCCCCTGAAGAAAAGCTAACCAGCAAATGATCAGACTTTCTGAAGGTTTAGTCCTGTCCAGATAGTATCTGAGCTGTCTGTGCACATCTCAAGACTGCAGAATCCTTCCCCCTTGTTTCGGGGGTTAGGAAAAAAGGTAGATAAATGGATGGATTGGTTGAGAGTGACACTGGACACCACCTTGGGCATGAAGGATGGATTAGTTCTGAGGGATACCCTGTCTGCATGGAAAATGAAAGGTTTCCACGGCCATGAATGCTTGCAGCTCAGAGACTCTTCTGGCTGAAGTGACGGCCAGGAGGAAGGCCGTTTTCCAGGAGAGAAATTTTAGCTCTGCAGAAGAAGTTGGTTTGAAAGGGGGCAGGGTGGGCTTTTCCAAGACAAAGTTAAGGTTGCAAGCTGGTGCCCTTCTGGGCGGTCTCAAGTTGCTAGCCCCTCTGAGGAACTGTTTAATCAGACGGTGGGAAAAAAAGAGGCTGCTCAGTAGGAAATGAGCAGAGATAGCAGCGGCATGAAAATTTATAGAAGAGAAAAAGAAACCACTGTGTAGCAGGTCGGCTAAGTAATCCAGAATGAGAGGGATGGAGAGCTGTGACATATTGGCCCCCTTAGCATGGATCCAGGTGCAGAACCTTTTCCATTTATCTGCATAAGACTTTCTGGTGCTAGGGCGTCTGGCCTCTCGAATAACGTCCAGAAACTGTTTACTGAGGATGGCAGATTGGAAGCCAAGCTGCCAAACTGAGTGTCTGCAATTGGGGGTGCATGAATTCCCCTTCCCTCTGGGTTAGGTTGTTAGGAATCGGAGGAGGATTCCATACAGGCAGCAGGGACAGGCTGCGCAGCGAGGGGTACCAGTGCTGTCTGGGCCAGTCTGGAGCTATAAGACTGGTCCTTGGTTTTTCCTGAGCATTACCCTGGGAATGAGAAGCTGGGGAGGAAAGGCATAGACCGAAAGGTTTACCCAGGGGAAGGACAGGAAATCCACTTTCCAAGCTATGCAGTGGTGCAGAATTTGCTGAGCTGATGGTTGGTGTGGGAGGCAATGAGGTCGACCTCTGGGGTTCCCCATTTCTGAGTTATTGGGAAGAAGGTGTTTCTGCTGAGCTGCAACTTGTGGGGGTCCAAGAGCTTTCTGTTTAATTGGTCTGCCAGGGAGTTGAGAGAGCCTGGTAGGTATTGTGCTAACAGGTGTATTTGCATGGAAGAGGCTGTGAACCAAAGGGTAATGGCCAGCCTGCACAGTGGGTAGGAGTGAGTCCCTCCCTGCTTGTTGATGTATATCACAGTGGTGTTGTCTGTTTTGATCAGGAGAACCCATGGAGAGAGAAGGGGTTGGAAAGCTATGAAGACCTACTGCACAGTCATCATCTCTTTTTGACTGATGTGAAGGGGGAGTTGCTGCGGGTTCCATTAGCCCTGTATGCACCTACTGTCCAAGTGTGCACCCCAAGCGTAGTCTGATGCGTCTGTGGTGAGGGTCTGGGTGGTGGGGTGTGGGGAGAAGGGCATTCTCTTGTTGTGGGAGCAGGCTGTTGCCCACCAAAAAAATTCTTTCCTCAGGCAAGGAATAATGGGCAGAAGAGTTTCCAGATCTTGGGGGTGCTGACACCAAAGGCTCTTTAGGTACCACTGACGTTTACTCATATGCAGTCTGGCATATGGAATGAGGAGTATGCAAGGGGGCATGAACCTCAGGGCTTGAGGAAAGCTGGGGCCTGGTGGCCAGTTGAGAGAAGTAAGCTGATAGGAAAATTTGTTTCTCTAGTGTAAGTCATGCCATCTGGGATGCTGTGTCCAGACTTGCTTCCAGGAAGATTATCCTTCTGGTGGGTACCCATTTGGACTTCTTTTCGTCAACTGTGTACCCTAGGGAGGTAAGTAGGTCCTTTACAAAGGCCAGGTCTTTGAGCAGCTTTTCCTGGCTGTATGCCTGAATAAGGCAGTTGTCTAAGTAGGTGTAAATTTGAATATTTCTTTGTCTGCAAAAGGCAATGGCCAGAGCCAGGCATTCTGTGAAAACTCTGGGAGCAGTAGGTAAGCCAAAAGGAAGCGCAGAGAACTGAAAGTGTTGAGATCCTGCCCTGAAGTGGAGATATTTTCTACAGGACTCACTGACAGGAATGTGGAGGTAGGCCTCTTTTAGGTCAAGGGTGGCTAGCCAGGCGTCCTTGGTGAGCATGGGTAGCAGCTGCTGGATGGTCAGTATTTTGAATTTTGGGATCACCCGAAAAGTGTTTAGAATGGATAGATCGAGGATGGGGCACCAGGTGCCCTCTTTTCTGGGAACCAGGAAAAGTCTGGAGTATAAGCCTTGGTCTTTAAGCTCTGCAAGAATGTGCTCTACTGCCCTCAAGGAGAGAAGGGAATGGACTTGGTTTTGAGCCTCTGCCCACTGATTTGGTGGTAGATCTGGGAACCCTTTTGGGATTGGAAAGGTGTGGAAGGAGAATTAGTACCCTGAGACACAATGTTCAGAACCCACTGGTCCTTGGTAATGGTGGCCCAAGTGTTTGAGTGAAAGGAAAGTTTCTCTTAGAGGTACGTGCAGGAGGGCAGAAGCGAGGTTGGGAAGGGGTGAGTCATTGTGAGTTCTTACCATCAGAGGGTGGCTTTGAACTCCCTGGTTTTGAAGTGGAGGTAGTCCACTGCTTAGACCTCTGCAGCCCCTGAGGCTGCTGTCTGGGGGTCAGTTTCCACGAGGTCTAGACTGACCCTGTCTACTCAGAGCAGGAAAGGACCAGTGCTTGGAGAGAAAATGCCTGCTGAGCCTAGGGGGTTGGACCTGTAAGACATCTTTAACAGCCTGCATAGATTTTGCCTTTTCCTTCATCTTTTTAAGACCTCTTCTGCATTAGTGCCAAATAAGTTATCTTTGTGCAATGGTGCATCCAACAATTTTGATTTGACATGGTCTGGCAGAAGTTGTTCCTTAAGCCATGCAGGTCTTCTAATGACAGATCCGGTGACTGCTGCCCTGCAAGAAGCTTCTAGGGCTTCAAAACCACAGTGCAAAGTGTGTTTAGTTACTTGACCAGCAGAATACATTCAGTCCTGTAAATCTTTAGATTCTGCCCATGTAGGAAAGGAAGAAGTTTTTTGTTTAAGGAGTTCCAAGGCATGCTGCGGATACTTATGCATATGGAACTGACAATTTAGTTCCCTGATAGCAAGAGTAGCTAAATGTATACTTTTTTACCCCATCTGTCCAGTGCTCAAGAATCTCTGTCTGAGGGGGTGGGATTCTTAGCAGAGGTTGCCTCAATCCCTTTAGGCCCTTGAGTAATTACCTCAGGGTCAGTTGTTGGATTTTTAAAAAGATATTTGTGTGACACAGGGACTCTGTGGTACTCGTCTGGTTTTCTGGGAGCAGGAGGGAGGGCTTCGAGTCACGCTGGATTCAAGGAAGACCAGGAACTCTCAGAGTCTCTTTTTAGACTGTGGTTAGTCTTGACTCTCCCATTCGAAATGCTTCCTTAAGGTATGCAGGGTTTCCCCAAAGGAAAAATCCTCTAGGGGAGAGGCTGAAGGGATGGATTCCTCTGCATTATAATCCTCATATGTAAAGAGGGGCTACATGTCTTCATATTCAGATACATCTGACTCATCTGACTCTTGTTCAGATAGAACTACTGGAGACAGATCTCTTTCCATTTTTGAAGGAGTGGCTTGGTTTCCCCTAATCAGCATAATAAAGGTCTTCTGCCATTTTAAGCATTTGAGACAGAGGCAAGGGAGCACGTGCCAGAGAATGGGTAAGTCTGTTTCTTGGGTGTGGTTCGACCCCTGGTCCTAAGGAACTCGGTTATTTTCGAAAGAGCGGTAGTCATGAAAGAAGACTGTTTATGTTGGGATTCGGTGTTGCGAAAGACTTCCTCAGAAGCCGGTGCCTGCACAGCAGCTCTGGACCCATCCAAGGTACAGACGACTGCAGGATCTTTAGATGAAGAAGAGTTCTGTGGCATACCGGACTCCAAAAGGGTCTCTGTAGTGGCCTGCAAATTAACTGAAGTGGGCATCAGGGTCTGGGAAAGTGCCTCACTGAGTTCCGGAGGACTGATGACCAACTTAACAGAAGCGTCGTCGGAAGGTTTTGTCCTGTGCAGTCTGTCTCTGTCTTTACCTTTACGTTTTTTCAGAAGATATGCTGTCGGATGGCTTACCGAAGCCATATCGGAATTCGAGGACTGTAATCGGAAATATCTGGATACAATAAGGGCCCAACAACGAATAGTTCTGGCAATAAACAAAGCACAGAAGTGACAATGAGGGACATTGCGGTCTAGACCTAGACAACTGACACATTAAGAGTGAAGTCCCAGTGTGGTATTTGCTTTCCACAGGTGAGACAACTTTTTCTGACATTGGTCAGTGCAAGAAAAAAGGATTCCCAATGGGGTACTTGGCTTTCGAAGACTTCAACTTCAATTCAAAACAAAACTCAGGTAGCAGCCGACTGGCACTCTTGCGAACTGCTAATGCTTCAGGCTCCATGGCAAGAAAGACTGATGTAATGGCGTTGGATGCCTTCCTTTATACCACTGATGATGCCTTCCTTTATATACCACTGATGACCTGACGTCAGTCCTTAAGTGACAGCAATCCACTCAAAAATACTAAGTCTCTGGTATTCAGGCTAGCCGAGGGCTACCCTGGCAGGGATAATCCAAATTTGATGACTGCTTTTCTGGGGATAGGAAGGCCATTTGGAATGCTGTGTCCAGCAGCGTTTCCAAGAAAAATATCTTCCTGGAGGGTGTTTGCTTTGATTTCTTCTCATTGATGGTGAACCCTAGGGAAGTTAGGAGGGTTTTGACAAAGAGAAGGTCCTGCGAGCAGCTTTTCTTTGCACTCTGCCTGAATGAGGCAGTCCAGATAAGGGTAAATATGTATATTTTTCAGTCTACAAAATGCTATGGCCGGGGCTAAGCATTTGGTGAATACTTTGGGTGCAGTAGATAAACCAAAAAGTAGCACAGAGAACTGAAAGTGTTGTGAACCTGCTCTGAAGCACAGCAATTTCCTGCATGATTCCCTAATGGGGATGTGGCGGTAGGCATTCTTTAGGTCTAGGGTCACTAGCCAGGCATTTTTTGTCAGCATAGGCAGCAGCTGCTGCAAAGTTACCATTTTGCATTTGGGGACCATCAGCATGGTGTTCAGAATGGACAGATCCAGGATGGGGTGCCAAGTGCCCTCTTTTCTAGGAACGACGAATAGTCTGGAATAAAAGCCTTTGCCGGTTTGATTGGAGGGTGACAGGTTCTACTGCCCCCTGGGATATGAGGGTTTGTACCGGTTTCAATGCCTCTGCCCACTTATTAGGAGGCAAGTCTGGGTACCCTTTTGGAATTGGGAGTTCATTGAAAAAGAATGTATTCCTGAAAAATGATCTTTAAGAACCATTGGTCCTTTGTTAAAGAAAGCCAATTTTCTTGGCAGAAAGAGAGCCTTCCTCCTAGCTTTTGGTGAGTGCAAAGAAGGCGGGGGGGGGGGGTCATTGAGAGTTTTTGCCATAGAAGGGTGGCTTAGAACTCTCAGTCTTCGGGGCGGAAGTGGTCCACTGTTGGGTTCTCTTCTGCCCCTGGGATAGGGACCTGGGTGGTCTGTCCCTGCGGGTCTTACCTTGGCCCTGTCTGATAGGTGCAGGGAAGGATCAGTGCTTAGTGGGAAAGTTCCTGCTGAACCTGGGAGGTTGAACCTGAAAGAAATCTTTTACCGTTTGCATAAATTTTGTTTTGTAATCCATCTTTTTAAGCACCTTTTCTGTTTTTACTCCAAACAAGTGGTCCTTATTCAGGGGTGCATCAATTAGTTTAGACTTGACATGATCAAGGAGAGGTTGTTCCTGCAACCATGCATGTCTCCTAATGACAGATCCTGACACTGCTGCTCTGCTAGAGACATTTAGGATGTTATATCCACAGTGTAATGAGTGTTTGGCCAAGAGTCCACCAAATCTGCTAACTCTTTCGAATGGCAGAGTCAGGCAAGGTTGAAATCTTTTGTTTTAATAGTTCCAAAGTGTGTTGTTGACATTTTAACATATGGAACTGACAGCTGAGTGCTCTGATAGCCAAGGTTGCAGAGATGTATACTTTTTTACCCCATCTGACTAGAGCTCTGGAATCCTTGTCAGAAGGAATAGGATTCTTGGCAGAACTAGTCTTAGCTCCTTTAGGTCCCTGTGTAATGACTTCTGGGTCTGCAATAGGATTTCTGTACAGGTATTTGTGAGAATCCGGTACTCTGTAATAACTATCAGGTTTACTGGGAGCAAGTGAAAGGGCATCGGGGGCTAAGCTGGATTCTTGGAAAACATGATCCACCACATCTAACATACGGAGAATGGCTAGGGGCCTGTGCTGGGGCAGGTCCAGAAACTCTACGTCTATTCTCAGACGTAGGGAAATGCTGAGATTCCCATTGAAAATGTTCCCTGAGGGTGTGAAGGGTTTCCACAAAGGAAAAGTCTTCTGATGGGGAGGCAGAAAGAATGGATTCCTCTGCATCGGAATCCTCATAAGCAGTCAGAGGTGGTTGTTCCTCTTCAAAATCTGAATAGTCAGATTCCTCTGAATCCTGTTCTGTCAATTTATGGAGAAGGGTGTCTTTTCCTTTTAGACGTTGTGGCCTGACTACCCCTGATAAGGGCGATGAGATCCTCTGCAATTTTAAGCATTTGTGCTGGGGTGGTGAAGCAGGAGCAAGATGTTGGCTAGAGGCAGATTTTCGAGGCGTGGCCTGGCTTCTAGACCTAAGAGTATCCATCGGCCTGAGAGAAACAGTAGTCGGATGACAAGATGTCAGTTTTAGTGTAGATTCTGTAGTGTGAGAGGCCTTCTCAGAAGCCAGTGGCTGCGTCGTGGCTCCAGACCCAACAGAGGCAGACACAGCCAAAGGCTCAGAAGATGAAGATTTCCGTGGCATTCCGTACTCCGAAAGGGTCTCGGTATAGACCTGGGTAGATATCGAATTGGGCATCAGTGGCTGCGAAAGCGCCTCACTGAATTCTGGAGAACTGACGACTTGCTTAGTGGTAGAGTTGTTGGAAGGCTTAACCTTGTGTGGTCTGTTGCTATCTTTCTCTGTGTTTTTTAGGAATGCACAGATTGTTGGCTGATGGACGGCATTTCTGAATGTGAAGACGGAAGACAAAAATACCTGTCTACAATAAGAGCTCTACGGCGAATGGTTCTAGCGTTAAAGAGGGCACAGAATCAGCAACAGGGGACGTCATGTTCTGGGCCTAAACAAGTAATGCAGCAGAAATGGAAGTCTGTGTGGGATCTGCTTTCCACAAGCGAGACAAATGTTAACTTTTTCGGACATCGGTTAGTGCAAGAAAACAGGATCCCCAACGGGGTACTTAGCTTTAGACGTTTTCAGCTGAAATTCAAACTCTTGCTATGGGCTCCACGGCAAGAAAGACTGATGTAATGGTGCCAGATGCCTTGCTTTATGGCACTGACAACCTGACATCAGACTACAGGCGACAGCAGCAGACGCAGAAAAACAT
Organism: Protopterus annectens; assembly: GCF_019279795.1. Classification (NCBI taxonomy): domain Eukaryota; kingdom Metazoa; phylum Chordata; order Ceratodontiformes; family Protopteridae; genus Protopterus; species Protopterus annectens. The sequence goes on along the minus strand of NC_056725.1, from coordinate 452,274,291 downwards.
TGACACTGGTATTCGGGCCGGCAGAGGACTACCGCAGTAGGGACAACCCACAGGTGATGATTGTAACACTGAAACAAGAACATTTTGCATCAACGGCAGATGATCCTTGGTTCTTCACCCACCCAGAGGGAGCCCTCCAGTGGAAACTGGACAGCAGCAGGATCAGTACATGACTTAACTTTTTTTTTCTTAAGTAGTAGCAGATCTTTGGGGCAGGATGATTCTGTCATGGTACTATGAGACAAAAGCTTCTGATGATGGTTTCCATACTGAGAGGGACAACAGATGACTGCAGATGCATGGTTGTATGTACCACCCAAACAAAAAAAGCACTTCTCTTGCCATTATGGGGAATATGCCTCCTGTACTCATTTTCCCCTTCCTGGATGACACACACACACCCACCCCACAACCCACCACACACACACACCCACCACACACACGCACCCACCACACACACCCTACAAGGAGGAAAGAAAGAAAGGAACCCCAATGGGGCACTTATTTTTAGATGGCGATAGATGAACCAACTTCAAAATTGCAGTACAGACCAAATTCAGAAGTTGCATTCGGACTGCTGGCAAAGTAGTTCTGAGGATTAGGTGTCTGCACATCACATATGCCTTGTGCATGCGACAAAAGTTTGATGTACGTCTCCTGGAAGGTGTAAAGGCTTTGGTATGCTGGCTGGACATTACGCTATCCCTGGCAGAATAGCCAAGAGTAAATAATAATGCAATAGTGATAAGGAAGGACATCATCCACTTATCACTGACATCCAAAGTGGGAAGTCATCTGTTCAGCCAGTTTGGGGATGGGTACAAACTTCTAGGTCACGTTCCTCTGTAGAAGAAATCTCTAGAAGTTATCACTTATGCAACACTGAACAATATGTTGTCTACTAGGTATTCTGGTGTGGAAGGTGCAGCATCTGGTCAAATTTCACAGCCTTAGTATGCCTCCACATCCCAGATGGACCAGAAATCTAAATCAGAGGGATGCCAGCATGATCCTAGTGTAAGGCAGTTATCAGAGTGCACAACTGCTGGTTCTTTTATGCCCTAATGAAAGTAGGGTAATTTTCCTCCAATACACCCCCTTGGCACAGCTCTATACAAATCTGCCACAACCCATTACCTGGGTGCTTGTGTCACTGGGAACAGTACAGTTGTGTACACTTACCATAAATGAAGATGTTAAGTGTGTATTCACTGTTGCAGCCATTACATTTGTGTTATCGGTCTGCGGGTAGCCCTCAGCCGGCCTGAATACCAGAGTCTTGGATTTCTGTGTCAGACGCTGTCTTTTCTTCCATGACGTCAGATGCTCAGGGGTATAAAACATGCAGCCAACGCCATTACATCAGTTTTTCTAGCCCCAGATGTCAGGTACCCCCATAATGGGAAGGGGATATATGTTATGTTGGACCTCCATCAAAAAGCAAATACACCAGAAAGCACAAATACACCACATAACACTGAAAAGTAGAGCCAAGAGAAGTCAGGGGGCTGGAGGGAGGGTAACCAGGACTGCAACAGTGAATACACTCGAACATCACCATTTATGGTAAGTGTACACAACTGTACTATGTTCTTCGTGTTTCACTGTTGCAGTCATTACATTTGGGTAGATTCCCAAAGCTAAGGAAGGGAGGAGGAAGTTAGAGAGCATTAGGACCAGCTATTAAGCCCTGCAAGACTGCAGTGGCAAAACCAGCCCTGGATTTAGAAAAAATAGACATGTGGTAATGCTTGGTGATGGTATGAGCGGAGCTCCAGGTTGCAGCTTCTAGGATGTCCCTAGTAGGGATTCCTCTGAGGAAGGCTGTAGAGGTAGATACAGCCCTGGTGGAATGTGATCTTATCCCCCGTGGGGTAGGTTTTCCAAGATGCTTATTGCATAAATGAATGCAATGGGCTATCCATTTAAAAATGGTTTGCTTTGAAATGGTCTTCCCCTCTGCCCCTGCAGCAAAGCCAACTAGCAGGCTTAGTCCTGTCCAAGTAAAATCTAAGTTGGTTGTGCACATCCAAAGAGTGCAGAATTTCTTTCCCTTTGTTTTGTGGATTAGGGAAAAAGGTAGGAAAATGAATGGACTGATTTAGGGCCACACTAGACACCACCTTGGGCATAAAGGAAGGATTGGTACTGAGGGAAACCCTGTCTACATGGAAGATAATGAAGGGCTCCACTGTCATGAGGGCCTGTAATTCAGACAGTCTTCTTGTTGAAGTGATGGCTAGAAGGAAGGCTGTTTTCCAAGAAAAGAATTTCAACTCTGCAGTTGCAGCTGGTTCAAATGGAGGCAGAATGAGCTTTTCCAATACAAAGTTAAGGTCCCAGGCTGTAGTAGGGGCTCGCCTGGGGGGGGGGGTCTTAAATTTTTAGCCCACCTGAGGAATTGCTTTAATGGGGGGGGGGGGGGTGAGAGAAGAGGAGTGGTCCAGTATTATAATGTGCTGAAATTGTAGAGGCATGAATTTTAATTGACGAGAAAGATAGGCCCTTGTGGAGCATTTCTGATACGTACTGCATACTGCGGTGGTGGTGCTGCAGTAGCTATGTCGCCTCACAGCAAGACGTTGTGCCGTTCGAATCTCAGCTAGAGCGTCTTGTGTGTGGAGACATGCGTGAATGGGCATACCTTCGTTGAAGGTTGTGCGTCAGGGGCTGGCAAACTCGGCACGCAAAAAGTCTACTGCCAATCATTAGCGGACCGGAATTCCGCTGTGGCGACCCCTAACCGGGAAAAGCAGAAAGACACAAACAAACTGAAGAATATGAGGTAAACTGGGCAGTGTAGTGCCCATACCCTGGGTCTGGCTCCAGGAAAAGTATCTTTTCCACTTTTCAGCATAGGATTCTCTAGTACTAGGTCTCCTTGCTTCCAGAATGACCTCTAGCACCTGCTTACTGAGGGATGCTACTGGAGAGCTCAAGGAATCAGCCAAGCTGCAAGGTTCAGAGTTTGAAGCTGAGGGTGCAGAATCCGGCCCGCCTGCAGGGAGCGCAGAGAAGTTGTCTGAGGTAGGTGCCATGGATCCAGCAGCATCACACTGCGCAAGAGGGGGTACCAGTGCTGTCGAGGCCAGTCTGGTGCAAATAAGAATTGTCCTTGGTTTGTCCTGTCTGATCTTTAGCAGAACCTAGGAGAGACAAACTGACAGGCTTACACAGGTAAAGGACAGGGCATCCACTTTCCAAGCTTGGCAGTGGGGAGTCCTTGTGCAGAATTTGTCCAATTGGTAGCTCTGGGGGGAGGCAAACAGGTCCATCTCTGGAGTTCCCCATTTGTTGCTCAAGAGGTTGAATATTTTTGGTTCCAGTTTCCATTTGATTTCTGCTTAGGTCGTCTGCCAATGCATTTAGCTTGCCTGGCAGGAATTGAGCTTGTAGGTGCACTTGGTAGCTCAAGGCTGTGCTCCACAGAGCCATGGCTAGTCTGCAGAGAGGGTATGAGTTGGCACCCCCTGCTTGTTTATGTACTACATAATGGTGGTGCTGTCTGTCTTTACCAATAATTGGCCTGGAAGGATGTGATCCTTGAAGGCTTTCAGGGAATTCTGTACAGCTAACATCTCTTTTTGGTTGACATGCAGGTGCATCTGACTCAGTTCAATTTGCCCAGAATGCACTGCCCTGACAGGTGAGCCCCCCATGCATAGTCTGATGAGTCTGTAATCAGGGTTTGGGCGGCAGGGGGTAGACTGAAAGGGAGCCCCTTGTTTAGGTGGCAAGCCTCTGCCCACCAAAGGAACTCTGTCATTATACAAGAAATGATAAGAATCATTGATTCCAGGTCCTCAGAATGTTGACTCCATATGCTTTTTAGACACCATTGTAGTTTCCTCATATGTAGTCTTGCATACGGACTTAGTAGAATGCAAGAGGCCATGAACCCCAGGGCTTGCAGAATTTTTCTTGCAGATAGCTGGGTCTTTTGTGGCCAGTAATTTGAAGTAGGCTGTCAAACTTGTTTCTCTGGCTTTAGGTAAGCCATCTGGGAAGTTGTGTTCAAGCTTGCTCCCAGGAATACAATCTGTTGGCTGGGTACTAGATGAGCTTTCTTTTTGTTTATGGTGTACCCAAGCGAGGTTAGAAATTTCTTTACAAATGCCAGATGTTTTAATAGCATGTCCTGGCTTTCTGCCTGAATTAAACAATTGTCCAGGTATGGGTATATTTGAATATTTCTCTGCCTGCAAAATGCAATGGCTGGAGCTAGACACTTTGTGAATACCCTGGGCGCAGCAGATAAGCCAAAGGGAAGTGCAGAGAACTGATGGTGCTTGGAGCCTGCTCTGAAAAGTACAGTTTTGTACCTACCATAAATGTAGATGTCCGAACTGGATAGCATCTGCAGTCATAACAACTGGGTTGTCCTGTCGTCAGGCAGCCCTTCAGTCGGCCGGATTCCAAAGTCCGGGTCCGGCTTCGGCTGATGTCGCACTTCACCCGACGTCATCTCTGTTGGTCTTCGGGTATAAAAGCATCAGCCGACGCCATTTTCCTCAGTGTTTCTTGCCCCAGATGCCAGTTGCCCTCATGGAAGGCTAAAATTTGGATAAATGCCAATGTTTCCAAAAGGATAGAAGGTAAACACAAAAGGTAAGCATGTATGTACATATATACAAACAAATACACCATAAGAGACTCCCCCCCACTAGCTAGCTATTAGGAGGGTAAACACCCTAGGAGTACCACAGAGGGAAGGAGGGAGAGTAATCCTGACTGCAGATGCTATCCAGTTCGGACATCTACATTTATGGTAGGTACAAAACTGTACTATGTCCTTCATGGATGCATCTGCAGTCATAACAACTGGGTAGAATACCATAGCCAACAAGGGAGGAGGATAAAACTAGATTATGGTGTGTTTAGGATCCCTTGCAGTACAGCAGTGGCAAACCCTGCTCGGGATCTGGAATATAGAGGCAAATTATAATGCTTGGCAAATGTATGCACGGAGGTCCAAGTAGCCGCCTCAATAATGTCTTTGGTTGCCACTCCTCGTAAGAAGGCTGTGGTAGTGGCTGTTGCCCTTGTAGAATGAGGTCTTATGTTCTGTGGAATTGGTTTTCCATGGAAGGAGTAACAGAATCGTATGCAATTTCCTATCCATTTGGAGATTGTCTGTTTGGAAATAGCTTTTCCTTCCCTTCCTGTTGCATAGGCTACAAAAAGTTGGTCAGTCTTCCTGCTACTTTTAGTTCTGTCCAAATAGTAGCGTAGCTGTCTATGTACATCCAAGGTATGCAATATTCTTTCCCCTCTGTTTTGTGGGTTGGGAAAGAAGGTAGGTAGGTGGATTGCCTGGTTTAAAGACACTCTGGATACCACCTTAGGCATAAATGTAGGATTAGTTCTCAGACACTCTATCTTGGTGGAAGATTAGGAAGGGTTGCACTGCCATTAAGGCCTGTAGTTCTGAAACCCTCCTTGCTGAAGTAATTGCCAGTAGGAAAGCAGTTTTCCATGACAGGTGTTGTAGGTCTGCTGTTGCTGCTGGTTCAAAGGGTGATAGTGTCAATTTTTCTAGCACAAAGTTTAGGTCCCAAGCTGGTAATGGTGGTTTCCTTGGAGGTTTTACATTCTTGATTCCTCTGAGGAACTGCCTGAGCAAAGGGTGAGAAAAAACAGGTGGATCAAAGCTGTATTCTGCTGAAATAGCTGATGCATGTATCTTGATGGAGGAGTAGGACAGGCCTGAATGAAGAAGTTCGGCTAGGTACTCCAGAATGTTAGGCATATCTATGTTTGACACATCTTTTCCTCTTTCAGTACTCCAAATGACAAACCTTTTCCATTTTCCAGCATAGTTTCTTCTTGTTGAAGGTCTGCGTGCTTCAAGAATAATGTCTCTAACTCTTTGGGAAAGTTCTGGATTAGCTGCTGCTATGTGATGTTCCATGCAGTCAGTTGCAACGTTTTTAGGTTTGGATGTATGATGCTGTAGTTGTTCTGAGTTAACATCAAAGGCATCAGGGGTATTGGCCACATATTGTTCGAGACATGCTCCTCAGCAGTGGGTACCAGTGTTGTCTTGGCCAGTTTGGAGCTATCAGGATTATCCTTGGACGTTCTTCCTTGATTTTTAGTAATACCTTGTGTATCAAGGGAAGAGGTGGGAATGCATATGCTGTTAGGCCTTTCCAGCTGAAGGAGAGCGAATCCACTTTCCATGCTAGTGGGTGGAATGTCCTTGTGCAGAATTTTTGAGCTGGTGATTGGTAGGTGATGCAAATAGATCTATCTGAGGCATTCCCCATTTCTTTGAGATGGTCTTGAAGATGTCCGGGTGCAGCTTCCATTCGTGGGCATCCGATGTGGTTCTGCTTAATATGTCTGCTAGAGTATTCTCCTTTCCCGGTACAAATATTGCCTGTAACTGGATGTTGTAGCTGAGTGCCAGGGTCCACAGCTCCAAAGTCATTCTGCATAGGGGGTATGAATGAGTGCCTCCCTGTTTGTTGATGTACCACATGACTGTGGTGTTGTCTGTCCTTATCAACTGGCCCTCTTTGAGAAATGGTCTGAACTTTTGGACTGCCAGTTTTACTGCCAGCATTTCTTTTAGGTTGATGTGCAGGTGAAGTTGATCCTGTGTCCACAATCCTTGCACGCATTTGTCCAGCATGTGGGCCCCCCATCCTAGGTCTGAAGCGTCTGTTGTGATGGTCTGGCTTGCTTGACATCTGCGAAAGGGTAGCCCTGGGTTTGACTGGCATGCCTGAGCCCACCATAGGAACTCCTGTTTTAAGCATGGAATTAATGGGATTTCTGTTTCTAGGCTGTGTCTGTGTTGGGACCATAAATTCTTTAGGTACCACTGTAGTTTTCTCATATGTAGTCTGGCAAATGGAACCAAGATTATGCATGATGCCATTAAGCCCAAGGCCTGCAGTACTTTTCTTGCTGTTAACTTGTTCAGTTTTGTTAGTGCCAAGAAGTAAAGAGGGAGTTCTTTTTGTTTTTCTGTAGTTAGGAATGCCATCTGTTTTACTGTGTCCAATTCCGCGCCCAAGAAAGTCCTTGTTTGGGATGGTATCAGCCTTGACTTTTGTAGATTGACTGTGTATCCCAGTGCTTGCAGCAAGTAAATGACCCTTTGTAAATCTGTTGTCAGCTTGCTTTTGTTGTCCCCTTGTAGCAGGCAGTCGTCTAGGTATGGGTAAATTTGAATTCCCTGTAGTCTGCAATGGGCGATTACTGATGCCAGGCATTTTGTGAATACTCTGGGCAGTAGATAAGCCAAAGGGCAATGCTGAGAATTGATAGTGCTCTGATCCTGCAAGAAATCTGAGGTATCTTCTGCAGATTGGTCGAATGGGGACGTGCAGGTATGCCTCCTTGAGATCTAGAGTTACCAGCCAACACTCCTTGCCCAGCATGGGAAGAAGTTGCTGTAGGGTCAGCATTTTGAATTTTGGGACAATGATGTATGTATTTAAGGCGGACAGGTCGAGAATTGGTCTCCAACTTTTTCCTTTCTTGGAACTAGGAATAGTCTGGAGTAGAACCCCTTTCCTTGCTCTGCTGTTGGCACTTTTTCCACAGCTCTCATGTTTGCTAACTGCATTATCTGTTGTAGAGCCTCTGTTTTTTGATTTGGAGGTAGATTTGGCATTCCTCTTTGACTGGTAAAGTGTGGAAGTGGAACCGTAACCTTGATCTATGGTTTGTAAAATCCACTTGTCTTTTGTTATATAGTGCCAGTTCTTTGAAAATAAGGTTAATTTTCCGCCTAGAGGAGCTGCTATTTGTTCCCTGGTAGGCGGATTTAGGGTTAAGTCACTGTGGTTGAGTTGATGTAGTGGCAGAGGTTGTGTCTGTGCCTCTGTTGTTACCTTGCCACTGTCGTCCTCTGTAGGCACCTCCCTGGATTGGTTTCTGCCTCGGGACCGTCTATTCCTGCCCCTTTGGGATCTTGGGGGGTCAGGAAAGGACCAATTTTGGCAGGCCAGTTCCTGCTAAACCTTGGGGCTGAACCTGCAAGAAATCTTTAACCGTTTGAACAGATTTTGCCTTTTCTTCCATTTTCTTCATAACCTGCTGGGCAGGTGTACCAAACAAACTTGTCTTATCCATAGGAGCATCTAGCAACTTAGCTTTAACATGATCCGGTAGAGCTTGCTCCTTTAGCCATGCATGCCTTCTTATCACTGTGCCAGTCATGGCTGATCTAAATGAAGCCTCCAGTGCATCATAGCCACATTTTAAGGAATGGTTACTAACCTGTTGTATGTTATTTACCATTTCTAATACATATTTCTTATCAATAGATTCATCAGTGGTTAGTTTTTTAGTTAACTGATCAAGCATAAACTCTTGGTATTGTATCATGTGAAACTGACAATTTAAAGCTCTAGCTGAGAGAGTAGCTGAAGTGTAGACCTTTCTGCCCCATCTGTCTAATGACCTTGCTTCCCTTTCTGAAGGAATAGGGTTTTTTGCTATGGTCGCGGCTACTGCCTTGGGACCCTGGGATATAGTTTCGGGGTCTGCAAGTGGGACCTTGTAAAGGTGGTGATGAGTGTCTGGCACCCTGTAAAATCTGTCTGGTTTGGCAGGGGCTGGAGGTAAAGAATCTGGTGGAGCAGACATCATTGCAAGCATCATCCACCACAGAGAGAACAGGAGGTATAGCTAAGGGCCTGTGCTGTGGAAGGTGCAGAAAGGTCCTAAGTCGTTTTCTGGAGTCTGAAAAATCCTGTTGCTGCCATTGGAACTGCTCTCGCATGGCATGTAAGGTTTCCCCAAAGGAGAATTCTTCTGGTGGGGAAGCAGCTGGAATGGATTCTTCAGCATCAGAGTCTTCAAAATTGGAGAAAGGAGCCTCTGGCTGATCAGTTATGTCTGATTCATCGGCAGACTCATCAGAGGACACTGGCTCAGGGGCTCTGCCCTAGGTCTCTTCTCTGGGGCTGAGAGGCCCTGTCTGGGTGAGATTGAGATCCTCTAATTAATGAAATTAAATCTTCTGCCAGAGTAAGCATTTGAGAACTAGAGGATGGCCTGGTTGTAGGGGGTTTAACAGGCACTGTTTTAGTAGTCTTTGCTGCTTTAGCCCTGGCGAAGGCCTTAATGGACATGGCTGCTGGAGGCCTAGCAGCACCACGTGCTGGGGTAGAGACATCCAAGGGAATGGTGTCTGATAAGTCAGTGGCAACCACCATAGTGGATAAAATTTCTGAGGCCGTTTCAAGAGTGGTAGCAGGGGCCTCAGTTGTAGAGATAGATTCAGCTGTACTTTGATCAGTTTTCTCGGTTTCGGCCGAAACCAAGACACTCGCGGTTTGCTTAATCATGGTTTCGGCCGAAACCGCGGACCGCGAGTGTCGGTCTTTATCTTTGCGTTTTTTGGCAGATTGGGTTGTCAGAGGATCCGACGGCATAATGTACGCAAAATCAGAACCAAAAAACTGTTCAGCAAACTCCGACCGACGCCTAAGCGTTCGTCGGTTGAACGAAGCACAGGCCGAACAGGCTGCTACGTCGTGGGCTGGGCCTAAACAAGGCAGACAATAAGAGTGGAAATCTTTATGAGGTATTTGTTTCCCACAGGTTAAACAATTAACTTTTTCTGACATCGGCTGAGGCAAGAAAGAGTCCCCAACGGGGTACTTAGCTTTAGAAGTCTTCGAAGTAGTATTCGGTAGAAGTAATCTCTGGATCCGACCGACCGGCACTTGCGAACAGCTTCTGCTTCGGGCGCCACGCGGCAAGAAAGACTGAGGAAAATGGCGTCGGCTGATGCTTTTATACCCGAAGACCAACAGAGATGACGTCGGGTGAAGTGCGACATCAGCCGAAGCCGGACCCGGACTTTGGAATCCGGCCGACTGAAGGGCTGCCTGACGACAGGACAACCCAGTTGTTATGACTGCAGATGCATCCATGAAGGACATCGTAGGTATTTCCTGCAAGATTCCCTTGTTGGAATGTGCAGGTAAGCTTCCTTTAAGTCTAAGGTTGTCAACAAGGCATCTTTGCCTAGCATGGGAAGCAGCTGTTGAAGTGTTAGCATTTTGAATTTTGGGATTACCAAAAAGGTGTTTAGAATAGAGAGATCCAGGATAGGACGCCAGGAGCTGTCATTTCTGGGTACCAGGAAAAGTCTTGAGTAAAAACCTTGTCCCCTTTCTTCTGCTGGGACAGGTTGAATAGCCTTGATACTTAGAAGAGAGAGAACCTGCTGTTGAGCCTCTGCCCACTGATTTGGGGGTAGGTCTGGCCAACCGTTTGGGATTGGTAAGGTGAGGAAGTGGAATCTGTATCCTTGGAAAACTACATTTAAAACCCATTTCTCCTGTGTAATGAGTTCCTAGTTTTTTGCATCCAGGGCGAGCTTTCCTCCTAAGGGAGCAGACACAGTTGAGCAGGGCTTGGAAGGGTTAAGGTTAAGTCATTGTGACATTTTTCCATAGAGGGTGCCTTACTACTTCCAGTTTTGGAAGCAGGAACCCCCACTGCTTAGGCCTGTGTGTAGCCTGAGACTGTAACCTAGGGTGGTCAGCTGTTCCTAGATTTGGACTAAGGCGGCCTGGAAGAGACTGGAAAGGACAAATTCTTAGATGGCCAATGCCTACTAAATCTGGGAGACTATTTGCAGAAAATCTTTAACAGATTGCATAGACTTAGCTTTTTCCTCCATCTTTTTAAGGACTTCTTCGACTTTGTTGCCAAACAGGCGGCCTTGGTTTAAGGGAGCATCCAGTAATTTAGCTTTAACATGATCCGGCAAGTTTTGCTCCTTAAGCCAAGCATGCCTTCTAAGTACAGACCCAGTTTCAGCAGCCCTGCAAGATACTTCTAAAGAGTCAAAACCGCATTGTAAAGTATGTTTACAAACTTGTTCAGCAGAATGCATTAAATCCTGTAATTCTTTATGTTCAGCACAATCAGGAATGAACATCATTTTCTATTTAAGCAGTCCCATAATATGCTGATACTTTAACATATGAAATTGGCAATTTAAGGCCCTAATGGCCAAAGTAGCAGAAGTGTATACCTTCTTACCTCATCTATCCAAGTCCTTGGAATCTCTATCAGAGGGGGTAGGAGTTTTGGCAGCAGTAGCCTTCATGCCCTTTGGTCCTTGGGAAATGGTCTCTGGATCCTCAGTAGGATTCTTGAAGAGGAACTTGTGAGAGTGAGGTACTCTGCAATACCTGTCAGGTTTTCTGGGAGCTGGAGGTAAAGTGTCTGGGGCATGGCTAGATTCCAGGAAGGCATCATCTACAATGTCCAGAACAGGAGGGATAGCTAAAGGCCTGTGTTGAGGGAGGAGTAAGAATTCCCTAAGCCTCTTTTTGGAGTCAGAGTAATCCTGGCTTTCCCAGCGGAAATGCTCCCTAAGTGTGTGCAAGGTTTAACCAAAAGAAAAATCTTCTGGAGGGGAAGCAGAGGGAATGGAATCCTCTGCATCAGAATCCTCATAGGTAGATAAGGGCAAATCCTGATCATCAGAAGAAACAGAAACTTCAGAATCCTGATCACAAGAATCAGAAGGAAAATCAGTTCTACGTCTCTTAGAGGGGGAAGGCTGGCTTCCCCTAATTAAAGTAATAAGGTCTTCAGCCATTCTTATTTGTTTTTTAGGCATATGGGCCTGCGGTTTGGACGTCAGTTTTCTAGGCACGGGTCAAGTTTTAGGCCTTGATGAGGAGGACTGCATCTGTTTAAAATGCAAATCTGTAGGCATGAATACACCCTCAGAAGCTGGTGCCTGTACAGCAGTTCTGGACCCATCCAAGATAAACACATCTGCAGGTTCCAGTTGAAGAAGCATATTGCGGCACACCGGACTATGAATGGGTCTCAGCAGAGGCCTGCGAATCTGAAGTAGTTGGTATCAGGGGCACCTCACGGAGTACCAGCAAACTGGCGACTAGCTTAATGGAAACGTTGTCGGCAGTTTTGGACCTATGCGGTCAGTCTCTGTCATTATCCTTACATTTTTTGGGAAGATTGAGAGTCGCATGGCTTACCGAAGCCATTTCTGGATAGTTAAAACGGAGTACCAAAATAATTTGCTACAAAAATAGAAAGACGGCGAATAGTTTGGGGGTTGAATAAGGCACAAAACCAACAGCAAGGGACATTGTGGTCTGGGCCTAAGCAAGGAATGCAGTACAAATGAAAATCTTTATGAGTTATTTGCTTTCCACAGGTAAGACAACTGTTTTTACTGACATCTGTTAAGAGCAAGAAAAAGGGTCCCCAATGAGATACTTTACTTTTTTTTGAAGACTTCGGTTCTGAAACTCGAAAATGAAAATTTCAGGAGTCGACCGACCGGCACTTCCGAACTGCTTAAGCTTCGGACACCACGTGGCAAGAAAGACTGATGTAATGGCATCGGCTGCATGTTTTACAGCATCCGATGCAGGAATCCAAGATTCTGGTATTCAGACAGGCTGAGGGCTACCTGTAGGCAGATAAATCAAATGCAATGACTGCAACAGTGAAACACGAAGAACATCTGTTGTTCACCAATTCTATTTTATAAAAAGACTACCGGCTTTAAGATGAGGGTAGATATCAACATGTGGGAGGAAGGAGAATGGGGAAAGTACAGTTGTGTACACTTACCATAAATGTAGATGTTCAAGTGTATTTACTGCTGCAGTCATTACATCTGGGTAATCTGCTGGCAGGTTGCCCTCAGTCGGCCTGAATATCAAAGTCTTGTGTCCTGCGTCAGTTCTGTCTCTTCTTCCATGACGTCAGGTCGTCACGGGTATAAAACAGACAGCCGACGCCATTTTCTTTAGTTTTTCTTGCCCCAGATGTCAGCAAAAATATATGTATATATATATATATATATATATATATATATATATATATATATATATATATATACATATATATATATATACATATATATACATATATATACATATACATACACACACACACACACACACAATTGTAACAAACTTTACCTTCATCTAAAAGCAAATACACCACAAAGGCTGAAGAATATAGTGAAGGAAAGAGAAGCTCTAGAATAAAGGGGATGGCGGATGAGTAACCCAGATTGCAACAGTGAATACACACTAACATTTACATTTATGGTAAGTGTACACAACTGTACTATGTTCTTCGTGTTTCACTGTTGTAGTCTTTACATTTGGGTAGAATCCCAAAGCTATGGATGGGAGGCTGGAACTAAATAGCATTAGGAGCGGCTATAAGGCCCTGCAGAACTGCAGTGGCAAAGCCTGCCCTGGACTTAGAGAAGAGAGGCAAATAATGCTTTGTAAAAGTATGAACAGAGCTCCAAGTAGCAACTTCTAGAATGTCTTTGGTTGGCACCCCTCTGAGAAATACTGCTGAGGTAGATGCAGCCCTGGTGGAATGTGACCCGATTCCTTGGGCACTGGTTTACCATGATGCAAATAGCAGAAACGAATGCAGTGGCTTATCCACTTTGAAATAGTCTGCTTTGAAATAGCCTTTCCCTCTGATCGTGCAGCAAATCCGACCAGTGGCTGCTCAGACTTTCTTAGAGATTTGGTCCTGTTTAAGTAGAATCTTGGTTGTCTGTGTACATCCAAGGAATGCAGAATCCGCTCCCCCTTGTTCTGCGGATTTGGGCAAAATGTTGACAGGTGAATAGTTTGGTTAAAAGCCAAACTGGACACCACCTTAGGCATAAAGGAAGGACTGGTTCTGAGGGACACCCTGTCTGGGTAAAATATAATGAAAGGCTCCACGGCCATGTGGGCCTGTCGTTCTGAAACCCTTCTTGCTGAAGTGATTGCCAGAAGGAAAGCTATTTTCCAGTATAAGAAAGTACAGTTGTGTACACCTACCATAAATGTAGATGTTAGAGTGTCTTCACTGTTGCAGTCATAACTGTAGGGTGTTCCTGCCGGCAGGCAGCCCGAGGTCGGCCAGAATTCCAAAGTCTGGGTCCGGCGTTGGCTGTACCAGCAAGTACCCTGACATCAGAACGCAGAGGTATAAAGCTGACAGCCGACGCCATCTTCTCCAGCCTTTCTTGCCCCAGATGTCAGAAGTCCCCCAAAGTAACCAAAAGGTGTCCAAAAAGGAAACACAAATACACCACAAAAGAAGAGGAAGATAGAATAAGCAGAAAATAAGAGGGATTGGTGGGAGGAAACACCGACTGCAACAGTGAAGACACTCGAACATCTACATTTATGGTAGGTGTACACAACTGTACTATGTTCTTCGTGTTTCACTGTTGCAGTCATAACTGTAGGGTGGAATCCCAAAGCTGTGATGAGGGAGGAGGTTATGTAGAAGAAGGGGCAGCCAGAAGACCCTGCAAGACAGCAGAGGCAAACCTGCCCTAGACTTAGAATACAAAGGGAGATTATAGTGCTTAGAAAAAGTATGCACTGAACTCCAAGTGGCAGCTTCCAAAATGTCCTTGGTAGGAACTCCTCTGAGAAAAGCTGCTGAAGTGGCAGCTGCTCTAGTAGAATGACTTCTAACAGTACCTGGAATTTGCTTCCCAAAGTGAGAGTAACAAAACCTTATCCCATGAGCAATCCATTTGGAAATAGTTTGTTTAGAGAAAGCCTTGCCTAGAGAACTGGAGGCATAAGAGATAAGCAACTGATCAGATTTTCAGAAATCTTTAGTTCTATCCAGGTAAAACCGTAGTTGTCTGTGTATGTCCAATGAATGCAAAATCCTTTCCCCCTTGTTTTGAGGATTTGGAAAGAAAGTAGGAAGGTGAATAGTCTGATTTAAAGCCACTTTAGAAATCACCTTAGGCATAAATGTAGGATTGGTCCTCAAGGCAACTCTGTCTTGGTGGAAAATAAGGTATGGTTCCACAGCCATGAGAGCTTGCAACTCTGAAACCCTTCTGGCAGAAGTCAAAGCTAATAAAATAGCTGTCTTCCAGGATAAGAACTTGATATCCGAAGCAGCCGCAGGCTCAAAGGGGGATAAAGTTAGTTTTTCCAAAACATAATTAAGATCCCAAGCAAGAACAGGAGGAGTTCTGGGAGGTCTTAAGTTCTTAGCCCCTCTCAAGAATAGTCTCACCAGCTGGTGAGAGAAGATGGGGGGATCAGTGTTGTAATGAGCCGAGATAGCTTTATTTAATGGAAGAAAAGGAGAGGCCTTTAAGCAGGAGGTCTGAGAGATAAAAGTAAAATGGAAGAAATGTCAGGCAAAAGAGGATCAGAACCTCGATCCCGCACCCAAATACAAAACCTTTTCCATTTAGAAGCATAGGATTTTCTAGTGCTACGGCGCCTAGCTTCTAAGAGAACATCCAAAACTTGTTTGGGAAAAGCAGAAGGAATCAAAGGCCCTTGTAGAGCGAAGCTGCGAGGCAAAGAGTCTTGATTTGAGAGTGTAACATCTGACCCTGATGCTGGGACAGAAGAGAAGGAAATAGAGGCAGAATCCATGGAGGTTCCAAGAACAAGTGTCTTAAAGTTGGATACCAAAACTGCCTAGGCCAATTTGGAGCTATCAAAATGAAAATCTTGGGTTTGTCCTGTTTTATTTTCAGTAACACCCGAGGCAGAAGAGGAAGAGGAGGGAAGGCATATCCCAAAGATTCCTCCAGCTGAAAGACAGGGCATCCACTTTCCAAGCTGCTTTGTGGAAGGACCTGGTGCAAAAGAGAGGCAGCTGATGATTGAGATGAGATGCAAACAGATCTGAGGGCAACCCCAAACTGCCGTAATCCTGCTGAATATGTTGGGGTCCAGCATCCATTCGTGAGGATCCAAAAGATTTCTGCTTAGGCTGTCTGCTAAGAGATTCTGTTTTCCTGGAATGAATTGAGCTTGAGGATGCAGATTCAGATTTAGAGCCGTGTCCCATAAATTCATGGCTAGTCTGCAAAGGGGGTAAGAGTGAGAGCCCCCCTGCTTGTTTATGTACCACATGACTGTGGTATTGTCTTTGCGAATCAGAAGATGGCCTGGTTGCAAAAGACTCTGGAAGGCTAGAAGAGCATTTTGAACTGCCAACATTTCCTTCAAGTTAATGTGCCAGGGGAGATGCTTCTTTGTCCAATAGCCCTGCTGGCAATTGTTTAGGTAAAGAGCTCCCCAAGCATAATCCGAGGCGTCTGTGGTTATGATCTGAACAGGATGAGGTAGACGAAAGGGATTTCCTTTGTTTAAAGCACAAGCCCTGGACCACCAGAGGAACTCTTTTTGGAGGCAGGGAGTCAGAGGTATCATTGTTTCCAGGCTGTGGTAATGCTGAGACCATACACTCTTTAGGTACCATTGAAGTTTTCTCATATGAAGCCTTGCATTTGGGATCAACAGGATGCAAGAAGCCATGTAGCCCAGTGTCTGCAAGAATTTCCTTGCAGTGAGCTGAGTCAAAGTAGCCAAGGTCTTGAAAATTGATGCCAGCTGTACTTGCTTTTCTGGAGTAAGGAAGGCCCTTTGTAGGCTTGTGTTTAGAAGAGCTCCCAAAAAGATCATTTGCTGAGAGGGGATCAAATGTGACTTTTTTGTGTTCACTGAAAATCCCAGCAGTAGGAGAAGACGCTGAACAAACTGCAGATGTTGAAGTAAAAGATCCTTGCTGTCCGCCTGAATAAGGCAGTCGTCCAGATAGGGGTAAATTTGAATCCCTTGGAGTCTGCAATAAGCTACTACTGGAGCCAGACACTTGGTAAAGACTCTGGGTGCAGTAGATAAGCCAAAGGGCAGTACAGAGAATTGAAAGTGTCTCGAACCTGCCTTGAATCTGAGGTATTTTCTGCGTTCCTGTCTGATGGGAATATGTAAATAGGCTTCCTTCAGGTCCAATGTCACCATCCAAGCATCTTGGGAGAGCATGGGAAGAAGCTGTTGCAGAGTAAGCATCTTGAATTTTGGAATCTCCAGAAAGGTATTTAATACTGAGAGGTCCAGAATAGGTCTCCATGAGTTTTGTTTCCTTGGGACCAGGAACAGTCTGGAGTAAAAACCTTTTCCCATCTCTGGAAGTGGAACAGGCTCTATGGCTCTCATGGCCAATAAAGCGTCCACTTGATTTAAGGCCTCTGACCATTGATGTTTTGGCAGATCCGGCCAACCGGAAGACCTTCGCAGAGTATGAAAGTGGAATTTGTAGCCTCTTAAAATCACGTCTAAAACCCATTTGTCCTGGGTAATACGAGTCCAATTTTGGTAGAAAGAAAGTTTTCCTCGAGGGGGCTTCCAGGCAAGGAGGACCTGTAGCCCAACGGAGAGAGTCATTGGGTCTGCTTCTTTTGTGATTGAGGTCTGTCTTCTCCCCTTCTGGGTGAAGAAGCAGTCCATTGTCTTGACCTGTAAGAGGCCTGAGCCTGCGCCCGACCTCTGGAGCGTCTATATCGTCCCCTTTGAGGCCTGTCAGACGTGGGAAAGGGCCAATTTTTGGAGGGCCAATTTCTAGAAAATCTAGGAGGCTGAACTTGTAAAAAATCTTTGACAGTCTGCATAGATTTTGCTTTTTCTTCCATCTTTTTAATAACCTCCTCAGCCTTGGATCCAAATAAAACATCATGCTGAACAGGGGCATCTAACAGTTTAGCCTTAACCTGCTCAGGTAAATTCTGCTCACGAAGCCAAGCATGTCTCCTGATGACAGTACCAGAGGCTGCGGCCCTGCAAGAAGCTTCCAAGGCATCAAAACCACAATGTAAACTATGTTTGCTAACTTGTTCAGTTGCATGCAATACATCCTGTAATTCCTTCTCCTCTGCACATGCAGGAAAGGTAGAGCGCCTTTGCTTTAAAACAGACAAAATAAATTGCTGATACTTGAACATGTGAAACTGGCAAATTAAAGCTCTAATAGAAAGAGTAGCAGAAGTGTAAACCTTTTTGCCCCACCTGTCCAAGGCACGAGAATCCTTTTCAGAGGGAATAGGATTTTTAGATGAAGCGGCCTTAGCAGCCCTAGAACCCTGAGAAATGGTTTCAGGATCAGCAGAAGGGTTCTTAAATAAGAATTGGTGGGAGTCAGGGACTCTGTAAAATCTATCAGGCTTAGAAGGAGCAGGCGGCAAGGAATCAGGATTCAAGTTAGCTTCAGAAAAAGCATCATCCACAATATCAAGTACAGGAGGAATAGCCAAAGGCCTGTGTTGAGGGAGAAGGAGAAATTCCCTAAGTCTCTTCTTGGAAGCGGAATAATCCTGACCTTCCCAATGAAAATGCTCCCTCATCTCATGTAAGGTTTCCCCAAAAGAGAAATCTTCAGGGGTAGAAGCAGAGGGAATAGTCTCCTCTGCATCAGAATCCTCATAAGGAGGAAAAGAATAATCCTGGTCAGAGGAAGAGACAGAAGACACAGAAGCCTGATCAGATGAATCATAAGGAATATCCTGTCTAGGCCTTTTTTCTGGAGGAGGGTGAGTAAGTACAGTTTTGTACCTACCATAAATGTAGATGTCAGATAGGTATGCATCTGCAGTCATCACATATGGGTTGTCCTGCCTCAGGCAGCCCTTCGGTCGGCCGGATTCCAAAGTCTGGGTCTGGCCTCGGCTGATGTCGCACTTTCCCCGACGTCAGAGCGCCTGGGGTATAAAAGCATCAGCTGACGCCATCTTCCCCAGTTTTTCTTGCCCCAGATGCCAGGTGCCCTCTAGGAAGGCTAAATTTGGATAAATGCAATAAAATTCCAAACAGTTGCAAATATATATATATATATATATATATATATATACATACATGTATATACAAACAAATACACCATAATAGATTCCCCCAGCTAGCTAAAAGAGGGGTAAGCACCCTAGGAATACCACAGAGGGGTAGGAGGGAGGGGAAACCTGACTGCAGATGCATACCTATCAGACATCTACATTTATGGTAGGTACAAAACTGTACTATGTCCTTCAAGGATGCATCTGCAGTCATCACATATGGGTAGAATACCATAGCCAAACTGGGGGTGGAGGTACTAAATGAAGGATGGTGTAGTTAAGATACCCTGCAGGACTGCCGTAGCAAACTCTGCTCTGGACCTGGAGTATAAAGGCAAATTGTAATGCTTGGCAAATGTATGCACGGAGCTCCATGTAGCAGCTTCTAAAAATTTCCTTGGTAGCCACCCCTCTTAGGAAGGCTGTGGTGGTGGCTGTGGCTCTCGTGGAATGAGGTCTAATGTTAGCTGGCACAGTCTTTCCATGAAAGGAGTAACAAAAACGAATGCAATTTCCTATCCATTTGGAAATTGTTTGTTTGGAAATTGCTTTTCCTTGTACCCCAGCAGCATATGCTACAAACAACTGGCCAGTCTTTCTGTAACTTTTAGTTCTGTCCAAGTAGTAGCGTAGTTGTCTGTGTATGTCCAGGGTGTGCAGAAGTCTTTCCCCTTTATTTTGTGGCTGTGGGAAGAATGTAGGCAAGTGAATAGCTTGGTTCAAAGATACCCTGGATACCACCTTTGGCATGAATGTAGGATTGGTCCTCAAAGAAACTCTGTCCTGATGAAAAATAAGGAATGGCTGCACCGCCATTAAAGCTTGTAGCTCAGATACTCTTCTTGCTGAGGTTATGGCCAGAAGGAAGGCAGTTTTCCAAGACAAACTGTACATCTGCCGATGCTGCTGGTTCGAAGGGAGGAAGTGTTAGTTTTTCCAACATGAAATTCAGATCCCAAGTAGGTAGAGGTGGTTTCCTTGGAGGATTAATGTTTTTGATTCCTCTTAGAAACTGTCTTAGCAGAGGGTGAGAGAAGACAGGTGGATTTAGATTGTATTCTGCTGAGATTGCTGAGGCATGTATCTTGATGGAAGAGTAAGACAGGCCACTGTGGGACAATTCTGCCAAGTATTCCAATATGTATGCCATATTCATCACAGTTACATCTAGGCCCTTTGCTGTGTTCCAGGTGTGAAATCTTTTCTATTTTGCTGTGTATGCCTTCCTTGTGGAAGGTCGGCGAGCTTCCGTAATAATATCCTTCACTCTCTGGGATAGGTTATCCTGAGTGGGAGTCATGGTATTCTCCAGGCAGTTAGCTGCAAGGTTTTCAGGTTGGAGTGTAGAGTCCTGAAATTGTGCTGCGTCAGTAGAAGTGGCCATAAGGGGAGAGGCCATGGTTTCGTCTGTGACAAGCTCTTTAACAGTGGGTACCAGTGCTGTCTTGGCCAGTTTGGATTACTCTGGGCTGCTCTGTCCTGATCTTCAGTAGGACCTTGGTCATTAGTGGAAGAGGTGAGAAAGCATACACTGTTAGAGCTTTCCAGCTGAAAGAGAGAGCGTCCACTTTCCAAGCTTGTGGGTGGTATGTCCTTGAGCAGAATTTCTTCAGTTGATGATTTAGGGGGGAAGCAAACATGTCTATTTCCAGCCTTCCCCATGATTGTGTGATTTGCAAGAAGATGTCTGGGTGCAGCATCCATTCGTGTGCATCCATGGTAGTTCTGCTTAAGCTGTCTGCCAGTGTATTGTCTTTCCCCTGGCACGAACTGGGACTGTAGCTGTATGTTGAGTTTCAATGCCAGTTCCCATAGGTTCATTGTCAGTCTGCAAAGAGGGTAGGAATGGGTGCCTCCTTGCTTGTTTATGTACCACATAACTGTGGTGTTGTCTGTCCTTATGAGCAGGTGGCCTTGGTGAAGGAAAGGTTTGAAGGCCTCGATTGCGTGCATCACTGCCAGCAATTCCTTTTGGTTTATGTGCATGTGCAGCTCTCTTTGCTACCATAGCCCTTGTATACATCTGTCCTCCATTTGCGCTCCCCAGCCTTGGTCTGAAGCGTCCGTGGTGATGGTTTGGTTGGCTCTTGGCTTGCTGAAGGGCAGCCCACTGTTCAACTGGCAGGCTTGAGCCCACCACTGGAATTCCTTTTGAAGGCAAGGAATGAGTGGGATCAGAGCTTCTAAGCTGTGACTGTGCTGAGTCCATAAACCTCTTAGGTACCATTGTAATTTCCTCATATGAAGCCTTGCTTGTGGGATCAGAAGAAAGCAAGATGCCATGTAACCCAGGGCCTGCAGGATTTTCCTTGCAGTCATCCGAGTTTGTCTTGTGAGATTCTGAAAGTAAACTGGTAGCTGTTCTTGTTTTTCTTCTGTGAGAAAAGCCATCTGGGTGGTTGTGACTAGATCCGCACCCAGGAATGTTATTCTTTGGGATGGAACCAGTCTTGATTTGTGGATGTTGACTGTATATCCCAAGGCCTGTAACAGGTGAATGGCATAGTCCAAGTCCTTTAACAAAGTTTGCTTGCTGTCCGCTTGTATTAGGCAGTCATCCAGATAAGAGTAGATTTGAATCCCCTGAAGTCTGCAGTGTGCAATTACTGATGCCAGGCATTTCGTGAATACTCTGGGCACAGTAGATAAGCCAAAGGGCAATGCTGAGAATTGATAATGCTCTGACCCTGCAAGAAATCTGAGGTGTCTTCTGCAGCTTTGTCGAATAGGGACATGCAGGTATGCCTCCTTGAGGTCTAGAGTCACCAGCCAAGACCCCTTGCCCAGCATGGGAAGGAGTTGCTGTAGAGTCAGCATTTTGAATTTTGGCACAATGAGGTACGTATTCAGTGCGGACAAGTCGAGAATAGGCCTCCATTGATTTTTTCTTTGAACAAGGAATAATCTTGAGTAAAATCCCTGGCCTTGTTCTGAAAGAGGTACCTTTTCTATGGCTTTCATTTGCAGTAAGTTGGTAATTTGCTTCAGCGCCTCTGCCCTCTGATTTGGTGGCAGGATTGGCATGCCTTTTCTTTTTGGCAAAGAGTGGAAATGGAACCTGTATCCTTTGTCTATTATTTGTAGTGTTCATGTGTCCCCTGTAATGCTGTGCCAATTTTTTGAGAATAAAGAAAGTTTGCCGCCCAAAGGTGCTTCTAATTGAGCCCTGGTCGGCGGAGTCAAAATAAAGTCATTGAGTCTGTCCTGGTGTAGCAGTTGTAGTTCCTGCACTACCTCTCTGGTTGGGAGGCTGCCACTGACGGCCTCTGTAGGAGCCTCTAGCTTGCCCTCTACCTCTGGCACGTCTATTCCTGCCTCTGAGATCTGTCCGAGTCCGGAAAGGACCAATTCTTAGTAGGCCAATTTCTGCTGAATCTCGGTGGTTGGACTTGCAGAAAGTCCTTAACTGTTTGCACAGATTTTGCCTTTTCTTCAAATTTCTTTAAAAGCTCGAGCCGTGGAACCAAATAATTTTTGCTTTTCCATAGGAGCATCCAAAAGCTTAGCTTTAACATGGTCTGGCAGAGATTGTTCCTTCAGCCAGGCATGCCTACGTATAACTGCACCTGTCATAGCTGATCTACATGAAGCTTCCAATGCATCATAACCACACTGCAAGAAATGGTTACTGACCTGCTGGGAATTATGCACCAGATCCTGAAGGGATTTACGATCAAGGGGTTCAGAAGAGGACAGTTTCTTATGCAATTCATCTAGTAAATACTCTTGATACTGTATCATATGGAATTGACAGTTTAATGCCCTCGTGGAAAGAGTTGCAGAAGTATACACTTTCTTACCCCATCTCTCTAATGCTCTGGACTCCCTTTCAGAGGGTAGAGGATTTTTAGCAGTGGC
Organism: Protopterus annectens; assembly: GCF_019279795.1. Classification (NCBI taxonomy): domain Eukaryota; kingdom Metazoa; phylum Chordata; order Ceratodontiformes; family Protopteridae; genus Protopterus; species Protopterus annectens. The sequence goes on along the minus strand of NC_056725.1, from coordinate 452,251,796 downwards.
AGCTGCAACCCCTTTAGGGCCCTGGGAAATAGTTTCTGGGTCAGCAGAGTGGGCCTTGTACAGGTAAAAATGAGAGTCCGGGACCCTGTAATACCTATCGGGTTTGGCAGGAGCCGGAGGGATAGAGTCAGGGGCAGTACAAGCATCTGAGTAAACATCATCAATTACATTCAAAACAGGAGGTATAGCTAAGGGCCTGTGCTGAGGTAAATGTAAAAAGGTCCTTAATCTCTTTCTGGAATCAGAGAATTCCTGACCCTGCCATTGAAAGTGTTCTCTCATAGTGTGTAATGTTTCTCCAAATGAAAACTCTTCAGGAGGGGAGGCCGAGGGAATAGATTCTTCAGCATCAGAATCCTCGTAGGCCGAAAAAGCCTCCTCCTGGTGGTCTGACAGAGCAGAGCCATCCGTGGACTCATCTGAGGACTGTGGATCAGAGGGGCTCAACCCTGGGCCTTTTGTCTGGAGGAGGTTGAGAGCCCCTGTCCGGATGAGGTTGGGAGCCCCTAATTAATGAAATCAGATCCTCTGCTAGGGTAAGAATCTGAGAGCTAGAAGGTCTCTGAGAGGTAACTCTGGGAGGCAAAGCCTTAGAAAGTTTAGCAGCCTTAGCCCTAGAGAAAGCCTTAATGGACATGGAAGCAGGGGGGGGTCTGGCTGCACCACGTGCAGGAGTAGACTTGCCTAAAGTAATGGTGTTGGAAGGTTCCTGGACACCGGTATCAGTAGGTAATTCAATGACCGACTCGGCCGGGGCCTCCAGGGCCGAGGTAGTCGGTTGTGCGGTTTCGGTAGTAGCAAGTACCAAGGACTCTGTTTCAGCCGAAACAGAGACACTCGCGATAGGCCTGACCGAGGTTTCAGCCGAAACCGCGGCCCGCGTGTGTCGGTCCTTGTCCTTCTGTTTTTTTGACTAAATGCAAAGTCGTAGTCTCCGACGGCATTATATAAGCAAAATTAGCCCCAAAAAACTCCTCTGCAAACTCCGAACGACGTCTAAGAGTTCGTCGGTTAAAGGAAGCACAGGAGGAACAGGCCGAGACGTTGTGGTCTGGGCCTAGGCAGGGGAGGCAGTAAGAGTGGAAATCCTTATGAGGTATTTGTTTCCCACAGGTTAAACAATTATTAACTATCTGACATCGGCTGAGGCAAGAAAGAGTCCCCAACGGGGTACTTAGCTTTTTCGAAGTCTTCGGTAGCTGAATCACAGGAGCTGACCGACCGGCACTTGCGAACTGCTTCTGCTTCGGGCACCACGCAGCAAGAAAGACTGGGGAAGATGGCGTCGGCTGATGCTTTTATACCCCGGGCGCTCTGACATCGGGGAAAGTGCGACATCAGCCGAGGCCAGACCCAGACTTTGGAATCCAGCCAACCGAAGGGCTGCCTGAGGCAGGACAACCCATATGTGATGACTGCAGATGCATCCTTGAAGGACTTCCCCTAATCATTGTCAGTAAATCTTCAGCCATCCGTAGTAATTGCTTCTGGGACTTGGGAGCTGTATCCGAGGAAGCTTGAGCAGAAACCCTTGGTTTAACAGGAGTCTTTGACTTTGTCTTTGTAGAAATAGTGATGTGAGAAGGCCTGAAAACCCCCTCAGAAGCAGGTACCTGCACAGCGGTTCCGGACCCATCTGAAGGAGCGACGTCCCAGGGTCCTGCAGCAGATAAAATACTAGGCCTAGAAGGCTCCCCATGGGAGTCCGTGTCGGCCATCGGTTCCGAAGTGGCGGACAACAGGGGCTGCAAAAGCGCCTCACTGACGACCGCCGAACCCGAAGCTGGCTCCGCCTGCAAAGTATCTTGTTTGGACCTCGGAAGCCTATCCTTGTCTTTGCGTTTCTTTTGAATTCCGGTTGTCGGTAAAGTATCCGACGACATCCTATAATTGAATCGTCTACCGAAATAATTCAAGGCCCAATCGTACCTATGCTTGATAGTGCAAGAATTAAACCTGGCACAGAACCGACAGCAAGAAATGTCGTGGTCAGGGCCTAAGCAAGGTAGACAGTAAGAGTGGAAATCTTTATGAGGTATTTGTTTTCCACACGATATACAATTATTAACTTTTTCAGACAACGGAAGAGCAAGAAAAAAGTTTCCCCAACGGGGTACTTAGCTTGAGAAGAGAAGTAGAAAACTTCGGACAGACGACAATCAAAGCACGTTGTTCTGAATGCGCCAACCAACGACTTGCGAGCTGCTTTCCACCGCACGGCAAGAAAGACTGGGGAAGATGGCGTCGGCTGTCAGCTTTATACCTCTGCGTTCTGACGTCAGGGTACTTGCTGGTACAGCCGACGCCGGACCCAGACTTTGGAATTCTGGCCGACCTCGGGCTGCCTGCCGGCAAGAACACCCTACAGTTATGACTGCAACAGTGAAACACGAAGAAAGTACAGTTTTGTACCTACCATAAATGTAGATGTCCGAACTGGATAGCATCTGCAGTCATAACAACTGGGTTGTCCTGTCGTCAGGCAGCCCTTCAGATTGTCGGATTCCAAAGTCTGGGTCCGGCTTCGGCTGATGTCGCACTTCACCCGACGTCATCTCTGCTGGTCTTCGGGTATAAAGGCATCAGCCAACGCCATTTTCCTCAGTGTTTCTTGCCCCAGATGCCAGTTGCCCTCTTGGAAGGCTAAATTTTGGATAAATGCCAATGTTTCCAAAAAGATAGAAGGCAAACACAAAAAATAAGCATGTATGTACATATATACAAACAAATACACCATAAGAGACTCCCCCCACCAGCTAGCTATAAGGAGGGTAAATACCCTAGGAGTACCACAGAGGGGAAGGAGGGAGGGTAATCCTGACTGCAGATGCTATCCAGTTCGGACATCTACATTTATGGTAGGTACAAAACTGTACTATGTCCTTCATGGATGCATCTGCAGTCATAACAACTGGGTAGAATACCATAGCCAACTAGGGGAGGAGGAAGAAAAAATTATGGTGTGGTCAGGATCCCTTGCAGTACAGCAGTGGCAAACCCTGCTCGGGATCTAGTATACAGAGGTAAATTATAATGCTTGGCAAATGTATGCACGGAGGTCCAAGTAGCCGCCTCAATAATGTCCTTGGTTGCCACTCCTCGTAAGAAGGCTGTGGTAGTGGCTGTAGCCCTTGTAGAATGAGGCCTTATGTTCTGTGGAATTGGTTTTCCATGGTAGGAGTAACAGAATCGTATGCAATTTCCTATCCATTTGGAGATGGTCTGTTTGGAAATTGCTTTACCTTCCCTTCCTGTTGCATAGGCTACAAAAAGCTGGTCAGTTTTTCTGTTACTTTTGGTTCTGTCCAGGTAGTAGCGTAGCAGTCTATGTACATCCAAGGTATTCTTTCCCCTCTGTTTTGTGGATTGGGGAAGAAGGTAGGTAGGTGGATTGCCTGGTTTAAAGACACTCTGGATACCACCTTAGGCATAAATGTAGGATTAGTTCTCATGGACACCCTATCTTGATGGAAGATTAGGAAGGGTTGTACTGCCATTAAGGCCTGAAGTTCAGAAACCCTCCTTGCTGAGGTAATTGCCAGTAGGAAAGCAGTTTTCCATGACAGGTGCTGTAGATCTGCTGTTGCTGCTGGTTCAAACGGAGGGAGTGTTAACTTTTCTAGCACAAAGTTCAAGTCCCATGCTGGCAATGGAGGTTTCCTAGGAGGTTTTACATTCTTGATCCCTCTGAGGAACTGCCTGAGTAGAGGATGTGAAAAGACAGGTGGATCAAAGCTGTATTCTGCTGAAATAGCTGATGCATGTATCTTGATGGAGGAATAGGACAGGCCTGTATGTAGAAGCTCTGCCAAATACTCCAGAATGTTAGCAATATCTATATTCGACACATCTTTTCCTCTTTCAGCACTCCAAATGACAAACCTTTTCCATTTTCCTGCATAGTTCCTTCTTGTTGAAGGTCTGCGGGCTTCAAGGATAATGTCTTTAACCCTTTGGGAAAGATCTGGATTAGTTGCTGCTATGTGATGTTCCAGGCAGTCAGTTGCAAAGTTTTTAGGTTTGGATGCATGATGCTGTAGTTGTTCTGAGTTAACATCAAAGGCATCAGGGTATTGACCACATTTTCTCCCGAGACATGCTCCTCAGCAATGGGTACCAGTGTTGTCTTGGCCAGTTCGAGCTATCAGGATTATCCTTGGACGTTCCTCCTTGATTTTTAGTAATACCCTGTGTATCAAGGGAAGAGGTGGAAATGCATATGCTGTCAGACCTTTCCAGCTGAAGGAGAGCGAATCCACCTTCCATGCAAGTGGGTGGAATGTCCTTGTGCAGAATTTTTTGAGCTGGTGATTGAGAGGGGAAGCGAATAGATCTATTTTTGGCATTCCCCATTTCTTTGTGATGGTCTTGAAGATGTCCGGGTGTAGCATCCATTCGTGAGCATCCGAGGTGGTTCTGCTTAACATGTCTGCTAGAGTGTTCTCCTTTCCCGGTACAAATATTGCCTGTAACTGGATGTTGTAGCTGAGTGCCAGGTTCCAAAGGTCCAAAGTCATTCTGCATAGGGGGTATGAATGAGTGCCTCCCTGTTTGTTGATGTACCACATAACTGTGGTGTTGTCTGTCATCATCAAATGGCCTTCTTTGAGAAATGGTCTGAATTTTTGGATTGCCAGTTTTACTGCCAGCATTTCTTTTTGGTTGATGTGCAGGTGTAGCTGGTCCTGAGTCCACAATCCTTGTACGCATTTGTCCAGCATGTGTGCCCCCCATCCTAGGTCTGTGGCGTCTGTTGTGATGGTTTGGCTTGTTCGAAAGTTGTGGAAGGGTAGGCCTGGGTTTGACTGGCATGCTTGAGCCCACCATAGGAACTCCTGTTTTAGGCATGGGATTAGTGGTATTTCTGCTTCTAGGCTGTGCCTGTGTTGGGACCATAAATTCTTTAGGTACCACTGTAGTTTTCTCTTATGCAGTCTGGCATGTGGGACCAAGATTATGCATGATGCCATGAAGCCCAAGGCCTGCAGAACTTTTCTTGCTGTTAGTTTGTTCTGTTTTGTTAATGCCAAGAAGTAAAGAGGGAGTTCTTTTTGTTTTTCTGCAGTTAGGAATGCCATTTGTTTTACTGTGTCCAATTCCGCGCCCAAGAATGTTCTTGTTTGGGATGGTATCAGCCTTGACTTTTGTAAATTGACTGTGTATCCCAGGGCTTGTAGCAAGTAAATGACCCTTTGTAAATCTGTTGTCAGCTTGCTTTTGTTGTCCGCTTGTAGCAGGCAGTCGTCCAGGTATGGATAAATTTGGATTCCCTGTAGTCTGCAGTGGGCGATTACTGATGCCAGGCATTTTGTGAATACTCTGGGCGCAGTAGATAAGCCAAAAGGCAATGCTGAGAATTGATAATGCTCTGATCCTGCAAGAAATCTGAGGTATCTTCTGCAATTTGGTCGAATGGGGACGTGCAGGTATGCCTCCTTGAGATCTAGAGTTACCAGCCAACACTCCTTGCCCAGCATGGGAAGAAGTTGCTGTAGGGTCAGCATTTTGAATTTTGGGACAATGATATAGGTGTTTAAGATGGACAGGTCGAGAATAGGTCTCCAACTTTTTTCTTTTCTTGGAACTAGGAATAGTCTGGAGTAGAATCCTTTGCCCTGTTCTGTTATTGGTACTCTTTCCACAGCTCTCATCTTTGTTCATTGCATTATCTGCTGTAGAGCTTCTATTTTTTGATTTGGAGGCAGGTTTGGCATTCCTCTTTTGACTGGTAAAGTGTGGAAGTGGAACCGGTAGCCTTGGTCTATTGTTTGCAAAATCCACTTGTCTTTTGTGATATAGTGCCAATTTTTCGAAAATAAGGCTAACTTTCCGCCTAATGGTGCTGCTATTTGCTCCCTGGTAGGTGGAGTTAGAGCCAAGTCACTGTGGTTGTCCTGTTGCAGTGGTAGTGGTTGTGTCTGTACCTCTGTTATTACCTTGCCACTGTCGTCCTCTGTAGGCACCTCCTCTGGATTGATTTCTGCCTCTGGAGCGTCTATTCCTGCCCCTTTGGGATCTTGTGGAGTCAGGAAAGGACCAATTTTTGGCAGGCCAGTTCCTGCTAAACCTTGGGGGCTGAACCTGTAAGAAATCTTTTAACTGTTAGTACAGATTTTGCCTTTTCTTCCATTTTCTTCATTACCTGCTGGGCAGGTGTACCAAATAAACTGGCCTTATCCATAGGAGCATCTAATAGCTTAGCTTTAACATGATCCGGTAAGACCTGCTCTTTCAACCATGCATGTCTTCTTATCACTGTGCCAGTCATGGCTGATCTAAATGAAGCCTCCAGTGCATCATAGCCACATTTTAAGGAATGGTTACTAACCTGTTGTATGTTATTTACCATTTCTAATACATATTTCTTATCTATAGAGTCATCAGAGGATAGTTTTTTAGTTAACTAATCAAGCATAAACTCTTGGTATTGTATCATGTGAAACTGGCAGTTTAAAGCTCTAGCTGAAAGAGTAGCAGAAGTGTAAACTTTTTTGCCCCATCTGTCTAAAGACCTGGATTCCCTTTCTGAAGGTATAGGGTTTTTTGTTGTGGTTGAGGCTACTGCCTTAGGCCCCTGGGAAATAGTTTCGGGGTCTGCCAGTGGGGCCTTGTACAGGTGGTGATGAGTGTCTGGTGCCCTGTAAAATCTATCAGGTTCGGCAGGGGCTGGAAGTAAGAATCAGGAGCAGTGCAGACATCATTAAATGCATCATCCACAACAGGCAAAACAGGAGGAATAGCTAAGGGCCTATGTTGTGGTAAGTGCAGAAAAGTCCTAAGCCTTTTTCTTGAATCTGAGAAATCTTCATAAGTAGAAAAAGGATCCTCTGGCTGTTCTGTAATGTCGGAGTCATCCGCAGAATCATCAGAGGACACTGGCTCGGGGGGCTCTGTCCTAGGTCTCTTTTCTGGTGGCTGAGAGGCCCTGTCTGGGTGAGATTGGGATCCCCTAATTAGGGATATTAAATCTTCTGCCAGAGTAAGCATTTGTGAACTGGAAGTGGACCTGTGTGAAGGAGGTTTAACAGGCACTGACTTAGCAGATTTGGCTGCTTTAGCCCTGGCAACGGCCTTGATAGACATGGCTGCAGGGGGTCTAGCAGCACCACGTGCTGGGGTAGAGACATCCAAAGGAATGGTGTCTGATAACTCACTAGAAGCCACAGTTGTAGGCAAAGTTTCTGAGGCCGATTCAGGTAAAGTAGCGGGAGCCTCAATAGTAGTCATGGATTCGGCTGAAGATTGACCAGTTTTCTCGGTTTCGGCCGAAACCGAGACACTCGCTGCTTGCTTAACCGTGGTTTCGGCCGAAACTGCGGACCGCGAGTGTCGGTCTTTTTCCTTGCGTTTTTTAACAATTTGGGTAGTCGGAGGATTCGAAGGCATAATGTATGCAAAGTCTGAGCCGAAAAACTGTTCAGCAAACTCCGACCGACGCCTTAGCGTTCGTCGGTTGAAGGAAGCGCAGGCCGAACAGGCTGCTACGTCGTGGTCTGGGCCTAAGCAAGGCAGACAGTAAGAGTGGAAATCTTTATGTGGTATTTGTTTCTCACAAGTTAAACAGTTATTGACTTTTTCTGACATCGGCTGAGGCAAGAAAGAGTCCCCAACGGGGTACTTAGTTTTTTAGAAGTTTTCGAAGTAGTATTCGGTAGTAGTAATCTCTGGATCTGACCGACCGGCACTTGCGAACAGCTTCTGCTTCGGGCGCCACGCGGCAAGAAAGACTGAGGAAAATGGCGTTGGCTGATGCCTTTATACCCGAAGACCAGCAGAGATGACGTCGGGTGAAGTGCGACATCAGCCGAAGCCGGACCCAGACTTTGGAATCCGGCCGACCGAAGGGCTGCCTGACGACAGGACAACCCAGTTGTTATGACTGCAGATGCATCCATGAAGGACATCATCTTTATATCTGCAGTAGCTGCTGGTTCAAATGGAGGCAAGCTGAGCTTTTCCAACACATAATTAAGGTCACATGCAGGAATTGGTGATGATCTGGGAGGCCTTAAATTTTTGGCCCCTCTAAGATACTGTTTTAGCAGAGGATGAGAAAAGATGGGAGGCTCTGTGTTGTAATGAGCCGAGATGGCAGAGGCATGGATTTTTATTGATGAAAAAGATAGGCCCTTGTCAAGCATCTCAATCAAGTATTGTAAAACCTGAGGAATATTTGGCTTTGCTGTGTCAGTTCCTTGTGCTTGGTTCCAAGCACAGAATCTCTTCCATTTATCAGCATAAGATTTTTCTAGTACTAGGCCTTCTGGCTTCCAAAATGACATCCATCACAGATTTACTGAGAGGTGGTGTTTGAATAATTACATGATCAGCCATGCTGCCAGGTTCAGAGTTTGGAGCTGATTGTGCAGAATTTGTTTGTTCTGCTGAGACAGTAGATGAGGTATATGAGGCAAGTACCAAGGAGGGAGTTGGGACATATTACTTAGAACTGGGTACCAGTGCTGGCGAGGCTAGTCCGAGGCAATAAGGATCATTGTTGTTTTTTCCTGTCTGACCTTTAGTAGGACCTTGGGAAGAAGAGGCAGAGGAGGAAAGGCATAGACTGATAGGCTTTTCCAAATGAAGGACTGGGCATCCACTTTCCATGCTTGTCTGTGATAAGTCCTTGTGCAGAATTTGTCCAGTTGATAATTCTGGGGAGAGGCAACTAGATCTATGTCCGGGCTCCCCCATTTCTCTGTTATCATGTTGAAGACTTGTGGGTCCAGTTTCCACTCGTGAGAGTCCATAAGATTTCTGCTTAGGTCGTCTGCCAGAGTATTTTGTTTTCCTGGCAGGAATTGAGCTTGAAGATGTACTTGGTAAGTCAAGGCTGTGTCCCACAATGCCATGGCTAGTCTGCAAAGGGGATAGGAATGTCTGCCCCCCTGCTTACGTACCACACAACCATGGTGTTGTCCGTCTTTATCAGCAGTTGTCCTGGATGAATTAAGTCCTTGAAGGCTGTCAGGGCATTCTGAACAGCTAACATCTCTTTCTGGTTGATATGCAGATGTATTTGTTTTGAGCTCCATATGCCCTGAAAGCATCTCCCCGCCAGGTGCCCCCCCCCCAAGCATAGTCTGATGCGTCTGTAGTTAGGGTTTGGTTGGCAGGGGGTAGAGTGAAAGACCGTCCCACGTTCTGGTGACATGTCTCTGCTCACCAAAGAAACTCCTGTTGTAGGCAGGGAATGAGAGGGATCATTGTTTCCAGACTGTGACAATGCTGACTCCATAAACTTTTTAGGTACCACTGTAGTTTCCTCATATGCAGTCTTGCATATGGAATTAGTAGAATGCAGGATGCCATGATCCCCAAAGCCTGAAGAATTTGTCTTGCAGATCACTGGGTTTTTGTTGCCATCTGTTTCAAGTAAACAGTCAGTTGCCTTTGTCTGGCGTAAGGTAAGCCATCTGGGCAGTTGTATTCAAGCTTACACCCAGGAATATAATCTTTTGAGAGGGTACCAGTTTTGATTTCTTTTAGTTTATTGTGTACCCTAGGCATGTTAGAAGCCTTTTTACAAACGCCAGATGTTGAAGAAGAATGTCCTTGTTTTCTGCTTGAATGAGACAGTCGTCCAAGTATGGACAGATTTGTATGCTTCTTTGTCTGCAAAATGCAATTACTGGTGCCAGCCACTTTGTAAAGACCCTGGGCGCAGCAGATAAGCCAAAGGGCAGTGCAGAGAATTGGTAATGCATAAAACCAGCCTTGAAGCGGAGGTATCTTCTGCACGATTCCCTTACTGGGATATGCAGGTATGCCTCTTAAGTCTAGAGTCGCTAGCCAAGCGTTCTTGCCCAGCATGGGCAGAAGCTGTTGTAAAGTCAGCATTTTGAATTTTGGAATGTCCAAGAATGTGTTCAAAATTGATAAATCCAGTATTGGGCGCCAGGAACTGCCTTTTCTGGGTACCAAGAACAGTAGAGTAAAACCCTTGTCACTTTTTCTAGTTCTGGTATTGGCTGAATAACCCCCATATCCATGAGGGAAGTAACTTGTTTCTGTGCCTCTGGCCATTGATTTTGTGGCAGATCTGGCCAACCATTTGGAATTGGCAAGGTATGGAAAATGAAATCTGTATCCCTGGGATACTATGTTTAATACCCACTTGTCCTGGGTTATTAACTGCCAATTTTGAGCATGAAGTGCTAGTTTTCCACCTAAGGGGGATGCCAAAAGATAAGTGCTTGGTGATGGCAGAGGGAAGTCACTGAGACTGCTTACTGTAGGGTTGTGCTTTGTTTCCTCCAGATTTGGAGGTAGAGGCACCCCATTGCTTTGACCTGTAGGAACCCTGTGATTGGTATCTAGAGCCTTTTGAGCGCCTGGATTTGCCCCGTGAGGCTCTGTCGGACATAGGAAACGACCAATTTTTTGTAAGCCAGTGTCTACTGAATCTTGCTGGCTGCACTTGTAAGAAGTCTTTTACAGTTTGCATAGACTTAGCTTTGTCTTCCATTTTCTTTAAAACCTCTACTGCCCTATTACAAAACAGAGTATCATGCTGTAAAGGTGCAGCCAACAATTGCTTTAACATGATCAGGCAGATTTTGCTCTTTGAGCCAGGCATGCCTTCTAATCACAGATCCAGTAACTGCGGCCCTGCAGGAGGCCTCTAAGAAATCAAAAACCACATTGCAAATTATGCTTTCCCACCTGTTCTGCTGCATGCAATAATTTCTGTAATTCTTTATTTTCCACACATTCAGAAATCAACATCATTTTCTGTTTCAATAATACCATAACATGTTGTTGATATTTAAGCACATGAAACTGGCAATTTAAGGCCCTAATTGCCAAGGTTGCAGACGTATAAACCTTCTTTCCCCATCTATCCAGCGCCCTGGAATCTCTATTAGAGGGGGTAGGATTCTTAGCTGTTGAGGCCTTTACTCCTGTGGGACCCTGTGAGATAGTTTCAGGGTCAGCAGCAGGATTTTTGAGTAAAAATTTGCGGGAGTCAGGAACCCTGTAATATCTGTCTGGCTTGCTAGGAGCCGGAGGTAGGGAATCTGAAGCCATGTTTGATTCCGAAAACACATCAACGTCTAATACAGGAGGTATGGCTAAAGGCCTATGCTAAGGGAGAAGGAAATCCCTAAGCCTCTTTTTTGATCCTGAGAAATCTTGACTCTCCCAATGAAAATGTCCCCTCAAAGTATGCAAGGTTTCACCAAAAGAATAATCTTCAGGAGGAGATGCAGATGGGATGGATTCCTCTGCATCTGAATCCTCATAGGGTGGTATAGAAAATTACTCATCAGAAGAAATAGAATCCTGATCTGAAGATTCATAATTAGTGTCTTGCCTAGGCCTCTTATCTGGGGGAGGGGGGGGATGACCCCTGATCAAGGTAATTAAGTCTTTACCCATTTGGATCATTTGTTTTTTGGGCATAGAGGCCTGAGCAAGTGGCTTCTTGCGTCCGTTTTTTAGCCTTAGAAGTTGCTTTTGTCTTTGTTTTTGAAGCTGGCGTCGGTTTTATGTAGAAATGCCGAGGTCTGAAAACACCCTAAGAAGCCGGTGCCTGCTCAGCGGCTCCGGACCCATCCGAGGGAGAGACATCCGCGGGTACAATACTTTGAGAATCTCGAGGCATGCTGGACTCCACATGGGTCTCGGTAGAGGCCTGCGACTTGAAAGTAGCGGGTATAAGGGGCTGCGAAAGTGCCTCAATGAGTACCGGCGACTGGCTTAGGAGAAGCTTTGTCATCGGTTTTGGAACTCGACGGTCTGTCTGTCCTTTTTTTTGTGTTTTTTGTGAACTCCAGTAGGCAGATTGCTATCCGACGACATTTCAGGGTAGTTAAATCTGTTTCCAAAATAATTTGAAGCAAAGATACACAGATGCTCAATAGTGCGTTGGTTAAATCTAGCACAAAATCGACAGCAAGGCACGTTATGATCTGGGCCTAGGCAAGGAATACAGTACAAATGGAAATCTTTATGAGGTTTTACTGACATCGGTATGGAGCAAGAAAAAGTTTCCCGAACGGGGTACTTTGCTTTTAATTGAAGACTTCTGTTTCTGAAACTCGAATGCGAAAATTTCAGGAGTCAGCCGACCAGCACTTGTGAACTGCTTCTGCTTCAGGCACCGCACGGCAAGAAAGACTAAAGAAAATAGCATCGGCTGCCTGTTTTATACCCCTGACGACCTGACGTCATGGAAGAAGAGACAGCAACCAACGCAGGACCCAAGACTTTGATATTCAGGCCAACTGAGGGCAACCTGCTAGCAGATTACCCAAATGTAATGACTGCAACAGTGAAACACAAAGAACATTCCATCCTAGCTCTACTATGCCACAAAGGAGAAGGACAAATGACAGCAACCGTGATCCTACCTAACATCTGCTATTGCAATTACTTTATTACACAGCTATGGATCACTGTTGTACTACAGGTAAAGTTTAGCTGTGTAAGAAAATAACAGTAGATGTCCTTCTGATCACTGTTAAAATATTTCAAACTGTTGGGTTATCTTAGCAAATAATCTGGATGACCAGCTGGGATACCAAAGCCAAAAATTTCCACTAAGCCACACATCTGAAGTACAATCTAAACCCACAGGCATAAGAGTACATAACAGCAGATGTAGGAGCATATAAACATCAGACTATCTCAAGGCCTGGAGACACCAGTGGACACAGGATAAGAGGAAGTCAACAAAGGGATGACGGAAAAGAATGGCTCCCGCAGCAAAGAATGGCTCCCTCTCAGTCCAGAAGAAGAAAGACAGCACCTGGTTAAAGGGTTATAACTGGGATAGATTGATGAGAAGGGAAAACTGCAACAGTGATCAGTAGGACATCTACTCAGATAGTAAGTTCTTGCACAATAGTATTATGTCCTTCCTTAGATCACTGCTGCAGTATTGCATACTGCTGGTTGAGTCCTGAAATTTAGAGAGTGGTATAGTTGGGATGGATCAGAAAAAAAAGACAGCCGTCAATCAATCCAGAGAAGAAATATGCGACAAAGTAGGCTCTGGATCTAGAGAAAAGTATCTACCCTGCAGTGCTTGGTAAAGGCGCATACCAAAGACAAACTTTCTGCTTCTAGGATGGCTCGTGTTATTACCTTTGCAGAAGGCTCCAGAGAAGGCCAGTGCTCTACTGGAATGTATTTTTACTGCAGAGAGAAGAAATAATCACCTGGTGAGTGTAACAAAAGTAAATGGACTTAGAAAGTCAGCTAGCAACTGTTTGTTTAGAAACTTGGCTTCCCAGTTTGTCTTCCTGAAAGGAAACAGCTGGTCAGACTAGTGAAAGGACTTTACCTTCTCCAAGTAAAATCTAAGTTGCATGTGTGCATCTGGAGAATGGAGACGTCTCTCTCCCTTGTTCTGAGGATTAGGGAAAAGGCAGGAAGGCAGAGGACCTAACTGAGGGGTAGCTCGGTGACCACTTTAGGCATAATGAGGGGTTTGCTCTCAGAGACAATGTCCTTATAAAAATAAGGAAAGGAAGGGCAGTAGTGAGTGCCTGGAGCTCAGGAACTCCTCTAGTTGAATTAAGGACTACAAGAAGTATGGTTTTCAAGACAAGAGAGACAGAAGCTGCTGTTTCAAAAGGAGGCAGAGTGAGCTTTTATGGGCAAAGTTAAGGTCACAAGAACACAGATTTGCTTACCTGTGAGGTTTTAAGTGAAGGACGCCTTTAAGAAACTAAAAAAGAATAATGATAGCTGCTTACACGGGTTAATGCTCTTGTTTTTAAGGATAAAAGTCAATTAATATGTGGAATTCAAGCAAGAGCAACAGCAAAGTTAAACATAAACCAGTATTTCAACTTCTTTCTTACGAATTTCAAACTGTTTATTATTGATAAGCGCTTTCGCTAACAAGTAGCTTCATCAGATCAAACACATTATATAAAAAACGTATCACTTAAATAGTATACATCATTAAACAGTTCATTCAAAAGAACTAATCATTAAAATGCAAAAATATATACATACAAAAAGCATTTAACTATTTAGGAACCAGTTTGTAATAATCATAGTCAACTTCCTTATAGTAAGTCTAGCTATTGCATAAATATACCTAAAAATCTAAAAATGTATATATAAATATAAAATTACATCTAAATAACAATCTAAAAATATATATATGTGTGTGTGTGTATATATATATATATATATATATATATATATATATATATATATATATATAAATATACACATACATACATATATAAACCATCATGGAAAAAATACATGTATGTGTATATATATATATATATATATATATATATATATATATATATATACACACACACACACACAAAGACAACATATAAAACATTTGTGGAGACAAAAAACTTTAGAAAGATTTATAAAAATTATAAAGTATATATATATATAAAAATTGGGGAATTAGTTATATATATATATATATATATATATATATATATATATATATATAAAACACATTTTATATGCCTACGTTGTTTTAATGTAGGCTTTATTGATACCTTGTCATTTAAACCTAAACCTTTATCTGCTCTTAATCTAATTATCCAGCCATTTTCCTTTTCCTCCGTTCGTAACATAACATTTCCACCTCAAATATAAGAAACATGTCATTTTATATCGTAGGTTTGTAGACGACCTTTTTATTGTATGGAATGGCACCGTAAATGAGTTAGAAGCTTTTTTTGAAACAATGAATAGTTTAACTAACTGTTTGAAATTTACGATGAACTTTTCCTTTGAAAAAGTAAATTTCCTTGATGTTTATGTAGAAAGACTACACAATGGTACTATTAGCACTGGTGTCTTTCGTAAATCATGTCACTGTAATATGCTACTGCACAGATCGAGTATGCATCCGCCTCATGTTTTTAAAAATATTATAAAAGGACAAACATTGAGATGTTCAAGGCTAAACCCACTGCAAAGTGGCTTAGAAAATGATTTATCTAGCCTAAAAACTCAGTTCTTAGATAGGGGTTATGGGTTAGTTGAAGTTAATCAACATTTTAAAGATATACATGACCTACGTCAGACAAAAGGTTCACCTTATTTTGGACCCCCTTACGATGAAATTAAGATAAAGGATATATCAGTACGTTCTAATGTGAAATTTTCAACGCATTATACAACAGATTTATTCGAAGTCAAAAAAAATATTAGTAGACATTGGAATATATTGAAGGGAGACTAACAAATTCACCAGATAGTAGGTGAAACACCCTCATTTCTATATAGAAATAAAAGTAATTTGAAGAGGCTATTATGCTATCCTAAAATAAATGGTGGAAACTATACTAATTCCGGTTGTACTAAATGTGGAAATTGTAACTTTTGTAGTTTTATTGATAGTAACACAGATTTTTACCACCCTGATAATGGTAAAATATTTCACTTTGAAGTAGATGCTGACTGCATGACTGCTAATGTTTATTTAGCAGTATGTGTAATCTGTTCCTCATTCTATGTAGGAAAGACAAATCGTCCTTTACGTGATAGAATGAGGGAACATATTTACAACATTAAGAAAAATAACATGCAGAATGCTTTAGCAAAACATGCAAATTTAGAAGGTAGTGAACATAAGTTTAAATTTAGAGTTTTAGAAGTAATTACAAATAATATTAGAGGTGGAAATGTTATGTTACGAACGGAAGAAAAGGAAAATGGCTGGATAATTAGATTAAGAGCAGATAAAGGTTTAGGTTTAAATAACAAGGTATCAATAAAGCCTACATTAAAACAACGTAGACATATAAAATGATTTTTTTATATATAACTAATTCCCCAATTTTTATATATATATATATATATATATATATATATATATATATATACATACTTTATAATTTTTATAAATCTTTCTAAAGTTTTTTGTCTCCACAAATGTTTTATATGTTGTCTTTATGTGTATATATATATATATATATATATATACACATATATATATATATATATATATATATATATATATATATATATATATATATATATACATATACACACACACACACACACACACATACATGTATTTTTTCCATGATGGTTTATATATGTATGTATATGTATATATATATATATATATATATATATATATATATATATATATATATATATATATATACATATATATACACATATATTTTTAGATTGTTGTTTAGATGTAATTTTATATTTATATATACATTTTTAGATTTTTAGATATATTTATGAAATTTCAAATGTTTATATGTACAATAGTAATGTTATATGTTTCTATATCTAAGTGCAATAGCTAGACTTACTATAAGGAAGTTGACTGATTATTACAAACTGGTTCCTAAATAGTTAAATGCTTTTTGCATGTATATATTTTTGCATTTTAATGATTGGTTCTTTTGAATGAACTGTTTAATGATGTATACTATTTAAGTGATACGTTTTTTATATAATGTGTTTGATCTGATGAAGCTACTTGTTAGCGAAAGCGCTCAGCAATAATAAACAGTTTGAAATTCGTAAGAAAGAAGATGAAATACTGGTTTATGTTCAACTTTGCTGTTGCCTTTAAGAAACTGCTTCATCCCAGTCTGGAAAGGAGAAAGGGGAGGGCTTAGAGGTAACCACGCAGAAATGGCTGAAAAGTGCGCCTTAACAGAGGAATAGGCAAGATGAGTTTTAAGTAGCTTTCACAAATAATAGAGGATAGCAGGAATCCCAGAGCGCATAGGATCCTGTTCCTCTAGCACAACTCCAGACAGAATGTCTTTTCTATTTCCTTGGGTCCTGAAAATACTTGTAGCACATACTCAGAAAACTGGCATCCTACCATCCATAATGTCAGTTGAGGAATGATAGACTGGGGTGAAGTAGTGAGCCCTTGTGTTGTACGAGAAAGTCCACTGTATGGGATCCCTTGTGGTGATGACCCTGGTTAGGTGATAGAGACGGTGGAACCAATGCTATCTGGGCCAAAAGGGAGTCACCAGTAAATGTTCTGGACTTTCTCTATCTGGGTCATAAACAAGACCCTGGGGAGCAGTAGAAGAGGAAAGACAAAGAAACCTCCCTTTCCAAGGAAATGAGAGGGCATTTATCTTCCATGCCTGATGGCAAGGAGTTTTTGAGTAAAACAGCTGCAACCATCTTTTGTAGATGGGGTATTCTTCAAACCTACCTCCAGTGTACCATGTCTAGGAAGACCTACATCTTCAGCATCTATTCATGAGGGTCTTCCCTTTATCTGCTCAGAACGTCTGCCAGGATGTTATCTTTAGAGAGAATGTAAACTGCTTGGAGGGACAGGTTTGCTTTTATGGCCTGTTCCCATGCTACAAGAGCTAAGCTGCTTAGATGACAAGTCCCCCTTGTTTGCTTATATACCACATGACTATAGTGCCATCTGTGAAAATAATGGTGGGACCTGGAGAATACGAGTGAGAGAAGATCTGGAGGGCCCGAATTAGATCCCACATCTCTGTATTGTGTCTGTCCTCGAATTTGGTGGCCACTGACTATGGACTCCCAGAAACCATCCATGTCCCCAAGGCTACATGTGAAGCATCTGTGTGCACCTCATGGCGAGGGTACCTGCAACTTGAATGGAAGGCCTGGGTTGAGGATTACCTGTGATATACACCACTGAAATTTTCTTTAGGAAGGGAAGAAGTGGGATCTGGGTGTCCAGAGTATGAAAATTCTGGGATCAGATTGATTTCAAGTAACACTGAATCTTCCTCATATGGAATATGGCAAACTGCGCCATTAATATAGCTGCTACCATGAATCCCAGGGTCCTGAGAACTTCTCTTGCAGTACAAGCTTGTAGGGGCAGGAGAGTTTGAAAGTAGCTAGAGAGGCTCTGCACCTTGTCTGGTGATAGTAAAGCCTGAAAAGAGTTGTGTGTCCAGTCTGCAGCCCAGAGTGGGCTGGGAGGGTGGCCTAATGGTTAAGGTGTTTGCCTTACAAACACAAAGAGCAGGGTTTGACTCTCACAAGGGATAATTGGCTAGGCTTAAAATGGCTCGCAAGGGCTGTTGGCTTAGTACTAATCTATGAACCTATGAAGAGAGACCAGGTCTAGGGTAGGATTCAGACTAGACTTTAAGATGACCGTGAACCCCAGAATCTGAAGAAGAGGAGTAGTGAAGCTGATTTCCTGTAGATGTATCTGGTGAGATGGTGCCTGTATTAACTGGTGGTCTATATATGGGAATATTCAAATTCTCTACATTCTGTAAAAGGCAAGAACTGGTGCCAGACACTGTCAAGATATGGGAATACAGACAATCCAAAGGCTAAAGCAAAGTGTGATGAACAAGCTATAAATCTTGGAAATTTGCACAAGGGTGGATGGGAATGTGGAGATAGGCATTCGTCAGATCCAAAGACACCTGGAAGGCCTGAGGACAGATGAAATACGAGTCTGGAGTGATATCTTGGAAAGGGGAATAATTAGTAGAGCATACAAAATATTGCATATCTACAAGAATCAAATCAGAGAAGGTTAGAAAGGATTGGGAAGAGAGACTGGATAAACAATTCACAAAGAAGCAATGGGAGGATATTTGTATGTCTCCCAAATATGCAACATAATCTAGAAGATTTAGGATTTGTGCTTGAAAATGTTTACATATTTTTTTTATACCCCAAGCAGACTCCAAAGAGCTTTGACTCGGGTAGACAGCAAATGTTGGGAGGTGTGATGGGGACGAAAGAGGTAATTAGGAACATATTTTCTGGGAGTGCGGTGAGTTGTCAGACACTAAGGATTCCCTGCGAGATACACTGGCGGAGATGTTCGGCGGGACAAGTGGCGTGACAAGGGAGATGATTTTTCTAAGCTATGATACAGAATCGGAGTTGCCTATACATGGTAAGGGCGTTGGCTGTCAAAAAAGCAATTACTAGAAAATGGAAATCAAAATCTAAACCAGCTATACTAGAAATGGTGAATATAGCTGTTTGTTTTTTCGGCTTTTCCCGCTTAGGGGTCGCCACAGCAGAACTCCGGTCCGCTAATGATTGGCAGTCGATTTTTTTATGGTGCTGAGTAGCCAGCCCAACCTTCAACGTAGGCACGCCCATTCACGCATGTCTTTCGGAGGCCACTCGACCACGGGGAGAACATGCAGACTCCACACAGACAGCACTCCAGCCGAGAATCGAACAGGAGAACTTCTTACTGTGAAGTAACAACGCTACCGCTGTACCACCGCGGATATAGTAATATAGATAAAATAACTGGAACTGAGATCTTTAGAAAAGGGAAGGTGCAAACTGCATAGGAAAAAATGGGAATTGTGGGAACAATACATACTGGGGAGAAATGAGGCTTACAAGAAGGCAGGACTTAAATGAGCTATGTAATATCCAACTGAAAATGATTGGGTAGATTACAAGTGATGTATAATGTTTGCAACTGTGTGTGTGTGTGTGTGTGTCAGCATGATTTGTGATGTAAAATGCTTAGAACTAGGACTGCATCAGTATGGACTGCTTTCATTTATATAAATGTTTATTTTACATAAATGTATGACTCCCTATGTTCTAAAGATGTTTCTCATTTTTGAGGCCGGAACTGAATAATTTATGTAATGCTGCTTACATTATATAACAATATATGTGAAGTATAAAGCTTGTAAATGTGAACTTAATACAGTTTGATTGCTTTTACATAAATGAAAATCTGCCTATGTCACAAGTGATAATTCAATAAAGGTGTTTAAAAACATTTTGGAATAGGGAACCTTGAGTAATGTACTAAGAAGGGGCAAATCCAATATAGGTCTTCATTCTCCTTTTCTGAATAAAACCCCTTTTCCTACGTACTGCTGTGCAACAGTTTCTATTTTATTTTGTTTAAGCAGGTCTTTAAGGATAGGAGTTAAAAGGTTTGCCTGACTGGAGAGTATGGCGGAGTGCCTTTGAAATGTGAAATTTTCTTCCAAGCCATCCAGTAACCCTGTTAAATAATGGAAAGAACCCATCTGTCAAAAGCTATGAGCTGCCAGTTTGAAAAAGATGACGTTAGTCTTTCTGATAGATTGACACAGGGATGGACCAGAGGGAGAGACAAAGCAGTTGGGTTGATTCGTCTATATGG
Organism: Protopterus annectens; assembly: GCF_019279795.1. NCBI lineage: Eukaryota > Metazoa > Chordata > Ceratodontiformes > Protopteridae > Protopterus > Protopterus annectens. Next base: position 452,231,728 of record NC_056725.1, on the reverse strand, counting down.
GGAGCTCTCTCAGGCTTAGAATCCCTAGCTGGTCTATCTTGAAATGTCTTTGTAGGCATTTTCTTGCCTTTGTGTGAGGGCTTAGGTTTTCTGTGAGATAAGGAGGAGCAATTACCCAGAAGATTCTCAGAGACCTGGAAGCAAATGTGAGGAAAATTTGTTTGCAATCCTTCATAATTCGACCTGGTCTTGTAAAGCTTTAAACAGGCTGGCTGCTTCAGGGCCAAACAATCAATTCCTATTCAAAGGTGAACCTAGTAGCTTAGATTTAATGTCTTCAAGTAAGGAATGAGAGTGAAGCCATTCATATCTTCTAATGACAGATTCAGTAGAAGCTGATTTGGAAGAGGGCTTCCACTGCCTCATAACTGTACCTGATGCTATATTTAGGAACTCGGGAACCCTAAGCCACCAGACACATGGCCTGCTGCTTCATGCAAGATACTTCCATTACTCAAATTAGCCAGAGCAGATAGCTAATTTTGTCAACTGAGTCTGACAATTCAAATCTCTGAAAGTAAGACTGGAAGCACTTGTACACCTCTTTCCAAACGTATTACCCTGCTAGGTATCTGAGGAAAGGGGATTTGTAGCCGTTTACACTATGGAGAGCTTGTCGAAAGAAATAGAAAAAAGTGGAATCTGTCAAAGAATTCTTATAGGAACTTTAACTCTTCAGGTACTTTATGAAATCTATCAGATTGTTTAGATGCTGGGGGCTGAGAACCAGTATTATAGAAGTAAAAAGCAGAAACAGCTGAAGGGGTTCCTATTTCTAGCACGTTGTAACATCTTTTTTGCACATCAGAAATTTGTCTGGATTCCCACTCAAAATGCTTCAACATTTAAGATATGGCTTTCCCCAAAGGAGAATTCCTCTACAAGAGAATTAGGGGATAAGTTATCAGAGGCCACCTCAGCCTAAGGAGTGAACCTGGAAAGAGTACGCTACAGTATTGGTCTGAATCAGTCTTTGCCTTATCTTCCTCCGGGAATGCCTCATGACAAGCAGAGGTAGGAGGAGAAGGGACAAATAAAAATAGCAGTTTAAGAGCTAAGACAGCATTAAACAGGCCTCAGGAAAATCCATCCACTCTTTTTACTGGCATCTGAGGAGAGAAAACTTTTTTTTTTTTTTTTATCTTTTTGGGAGTGATGTCTTCTAACAAGTTGTGGCAGATCAGACCCTTGATGTACGTCGATTAATGATTCGGGCACTTCCTCCTGTATGAATATTTGTGGAATATCCTCAAGTCCTTATGAAATAAGATGAGGTTCACCCTTACATCAGTAAGATCAGTCATACTGGACATGTAGGATCGAGGTAGTAAGATCCTCAGAAACAGATGAAAGTACTGCGGGCTCCAAAACCCCAAAGAGAATATCAGAGTCTGGACTGGGCAGTCAAAGGATCAGATGAAGGCCTGTTGAATTTCTTCTTTGGAATGAGCGGGACATCAGGAGTGGAGTGAAACACCACTGTAGCTTGGGCGAGGTGCCGGATCCCCAATAAGTATCAAGGGAGGACAGGCAAGTATGCAAGGTTTTTGGTACAAACAATTGACGGATACTGCAATTTTAATAATCACGATCTGTACCTAGAGACTGGAAGTGGAGATTCTTGTAGGGAATCTGCCTACCACAGCTGCATTTCCTCTCCTAGCTAACCTCTAACAGTATAGAAACAACAAATCTGTCAAGAAAAAACATGGGAGGCTCTGCAACAGGGCATTTTCCTGAACCAGTGAAAGCACAAGATGACTCTGGCACTTCTTCCCAAACTAATTTGTAGAATATCTTCAAGCCCTTAAGAATTGAAAAGACACGGTTTGACTTTGTGTTTGAATTATCAGACTCCAATGACCACTCATAAAACAGATGAATGTGAAAAGTACAGTTGTGTACACTTACCATAAATGTAGATGTTACAGTGTATTCACTGTTGCAGTCATTACATTCGGGTAATCTGCTGGCAGGTTGCCCTCAATTGGCCTGATTAACAAAGTCTTGGGTCCTGCGTCAGTTGCTGTCCCTTCTTCCATGATGTCAGGTCATCAGGGGTATAAAACATGCAGCCAATGCCATTACATCAGTTTTTCTTGTCCCAGATGTCAGGTGCCCACCCAATAGGGAGCAAATAAAACAAAAACACAAAAGTATACCTCCAACCAAAAGCAAATACACCAAAAAAGCTTTTAAGCATAGTAAAAAAAAAGTACAGGTATAGCCAGAAAAAAAACATCTACATTTATGGTAAGTGTACACAACTGTACTATGTTCTTCGTGCTTCACTGTTACAGCCATTACATTTGGGTAGATTCCCAAAGCTGTGGTTGGGAGGAGGAGTTCATACATCATTAGTACCTGCTATAAAGCCCTGCAAGACAGCAGTGGCAAAACCAGCTCTGGATTTAGAGAAACTTGGCAAATGATAATGCTTGGTGAAAGTATGTACAGAACTCCAGGTAGCAGCTTCTAGAATATCCCTGGTAGGAACACCTCTGAGAAAGGCTGCAGAAGTAGATACAGCCCTGGTGGAGTGAGATCAGATTCCCTGGGGAATAGGTTTTCCATGGTGCTTACAGCAGAAATGAATGCAATGGATTATCCATTTAGAAATGGCTTATGTAAAGACCTTCCCCTCTGCCCCTGCAGCAAATGCTACCAGCAATTGTTCAGATTTTCTTCGAGATTTAGTCCTGTCCAAGTAGAATTTAAGTTGTCTCTGCACATCCAAGGAATGCAGAATCCATTCCCCTTTGTTCTGTGGATTGGGATAAAATGTTGGCAAATGAATGGACTGATTAAGAGCCATATTGGAAAAGTACAGTTTTGTACCTACCATAAATGTAGATGTTCGAAGATCCACATTGCTGCAGTCCTTACTTATGGGTAGTCCACTGTCCTCGGTCGGCCCGAATACCAAAGTATTAGGCTGACGTCGGTCATGGGCGCTCAGATCTGACATCAGAGCGTCAGGGTATAAAAGCGCATGACCGACGTCATATCCTCAGTCTTTTCTTGCCCCAGATGTCAGAAGGCCCTAAAAAGAAAGGCCACAGCCCAAAAACAGGATACCTCCCAAAAACATGCCCAACAACAACCATCACCCAAACCATATTACCATGCCAAACTACAGAGGGAAGGAGGGAGTAAATTGGACTGCAGCAATGTGGATCTTGAACATCTACATTTATGGTAGGTACAAAACTGTACTATGTTCTTCATCTCACATTGCTGCAGTCCTTACTTATGGGTAGAATCCCAAAGCAGAGGTAAAGGGAGGATGGCAAAATCATAAAGCATTAGGGGCTGCTAAAATGCCCTGTAATATTGCAGAGGCAAATCCAGCCCTAGACTTAGAATAAAGAGGAAGGTGGTAATGCTTGGAAAAAGTATGTACTGAACTCCAAGTGGCTGCTTCCAAAATATCTTTTGTAGCTACCCCCCTTAGAAAGGCAGTAGAAGTGGCAGTAGCTCTAGTGGAATGAGGTCTGATTCCAGCCGGAACCTCCTTACCATGATGGGAATAACAGAAAGAAATACAAAACCCAATCCATTTAGAAATAGTTTGTTTTGAAACAGGTTTCCCCTGAGAACCCAAAGCAAAAGAAACAAACAACTGCTGAGACTGCCTGAACCCCTTGGTTCTGCTCAAATAACGTAACTGTCTGTGAATATCCAAAGTATGCAAAATCTTCTCCCCTTTATTTTGGGGGTTTGCATAAAAAGTAGGCAAATGAATAGTTTGGTTCAAGGCCACACTAGAAACCACTTTAGGCATAAAGGAAGGATTAGTACGCAAAGATACCCTATCCTTATGAAAAATCAGGAAAGGTTCCACTGCCATAAGGGCCTGTAATTCAGAAACCCTTCTTGCAGAGGTATTGGCCAACAAAAAAGCAGTCTTCCATGATAAATACTTTAACTCGGCAGTAGCTGCAGGCTCAAAAGGTTGTAGAGTAAGTTTTTCCAACACAAAATTGAGATCCCAAGCAGGAGTAGGAGCTCTACGTGGGGGTCTTATGTTCTTTGCCGCTCTAAGAAATTGCTTAAACAAAGGATGGGAAAATAAAGGAGGGTCACAGTCATAGTGAGCCGAAATGGCTGCAGCATGAACCTTTATCGAGGAGAAAGACAAACCCTTGTCCAATAACTCAGTAAGATATTGAAGAGAAGCACTTAAATCAGGCTTGGAAACATCAAAGTCCTTCGCTTTGCTCCAAAGAAAAAATCTCCTCCATTTATCTGCATAAACTTTCCTTGTACTAGGCCTTCTGGCCTCCAAAATAACATTCAAAACTTGTTGTGGAAGCTGAGACCCTCCAGGGTCTAAAACAGAATATGCCAGGCTGTGAGATGTAGAGACTGAATCTTGACATTGAGGAAGTGATTGCCCTCCTGAGACAAAAGATGCGGAATCAAAGGCAGAGGCCATGGAGGCTCCCGTACTAAACTCCTCAGTAGTGGGTACCAGTGCTGTCGAGGCCAATCCGGCGTTATCAGAATCATGGATGGCTTGTCTATTCTGGCCTTCAGGAGTACCTTGGGAATGAGCGGCAGAGGTGGAAAGGCATAGACATGAAGATTGCTCCAACTGAATGATAGAGCGTCCACCTTCCAAGCTGTGGGATGAAACATTTTTGTGCAAAACTTTGGCAACTGGAAATTTAGTGGAGAAGCGAACAGATCTATGTCTGGAGTCCCCCATAACACTGTCAACTTTTGAAACACATGAGGATCCAGTTTCCACTCGTGAGGATCCACAATTTGTCTGCTCAACACATCTGCTAAGGAGTTCTGTGCTCCTGGTAGAAACCTTGCCTGAAGATCGAGGTGTAAACTGAGAGCAGTCTCCAACAAAATCATCGCTTGCCTGTAAAGAGGGTACGAATGGGTTCCCCCTTGCTTGTTTATGTACCACATGACAGTAGTGTTGTCTGTTTGAATCAACACCTGTCCTGGGTGAAGTAAATCCTTGAAAGCCATCAATGCAAATTGAACTGCTAACATCTCCTTCAAGATGATATGCAAATGTTGAAGTCTGACAGGCCACATGTCTTGCACCCATTTTCCATTGAGGTGTGCTCCCCAAGCCTTGTCCGAGGCATCTGTCATTAGTATCTGACTCGCCTCTGGTCGGGTCACAGAGAGTCCCTTGTTTAGGTGACATTCCTGAGCCCACCACAAAAATTCTTTCTGAATGCAAGGTATTATCGGAATGACAGTGTCTAGATCTTGGCAGTGTTGTGTCCATACATTTTTGAGATACCATTGAAGCTTCCTCATATGCAGTTTGGCATTGGGAAGCACCAGAATACAAGATGCCATGAACCCCAAGGCTTGAAGGACTGTCCTTGCAATCAGCCTGGACTGTAGAGACATTTGATGGAAATAAAGAGAAAGGCTTCTTTGTTTGTCCGGGGTCAAAAAGGCCATCTGGGAAGCTGTATTCAGTCTCACACCCAGAAAGCACATGTCCTGAGAGGGTACTAGACTGGACTTTGTTTCGTTCACAGAATACCCTAGGCATCTTAACACTACCATCACATACTGAAGATGATGAAGAAGTTTGTCTTTGTGTTGTGCAATAATCAGGCAATCGTCCAAATAAGGATAAATCTGTATTCCTCTTAACCTGAAAAAGGCAATCACTGGAGCCAGAACCTTTGTGAACACTCTGGGCGCAGTAGATAAGCCAAAGGGCAATGCAGAGAACTGATGATGTAAATTTCCAGCCCGAAAACGCAGGTACCTCCTGCAACTGGGCCTGATAGGAACATGAAGATAAGCCTCTGAGATCCAGAGTTACCATCCAGTGATCTTTTCCCAACAGAGGTAAAAGCTGTTGTAACGTCAGCATTTTGAACTTTGGAATGTCCAGATAAGTGTTGAGGATAGATAAATCCAAAATTGGTCTCCACGTGTTCCCTTTCTTTGGTACTAGAAACAGGCGAGAATAAAATCCTAGTCCCACTTCTGACAGAGGAACTGGCTGTATAGCTCCTATTTGAAGCAAAGAAATCTGCTTGTGAGCCTCTATCCTTTGCCGAGGAGGAACATCTGGCATGCCTTTGAAAGGAGGCAATGTATGGAAATAAAACTTGTAGCCTCGGTTTATAATGTCCAATACCCATTTGTCCTGGGTGACTAAAAGCCAGTTTTGCTTGAAGAGTGCTAACTTTCCTCCCAAAGGAGCTGCCAGGCAAGAAGAATCTGGCAGCTGAAAATGCAGGTCATTGGGCCTGTTTACGAAAGGACTGGCCCCTGCCCTCACCTGCAGATTGTGCAGGCGAACTCCAAGTTCTAGGCCTGAATGTACTGTGAGCTCTGCCCCTGCCACGTCTAGATCTACCCCTAGATTGAGAATCAGAAGAAGGGTAGGTCCACCCCTTAGTAGGCCAATTCCTACTAAACTTTGGAGGTTGTACCTGCAAAAAGTCTGCATAGACTTAGCCTTGTCTTCCATTTTCTTCAAAACCGACTCCACAGGGGGACCAAACAAAACTTCAGACTGTAAACGGGCATCCAGAATTCTAGTTTTAACATGCTCGGACAAATTCTGATCCTTAAGCCAGGCGTGCCTACGAAGAACTGAACCAGTGGCAGCCACCCTAGAAGAGGCCTGTACAGCATCAAAACCACATTGCAAAGAATGCTTACCCACCTGTTCAGAGACATGTACTAAATCCTGCAATTCTTTACACTCTATACCCTCTGCCAAAGCATCCACTTTAGATTTTAGCTGAGAAAGGAGGAAATTCTGATACTTCAACATATGAAACTGGCAATTTAAAGCCCTCATTGCTAAAGTAGAAGAGGTATACACCTTCTTACCCCATCTATCCAAAGCTCTAGCTTCCTTATCTAGAGGAACCGGATTCTTTACAACAGAGGCTCTAACACCCTTAGGCCCCTGACTAATAGTTTCTGGGTCCGCCCTAGGACTCTTATACAGATATTTATGAGCCTCAGGCACCCTGTAATACCTGTCCGGTTTAACTGGCGCAGGAGGCAAAGAATCTGGATTAAGGGAAGCCTCCGAGAAAACATCTTGAACAACATCCAAAACAGGAGGTATAGCCAAGGGTCTATGCTGTGGTAAAAACAAGAATTCCCTAAGCCTCTTCCGTGAATCAGAGAAATCCTGTCCTTCCCACTTAAAATGCTCCCTCATGGAATGCAGAGTTTCTGAAAATGAAAAATCCTCTGGAGGAGAAGCAGAAGGAGTGGAATCCTCTGCATCAGAATCCGAATAAGGATGAAAATCTAGAATATCTTCAGCAGAAGCCTCTGAGGCCTGATCCAAACTTTCCAACTCTGGCTCCACCCTAGGCCTCTTATCAGGAGGGGGCATAGAACCTCTAATTAAAGTAATCAAATCTTCTGCCATTTTAAGCATGTGCTTTTTAGGCACAGACCCTGAAGTACCTGAAGGGACACCAGAGGAAGGCAAAACAGACCTGCCCTTAGCAATAGAAGCAGAAGGCCTAACCACCTTAGGCATAGAAGGGAGAACAGTAACTTGAGAGGCCCCTTCAGCCTGACCTGACTCCTGGGAGGCCACATCCTGCAAAATCAAAGTTTCCCCCTGAGACTCAACAGAAACTTCAGCCAGATCCACCTGCTCTACTGTAGCTTCTGCAGGACCGGCGTCCGAAACGGACGAATCAACCTGTCTAGGTTTCAAGGATTTGTCTTTGCGCTTCTTCGTGGAAGCGGACGTCGGAGGATCCGACGGCATATTATAATTACACCGCTTACCAAAGACTAACCTAGCACAATCTAACCTCCTTTTTATAGTGCGCTTATTAAACCTAGCACAAAACCGACACCCGACTACGTCGTGGTCTGGTCCCAAACAAGGAATGCAAAGAGAGTGATAATCCCTATGCGGTATCTGTTTCCCACAAGAAATACAATTATTCACTTTTTCTGACATCTAGTAATTAACTGAGGCAAGAAAAAACAAAAATATTCCCCAACGGGGTACTTAGCCCAACTTGGTTTCGGTCTGAAACTCGGAATTTGAAAATTTCAGAACGCTGAACGGCACTTGCAACGCTGCTTCTGCATCGGACCATGCGGCAAAAAAGACTGAGGATATGACGTCGGTCATGCGCTTTTATACCCTGACGCTCTGATGTCAGATCTGAGCGCCCATGACCGACGTCAGCCTAATACTTTGGTATTCGGGCCAACCGAGGACAGCGGACTACCCATAAGTAAGGACTGCAGCAATGTGAGATGAAGAACATCCACCTTGGGTATGAAGGATGGATTGGTCCTGAGAGATGCCCTGTCTGCATGAAAGATGATGAAAGGCTTCACTGCCATAAGGGCCTGCAATTCAGATATCCTTCTAGCTGAAGTGATTACTAAAAGGAAGGCGGTTTTCCAAGAAAGAAATTTTAAGTCTGCAGTAGCAGCTGGCTCGAAAGGAGGTAGAGTGAGTTTCTCCAAAACAAAGTTAAGGTCCCAGGCAGGGGTAGGAGCTCTCCTGGGTGGTCTCAAGTTTTTTTGCCCCTTTGAGATACTGCCTGAGCAGAGGATGAGAGAAGAGGGGTGGTTCTGTGTTACAGTAAGCTGAAATATCTGGGGCGTGGATTTTAATGGAGGAAAAAGACAGGCCCTTGGTGAAGCATCTCAGTTAAGTATTGCAAAATCTGAAGTAAATTGGGTGCTGCCGTGCTCATCCCTAAAGATTGTTTCCAGGCACAGAATTTTTTCTATTTGTCAGCGTAAGATTTTCTAGTACTAGGTCTCCTCGCCTCCAAGATGACATCCATCACAGGTTTGCTAAGGGATGACAAAAGTGAATTTAAGTGATTAGCCAGGCTGCAAGGTTCAATGTTGGAAGCTGAGGGTGCAGAATTTGGTTCTCCTGCTGAGACAGCAAGGAAGGGGTCTGAGGCAGGTGCCAAGGAGATATTTGTGACACACTGCCAAGGGGGTACCAGTGTTGGCGCAGCCAGTCTGGAACAATCAAAATCACCCTTGGTTTGTCCTGTTTGACTTTTAGGAGAACTTTGGAGTGCAGAGGCAGAGGGGGAAAAGCGTAGACTGATAGGTTTTTCCAGCTGAGGAACAGAGCATCCACTTTCCAGGCTTGTTTGTGATGAGTCACTGTGCAAAATTTGTCCAACAGGTAGTTCTGGGGGGGGAGGAAAACAGATCTATGTCTGAGCTCCCCCATTCGCTTGTCAACATGTTGAAAATCCGTGGTTCCAGTTTCCACTCGTGTGAGTCCATGAGGTTTCTGCTTAGTCTGCCAGTGTATTCAATTTCCTGGCAGGAATTGAGCTTGCAGGTGTACTTGGTAGCTCAAGGCTGTATTCCACAATGCCATGGCTAGTCTGCAGAGGGGTAGGAATGTGTACCCCTCCTGCTTGTTTATGTACCAAATAACCATGGTGTTGTCCGTCTTTACCATTAGTTGTCCTGGAAAAATGTAGTCCTTGAAGGCTGTCCGAGCATTCTGTACAGCTAACATTTCTTTTTGATTGACATGTAGGTGCATTTGACTTGGGTTCCATTTGCCCTGAATGCACTTCCCTGCCAGGTGAGCCCCCCATGCATAGTCTGATGCATCTGTAGTTAGGGTTTGGGAGGCAGGGAGTAGTGTGAATGGTAGTCCCTTGTTTTACTGGCGGGCCTCTGCCCACCATAGGAACTCCAGGCGTAAGCTAGGTATGATGGGAATCATTGTTTCTAGCTTGTGACAATGTTGTCTCCATAGACTTTTTAGATACCATTGTAGTCTCCTCATATGCAGTCTTGCATACGGAATTAGAAGAATGCAGAAGGCCATGAACCCCAAGGCTTGCAGTATTTGCCTTGCAGATAGCAGGATTTCTGTGGCCACTTCTTTGATGTAGTTGACCAAATGAATTTGCTTCTCTGGCATGAGGAAAGCCATCTGGGCAGTTGTATTCAAGCTTGCACCCAGGAATGTAATCTGTTGACAGGGTACCATTTGTGATTTCTTTTCGTTTTTGGTGTAACCCAGACAAGGCAGAACCCTTTTTACAAATGCCAGATGATTTAAAAGTATGCCCTGGTTTTCTGCCTGAATTAGACAATCATCCAGGTATGGATATATTTGAATATTTCTTTGCCTGCAAAATGCAATTACTGGAGCCAGGCATTTTGTGAATACCCTGGGCGCAGCAGACAAGCCAAAGGGCAGTGCAGAGAACTGATAATGCAAGTAGCCTGCTTTGAAGCGTAGGAATCTTCTGCAAGATTCCCCGACTGGGATGTGCAGGTATGCTTCTTTTTAATCTAGAGTTGCCAACCAGGCATCTTTGCCTAGCATAGGAAGTAACTGGTGAAGAGTCAGCATCTTGAATTTTGTAATCTCCAGAAAGGTGTTTAAAGTTGACAGGTCCAAGATTGAAAGTCATGATTTCTCTTTTCTGGGTACCATCAAAAGCCTGGAATAGAAACCTTGTCCCTTTTCCTCTTCTGGTACCAGTTGAACAGCCCCATGTTTAAGAGAGAAAGGACTTGTTTTTGTGCCTCTGCCCACTGATTTGGGGGCAGGACTGGCCTCCCTTTTTGTGTTGGCAACGTGTGGAAATGAAATCTGTCTCCCTGTGACACTATTTAAAACCCATTTGTCCAGGGTTATGAGTTCCCAGTTCTTTGCATGAAGAGCAATCTTTCCTCCCAAAGGGGCAGTTAAAAGATAAGTGCTTGGGAATTTTGAAAGGAAGTCATTGAGACTGTTTACCATAGGGGGGTGTCTTATTTCCTGATTTGGAAGTGGAGACTCCCACTGCTTAGTTCTGACAGTCCCCTGGGACTGAAACCTGGGTTTTTTGCCGCGTCTGGGTTTGGCTTGAGAAGATCTGGAAGGGGCTGGAAAGGACCAATTCTTAGTAGGCCAGTGCCTACTAAATGTTGGAGGTTGCACTTGTAGAAAATCTTTAACAGTTTGTGTAGATTTAGCTTCATCTTTTTAAGAACTTCTTCAGCCTTATTGCCAAACAGGCGGTCCTGATTTAAAGGAGCATCCAACAATTTAGCTTTAACATAAGGCAAAGATTGCTCCTTAAGCCAAGCATGCCTTCTAAGCACAGACCCAGTAACAGCAGCCCTGCAATAGGCCTCTAAAGAATCAAAATCACACTGCAAAGCATGTTTTCCAACTTGCTCAGGAGAATGCATTAAATCTTGTAAATCTTTGTTTTCCACAGAGTCAGGAATCATCATTTTCTGTTTAAGCAGTCCAATAATATGCTGTTGATATTTTAACATATGAAATTGGCAGTTTAAAACTCTGATCGCCAAGGTTGCAGAAATATAAACCTTTTTACCCCATCTATCCAGCGCCCTGGAGTCTCTATCAGAAGGGGTAGGATTTTTAGCAGTAGAAGCCTTAATGGCCTTGGGCCCCTAAGAAATGGTTTCTGGATCTGCAACAGTATTTTTGAAAAGGAACTTGTGGGACTCAGGAACCCTGTAGTAACGGTCAGGTTTACTAGGAGCCTGAGGCAGGGAATCAGGAGCTAAACTGGATTCCGAAAAGACATCAATAATGTCTAGTACAGGAGGTATAGCCAAAGGCCTATGCTGAGGAAGAAGGAAATCCCTAAGCCTCTTTTGAATCAGAAAATTCCTGGCTTTCCCCAGTGGAAATGCTCCCTTAAAGTATGTAAAGTTTCCCCAAAAGAAAAATCCTCAGGAAGGGAATGGAATCCTCTGCATGAGGATCCTCATAAGTAGGTATGGACAAATCCAGGTCATTAGAGGAGTCAGAAGAAACAGAATCCTGATCAGAAGATTCATAGTCAAGCTCAGCCCTAGGCTTCTTGGGTGGGGGGGGGGGGGGTTCGACTATCCCTGATTAGAGTAATTAGATCTTCAACCATTTTTATAATTTGTTTTTTAAGCATAGGGGCCTGAACATGCGGCCTGCGCATAGTTTTCTTTACACATGGATCGAGATTTAGGCCTTAGTAATGAAGGCGATGTCGATTTAATATGCAAGTCTGTAGGCCTGAATACACCCTCAGAAGCCAGTGCCTGCACAGCGACTCCGGACCCATCCAAGGTAGAGACATCCACGGGTTCCATAGGTGAAGTATCTCGCAGCATACCTGACTCCGAATGGGTCTCAGTAGAGGCCTGCGAATCAGAAGTAGCGGATATCAGGGGCCGTGAAAGCACCTCACTGAGTAATTGGCGACTGGCTTACGAGAAGTGTCGTCGGCAGATTTGGACCTTGGTGTCTTGCCTCTGTCTTATCTTTGCGTTTTTTTGGAATCCCGGTAGTCAGATGGCTAACAGACGATATTTCTGGATAATTAAACAGAGAACCGAAATATTTAGAGGCAAAAATATACCGAAGATGGATAGTGCGCTGATTAAATAAAGCACAAAACTGACAGCAAAGTATGTCGTGGTCAGGGCCCACGCAAGGAATACAGTATGAGTGAAAATCTTTATGAGGTATTTGTTTTCCACAAGTAATGCAATTATTAACTTTTACTGACATCGGTAAGGAGCAAGAAAACGTTTCCTCAATGGGGTACTCGGCTTTAAGTTGAAAAAGTACAGTTTTGTACCTACCATAAATGTAGATGTTCGAGGATTCCATTGCTGCAGTCCTTACTATTGGGTATAGTCCGCGTCCAGTCGGCCCGAATACCAGAGTATAAGGCTGACGTCGGTCAGGGCGCATTAGACTGACGTCAGTACGTCAGGGTACTAATGCGCATGACCGACGTCATATCCTCAGTCTTTTCTTGCCCCAGATGTCAGAAGACCCTACACAACCACCCCTAAACACAGAGGGGAAGGAGGGAGGGTAAATTGGACTGCAGCAATGGAATCCTCGAACATCTACATTTATGGTAGGTACAAAACTGTACTATGTTCTTCGTTTTCCATTGCTGCAGTCCTTACTATTGGGTAGAATCCCAAAGCAGAGGTAAGGGAGGCTGGCAAATCATAAAGAAGTAGGAGCTGACAACATGCCTTGCAAAACAGCTGTGGCAAAACCAGCCCTAGACTTAGAGTAGATAGGAAGGTGATAATGCTTAGAGAAAGTATGCACTGAACTCCAAGTAGCTGCTTCCAAAATATCCTTAGTAGCCACCCCCCTTAGAAATGCTGTTGAAGTGGCAGAAGCCCTAGTGGAATGAGGCCTAATCCCAGCTGGAATCTCCTTGCCATGATGGGAATAACAAAATGCAATGCAGAACCAATCCACCTAGAAATAGTTTGTTTTGACACAGGCTTGCCCTGTGAACTCAAAGCAAAAGAAACAAACAACTGCTGAGACTGCCTAAAATCCTTAGTCCTGCTTAAATAATAACGCAATTGCCTGTGTACATCTAAAGTGTGCAAAATCTTTTCCCCTTTATTTTGAGGGTCTGCATAAACGAGGCAAATGAATAGTTTGGTTTAAAGCCACACTAGAAACCACCTTAGGCATAAAGGAAGGATTAGTGCGTAATGATACCCTATCCTTATGGAAAATCAAAAGGGCTCTACTGCCATAAGGGCCTGCAACTCAGACACCCTTCTTGCAGAAGTAATAGCCAACAGAAAAGCAGTCTTCCATGACAAGTATTTCAATTCAGCAGTAGCTGCAGGCTCAAAAGGTTGTAGAGTAAGTTTTTCCAACACAAAATTGAGATCCCAAGCAGGAGTAGGAGCTCTCATGGGGGTCTTATATTCTTTGCCCCTCTAAGAAACTGCTTGAACAAAGGATGCGAAAACAAAGGTGGGTCACAATCATAGTGAGCTGAAATTGCTGCAGCATGAATCTTAATGGAAGAGAAGGACAAACCTTTGTCCAATAACTCAGTAAGATATTGAAGAGCCACACTCAAATTAGGCTCAGAAATCTCCAAATTCTTTGCTGTACTCCAAAATAAAAATCTCTTCCATTTTTCTGCGTACACTCTCCTTGTACTAGGTCTTCTAGCTTCCATAATCACATTTAAAACTTGTTGAGGAAGTTGAGACCTGCTGTGTTTCAACACAGAATATGCCAGGCTGTTAGATGAAGAGAGTGAAGCTTGACATTGAGCAGATGACCGTCCTTCTGAGATAACAGATGAGGAATCAGAGGTAAAGGCCATGGAGGCTTCTTTACCAGACTCCGTAGTAGTGGGTACCAGTGTTGCGAGGCCAATCTGGAGCTATCAAAATCATCCTTGGCCTGTCTTGTCTGACCTTTAATAGTACCTTTGGAAGAAGAGGCAGAGGTGGAAAGGCATACACATGAAGGTTTTTCCAACTGAAAGACAGAGCATCCACTTTCCAAGCTGTGTGATGAAACCCCTTTGTGCAATACTTTGGCAGCTGGTGGTTTAGTGGAGAAGCGAACAGATCTATGTCTGGAGTTCCCCATGACACTGTCAATTTCTGAAATACATGAAGATCCAGTTTCCACTCGTGGGGATCCATGATTTGTCTGCTTAACACATCTGCTAAGGAGTTCTGTGCTCCTGGCAGAAACCTTGCCTGAAGAGTTAGTTGCAAGCTTAGCGCAGTCTCCCATAAAATCATTGCTTGCCTGCATAGAGGATAAGAATGTGTTCCCCTTGCTTGTTGATGTACCACATGACAGTCGTGTTGTCTGTTAGAATCAACACCTGCCCTGGAAGAAGTAACTCCTTGAAAGCCATTAATGCAAATTGGACTGCTAACATCTCCTTCATGTTGATATGTAGATGCTGTAGTCTGGCAGGCCACTTGTCTTGTATCCACTTTCCATTTAGATGAGCTCCCCAAGCAATGTCCGAGGCATCTGTCGTTAAAATCTGACTTGCCTCTGGCCCGGTCACAGAGAGTCCCTTGTTTAGGTGACATTCCTGAGCCCACCACAAGAATTCTTTTTGAAGGCAAGGTATTATTTGAATGACAGTGTCCAAATCCTGGCAGTGCTGTGTCCATACATTTTGAGATACCATTGTAGCTTCCTCATATGCAGTTTGGCATTGGGAAGCACCAGAATACAAGATGCCATGAACCCTAATGCTTGAAGGACTGTCCTTGCAGTCAGCACGGACTGATGAGATAGTTGATGGAAGTAAAGTGACAGACTCTTTTGTTTGTCCGGGGTTAAAAGGCCATCTGGGCTGCTGTATTCAGTCTCACACCCAGAAAGCACATGTCTTGAGAGGGTACTAGACTGGACTTTATTTCGTTCACAGAATACCCTAGGCATCTTAGCACTGCTATAACATATTCCAGATGCTGCAGAAGGTCTTCCTTTTCTTGAGCCAGAATCAGGCAGTCGTCCAAGTAAGGATAGATTTGAATTCCTTGAAGCCTGAAGTAAGCTATCACTGGAGCCAGAACCTTTGTGAATACTCTGGGCAGTAGATAAGCCAAAGGGCAATGCAGAGAACTGATAATGAGAATTTCCAGCTCGAAACCGCAGATACTTCCTGCAACTTAGCCTTATAGGCACATGAAGGTAAGCTTCCTTGAGATCCAAAGTTACCATCCAGTGATCTTTGCCCAGCAGAGGTAAAAGCTGTTGTAACGTCAACATCTTGAACTTGGGAATGTCCAGAAAAGTGTTGAGGAGAGATAAATCCAAAATTGGTCTCCACGTGTTCCCCTTCTTTGGTACTAGGAACAGGCGAGAATAAAATCCTAGGCCCCTTTCTGATACAGGGACTGGCTGAATGGCCCCCATCTGGAGTAACTGAGAAACTTGCTTGTGAGCCTCCTTTCTTTGTGGAGGAGGAACGTCTGGCATGCCTTTGAAAGGGGCATTGTATGGAAATAAAATCTGTAACCGTGGTGAATGATATCCAACACCCATTTGTCTTGAGTAATTAAATCCCAATTTTCTTTGAAAAGAGACAGTCTTCCTCCCAAAGGAGCTGCCAGACGAGAATCTACTGGCAGCTGAAAAGACAGGTCATTGGGTCTGTTTACGAAAGGACTGACCCCTGCCCTCACCAGAAGTCTGAGCAGGTGAACTCCTGTTCTAGGCCTAAAAGAACCTTGAGCCCTGCCCCTACCACGTCTAGACCTACCCCTAGACTGGGAATCATAAGCAGGATATGTCCACCCCTTAGCAGGCCAATTTCTACTAAACTTGGTGGCTGCACCTGCAAAAATCTTTAACAGTTTGCATAGACTTAGCTTTGTCCTCCATTTTCTTTAAAACTGCTTCCACAGGCGATCCAAACAACACATCAGACTGTAAAGGAGCATCCAAAATCCTTGTCTTAACATGCTCAGCTAAATTCTGATCCTTCAACCAGGCATGCCTGCTTTACACAGAACTAGTAGCAGCCACCCTCGAGGAGGCCTGTACAGCATCAAAACCACATTGCAAAGAATGCTTACCCACTTGCTCAGACACATGAACCAAGTCCAGCAACTCTTTACACTCAATACCTTCCGCCAAAGCATCCACCTTAGATTTTAATTGTGAAAGGAGATAATTCTGATATTTTAGCATGTGAAACTGACAATTCAACGCCTCATGGCTAGAGTGGAAGAAGTATACACTTTCTTTCCCCACCTATCCAAGGCCCTTGCCTCTTTATCAGTGGGAACAGGATTTTTAACCACAGAAGCCTTAACACCTTTAGGCCCTTGAGAAATAGTTTCTGGGTCCGCCCTAGGACTCTTAAACAAATACTTATGAGCTTCGGGCACCCTATAATACCTATCAGGCTTAACAGGAGCAGGAGGCAAAGAGTCAGGAATCAGGGAAGCCTCTGCAAAACATCTTCCACCACATTCAACACAGGAGGAATAGCTAAGGGCCTATGCTGGGGCAAAACAAGAATTCCCTAAGCCTTTTCCTGGAATCAGAGTAATCCTGGCCTTCCCATTTAAAGTGCTCCCTCATGGAATGCAGAGTCTCTGAAAATGAGAAATCCTCAGGAGGAGAAGCTGTTGGAGTGGAATCATCCACATCAGAATCAGAATAAGTAGGATACTCCTGCAAGTCTTCCGCAGAAGACTCTGAAGCCTCTGAACACTGTTCAAAACTATCAAACTCCGGTTCCACCCTAGGCCTCTTATCAGGCGGAGGCATAGAACCTCTAATCATAGTAATCAAATCTTCTGCCATTTTAAGCATATGTTTCTTAGGTACAGAACCCGAAATGCTAGGAGAAGCCCCCACTGAAGCTGAACTAGGCCTACCTCTCAAAGAAGTTTTGGCAACAGAAGGAGAGGCTCTAACTACCTTGGGAAGAGAGGGAAGAACAGTTACCTGAGAAGCCCCCTCAGCCTGGCCTACCTCCTGAGAAGGCACATCCTGTAACAGTAAAGTTTCTGCCTGAGACTCCATAGAAACTCCTGGCAAAACCTCTGGCTCCACTGAGCCTTCTAAAGAACCGGCGTCCGGGACTGCGGTTCATCAACCCTAGGCTTCACTGTTTTGTCCTTGCGCTTCTTGACGAAGGGCGGAGCATCCGACGGCATTTTATAATTGCAACGCTTCCCAAACACTAACCTGGCACAGTCTAACCTCCTCTTAATAGTGCGTTTGTTAAACCTAGCACAAGAGCGGCAACCAACAACGTCGTGCTCAGGCCCTAAACAAGGTATACACAAGGTATGGTAATCCCTATGAGGTATCTGTTTCCCACAAGAAATGCAGTTATTCACTTTTTCTGACATCCGGTAAAATAATGAGGCAAGAAAAAACCAAAATGTTCCCCAACGGGGTACTTAGCCAACTCTGTTTCGGTCTGAAACTCCGGTTTCGGAAGTATTTCAGAACGCCAACCTGCACTCGCAAAACTGCTTCTGCATCGGACCATGCGGCAAAAAAGACTGAGGATATGACGTCGGTCATGCGCATTAGTACCCTGACGTACTGACGTCAGTCTAATGCGCCCTGACCGACGTCAGCCTTATACTCTGGTATTCGGGCCGACTGGACGCGGACTATACCCAATAGTAAGGACTGCAGCAATGGAAAACGAAGAACATCTTTGGTTCTGAAACTAGAAAACAAAAATTTCAGTTGTCGGCCGACTGGCACTTGTTAACTGCTTCTGCATCGGGCACCACACAGCAAGAAAGACCGATGTAATGCAGTCGGGCTGCATGCTTTATACCCCTGACGACCGGACATCATGGAAGAAGGGACAGCAACCGACACAGGACCCAAGACTTTGTTAATCAGGCCGACTGAAGGCAACCTGCCAGCAGATTAGCCGAATGTAATGACTGCAACAGTGAAACACTAAGAACATCCACAGTTGGACTGGCGTCGAGACAGTTTGAGGTTTTCATGCATATACACCTATTTATATACCCTTATGCCCGCACTCTTAGGTAATATGGACATGTTCGGCTTTATAGAAGACTTTGGTACCCCGGCTGGAAGTCTAAGTTATTTGGTGACATTACCCAACAGTTTGGAATACTGCAATAGTGATCTAAGGAAGAACATCTATAAGAAGACTGCCATGAAGACTGAGTGGTGGTTAGTTCAGGTGCTGTTAGATGTGGGAAATTGCAGAAGACCTTTGGAGGTGATATTAAATTTATAATGCTTTCATAAGGTGCAGATAGATGACCAAACGCCTACCTCTAAATATGGATGGTGCTTTCACCTCCATCAGGACTGCAATAATTGCCACTGTCCCCCTACTTGTATGACCTTATCAGTCCCTCTAATGTCTTGCTAGGAGTTGGGTAACAGATGGAAACAGTATGCCAGACACTTACTGACAAATCTGAAAAGTGGATTCCCCTTCCCTTTCAGCAGCAAAGAAAGCAAAACATTAATCAGATTATCTTACATTCTTCATCCTGTTCCGGTAATACAGCCTCCCCCTTTACTCTGTGGGTCGGGGTTTAAGACTAGCAACTCTCTGTCACCACTTCAAGTCTAAGGGAAAGGTTTGCATTAGGCTGTCTCTGGCTTTATGAAAGAAAATCAGTGCTTTCACCTTGGACATTCTTCTAGCTACAGTTACAGCTAGGAGAAGGGCTGTTTTCCAAACAAGGTGCATGAGCAGTGCTGCTGATTTCTGCATGAATATTTCCAGTATAAAAAGTAGGTGCCATGAATAAGCAATCTGTTTTTCTAGGTGGTTTAAATACAAACTCCTCCTTAAGAAATTGACCAAATGGTAGTAATGAAGTGTGTGGGAGGTCCTGAGGCAGGCAGATGGAGACACCTGCACTGGGGCATATGCCAGCACTTACCTGTGCAGGCCTGAGAGGTACAGCTGCAAGAGCAGCCCTGATTCATCCTATGTCACCAAACAGAAGCTCTCTCATTTTGATGGTTAAACTTTTCTGGTGGCAGATCTCCAAGCTTCACTCATGATTGCCAGCATGCTTTCTAAAATGGTGCCTAAATGGGAAGTAGGGGCATGTCATCCAAGCTGATAAGCTGCACAGCATGCAGAATGGGGTGGATCAGAGGCCGCCAATTTTTAGTCAAAACATCCACTCAATGGGGCAGGGTGAACACTTTTAACTGATATTTCTAGCAGGAAGGAGAACAAATTTTGAGTGGGCTAAAAGATGTTTCAGCATTTACCCTTTAGATCCCCCAGGAGAATAGGAGATCCAATGGGAAAGCATGAAAACACCCACCCAGTTAAGGGAGAAAGAATGCATTGGCCAGCCTTTTTCCTTTCTTTTTTTTTTTTGGCTTGGAGCTCTGAAGGAGAATTCTGTTAGGTATTTGCTGTTCAAAAAAGCAAAAAAGACTACACCCTGTATGCTCCATCTTAAGGTCAGTTGCAGAAATATCCTTGTCCAGCATCCATCTGAGGGATGCATCTCTAATCTATTTAAGTGGCCTTGTCAGGGAGCTCTTCTGGGACAGAATGCAGAATGCCCCTGTCTAAATATATGAATCTAAGGCTATATGCATTGCAGTCACTGCCACCCTGCACATGGGGTAAGAATAAGTCCCACTCTACCTGCAAATGTAAATCATCAATGTTGTGCCAGTCATCAGATGCAACACTGTGGTCTTCCACATGGGCTTGACAGCCTTGGGGACCTGGATCAATGCCATGAGCTCTTTTATGTTAACATACCTCTCTGAGGGGTGCCCCAAGGGCCTCCTAAGTCAGTGTCTGAATGTGGTCATAATTTGGTTGGATAGGGTCTGTTTGAACAAAACCCTGTAGTTTCTACTTGCTTTACCTGCCATTCTGTCCCTATCCTCATGCAAGACAAGACTGGGGATCACCTCAAAGTGCTGAATATGTTAACTCTGGGTGCTTCAATACCACTAGATGCATGTCTTGCTAAGTGTATCATTAGGCCTATGGAAGCCATGCATTCCAGTGCCTGCAGGAACTCCTGCAAGTTCTAGGTGGTAGTCTAAAAATATAATGTCAAGAGATTCCATCATGTCTCGAGGAAGGCCTTCTGGCTTATACAGACCATAAATGTCCCAAGGCATATATACGTCCGAGATGGAATCAGGTTTGACAATGGGAAAACTGATCTAGAGGTCTGGAAATTGGATACATTGTACTGAAACTCGAATCGTCCTCTCGATTCCTTATTGAGAATGGGTCTGAATTTCACAGTTGTGTAGGTCTGGGCAGCTACAGATGCCTCTTGTTCCACAATATGCTTACACTACAGCCAGGCATTCTGTTAAAACCCTAAGAGATGAAGTCAATGTGAAAGGGAAAAAAATGATGGTGGATTTTCCCTGCCTTGAACCTCAGATTTCCACCTATGGTCCCTAAAAATGAGAATACTTAACGCAGTAATCCTTACAGAACTACTTGTAAAAACAGAAGTGGTAGAAGGGATGCAAGACTGGCATTTTAAATGTTGGAAACCTTAGATTAGTGTTTAGATCTAAATAACCCACAACAGTTCTACAAAGATCACCTCTACTGCACACCAGAAACCATCCTGGATACAAAGCCTGCTCCTGTCCTGGGATCCCTTCAATGACTCGTACAGCAAGTTTGTAATAAGCGCAGCTACAATGGTTTTCTTTGCACTTTGCAGGGCAGTGGAATCCCTAAAAAATTTGGTGGGGTAGGGATCCCATGGAATCTCTAAAAATCTTGGTGGGGTAGGGAGTTTTAGTTGAGAAGCCTGATACCAACAAATAATCCAACAGTATTTAAAGGCGGCAGGTAAGTCACATGAAGCATCAGATCAAACAGAGTCAGTCCAAAGTACAGTTGTGCACACTTACCATAAATGTAGATGTTCAAGTGTATTCACTGTTGCAATCATTACATTTGGGTCAGGAAAGGCCCTTGTGGAGCATCTCTGTTAAGTACTGAATACGCGGTAAGCTGGGCACTGTTGTGCTCATCCTCTGGGTCTGGCTCCAGGAACAGTATCGTTTCCACTTTTCAGCATAGGATTTTCTAGTACTAGACCTCCTTGCCTCCAGTATGACATCTAGCACCTGCTTACTGAGGGATGCTACTGGAGAGCTCAAGGAATTAGCCAGGCTGCAAGGTTCAGGGTTTGAAGCTGAAGGTGCAGAATCTGGCCATCCTGCTGGGACAGCAGGGAAGGGGTCTGAGGCAGGTGCCATGGTTCCAGCAGTGATATACTGTGTAAGAGGGGGTACCAGTGCTGGCATGGCCAGTCTGGTGCAATCAATATTTCCTTGGTTTGTCCTGTTTGATCTTTAGCAGAACCTTTGAGAGGAGAGGGAGGGGGGAAAGGCATAAACTGAGAGGCTTTCCCAGGTAAAGGACAGGGAATCCACTTTCTAAGCTTGACTGTGGGAAGTCCTTGTGCAGAATTTGATTTGTCCAACTGGTAGTTCTGAGGGGAGGCAAACAGGTCTATCTCTGGAGTCCCCCCAATTGTTTCTCAAGAGGTTGAATATCTTTGGTTCCAGTTTCCACTCGTGTGGGTCCATGAGATTTCTGCTTAGGTTGTCTACCAGTGAATTTAGCTTGCCTGGCAGGAATTGAGCTTGTAGGTGCACTTGAAAGCTCAAGGCTGTGTTCCACAGAGCTACGGCTAGTCTGCAGAGAGGGTACGGGTGGGTATCCCTGCTTGTTTATGTACAACACAACTGTGGTGTTGTCTGTATCTACCAATAATTGCCCTGGAAGAATGTGGTCCTTGAAGGCTGTGAGGGAATTCTGTACAGCTAATATGTATTTGCTACGCAGGTGCATCTGTTGCAGGTTCCATTTGCCCTGAATGCACTGCCCTGCCAAGTGAGCCCCCATGCATAGTCAGATGTGTCTGTTAGGGTATGGGCGGCAGGGGAGTAGAGTGAATGGGAGCCCCTTGTTGTGGTGGCAGGCCTCTGCCCACCAAAGGAACTCTAGTCTTTATACAAAGAATGATAGGAATCATTGATTCCAGGTCCTGAGAATGTTGACACCATAGGCTTTTTAGATACTGTTGTAGTTTCCACATATGCAGTCTTGTATATGGATTTAGTAGAATGCAAGAGGACATGAACCCCAGGGCTTGCAGGATTTTCCTTGCAGATAGCTGGGTCTTTGTGGCCAGTAGTTTGAAGTAGGCTGTCAAATAAACTTGTTTCTCTGGCATGAGGAAAGCCATCTGGGAGGTTGTGTTCAAGCTTGCTCCCAGGAATACAATTTGTTGGCAGGGTACTAGATGAGATTTCTTTTCGTTTATGGTGTACCCCAACGAGGTTAGAAGTTTCTTTACAAGTGCCAGATGTTTTAGGAGCATGTCCTGCTTTTCTGCCTGAATTAGACAATCATCCAAGTATGGGTATATCTGAATATTTCTTTGCCTGCAAAATGCAATGGCTGGAGCTAGACACTTTGTGAATACCCTGGCCGCAGTAGATAAGCCAAAGGGAAGTGCAGAGAACTAATGGTGCTTGGAGCCTGCTCTGAAGCGTGGGTATTTCCTGCAAGATTCCCTTATTGGAATGTGCAGGTAAGCTTAAGTCTTAAGGTTGCCAACCAGGCATCTTTGTCTAGTATAGGAAGCAACTGTTGAAGTGTTAGCATTTTGAATTTTGGGATTACCAAAAAGGTGTTTTAATAGAGAGGTCCAAGATAGGACACCAAGAGCTGACTTTTCTGGGTACCAGGAAAAGTCTCAAGTACAATCCCTGTTCCCTTTCTTCTTCTGCTGGGACAGGTTGAATAGCCCTGATACTTAGAAGAGATAATCTGCTTTTGAGCCTCTGTCCACTGATTTGGGGGTAGGTCTGGCCAACTGTTTGGGGTTGGTAAGGTGTGGAAGTGGAACCTGTATCCTTGGAAAACTATATTTAAAACCCATTTGTCCTCGTAACGAGTTCCCAGTTTTTTGCATGCATGGCGATCTTTCCCCCTAAGGGAGCAAGCAGTTGACCAGGGCATGGAAGGTTTAAGGTTAAGTCACTGTGACATTTTTCCATTGTGGAGTGTTCTAGGGGAGTGCCTTATTACTTGCAGCCTAGGTGGTCTGCTGTTCCTGGGTTTGGACTGAGAAGGCCTGGAAGACGCAGGAAAGGACCAATTCTTAGAAGGCCAATGCCTACTAAATCTGGGAGGCTGTACTTGCAGGAAATCTTTAACAGTTTGCATAGATTTAGCTTTTTCCTTCATCTTTTTAAGGACTTCTTCGGCTTTGCTGCAAAACAGGCGGTCTTGGTTTAAGGGAGCATCCAGTAATTTAGCTTTAACATGATCTGGCAAATTTTGCTCCTTAAGCCAAGCATGCCTTTTAAGTTCAGACCCAGTGACAGCAGGCCTGCAAGATGCTTCTAGAGAGTCAATAGCACACTGCAAAGTAAGTTTACCAACTTGTTCAGCAGAATGCATTAAATCCTGTAATTCTCCTGTAATTCTTTATTTTCAGCACAGTCAGGAATTAACATTTTCTGTTTAAGTAGTACCATAATATGCTGCTGATACTTTAACACATGAAATTGGCAGTTTAAGACCCTAATGGCCAAAGTAGCAGAAGTGTATACATTCTTACCCAAACTGTCCAAGGCCCTGGAATCACTATCGGAGGGGGTAGAGTTTTTGGTTGTAGTAGCCTTAATGCCTTTAGGTCCTTGGGAAAAGGTCTCTGGGTCTCCTGTAGGATTCTTGAAGAGGAACTTGAGAGAGTCAGGTACTCTAATACCCGTCAGGTTTCATGGGAGCTAGAGGTAAAGTGTATGGGGCCTGGCTAGATTCCAAGAAGGCATCATCTACAATGTCCCGAACAGGAGGGATAGCTAAAGGCCGGTGTTGAGGGAGGAGTAAGAATTCCCTCAACCTCTTTTTGGAGTTAAAGAAATCCTGGCTTTCCCAGTGGAAATGCTCCCTAAGGTTGTGCAAGGTTTCACCAAAAGAAAAATCTTCTGGAGGGAAAGCAGACGGAATGGAATCCTTGGCATCAGAATCCTCATAGGTAGATAAGGGCAAATCCTGGTAATCAGAAGAAACACAAATTTCAGAATCGTGATCACAAGAATCAGAAGGAAAATCAGTTTTAAGTTTCTTAGAGGGAGAAGGGCTGCTTCACCTAATTAAAGCAATAAGGTCTTTAGCCATTCTTAGTTTTTTAGGCATATGGGTCTGACCATACGCTTTGGACATCAATTTTCTAGGCGTGGGTCGGGTTTTAGGCCTTGAAGAAAAGGATGGCGTTGGTTTGAAATGCACGTCTGTAGGCCTGAATACACCCTCAGAAGCCAGTGCCTGCACAGCAGCTCCGGACACATCCAAGGTAGAGACATCTGTAGGTTCCATAGTCAAAGAAGCATCTTGTGGCATACCTGACTACGCATGGGTCTCAGTAGAGGCCTACAAATCAGAAGTAGTGGGCATCAGGGGCTGCAAAAGCGCCTCACTGAGTACCAGCAAACTGGCGACTAGCTTAACGGAAGCATAGTCAGCAATTTTGGACCTATGTGGTCTATCTCTATCTTTACGTTTTTTCGGAATGTCGGTAATGGGATGGCTTACCAAAACCATTTCTGGATAGCTAAACAGAGTACCAAAATCAATTGCTGCAAAAGTAAACCGATGTCGAATAGTTTGAGGGTTGAATAAGGCACAAAACCGACAGCGAGGGACATCGTGGTCTGGGCCTAAGCAAGGAATGCAGAACAAATGAAAAGTTTGAGGTATTTGCTTTCCACAGGTAATACAATTGTTAACTTTTCCTAACATCGGTTAAGGGCAAGAAAAAGGTACTTAGCTTTTTTGAAGACTTCGGTTCTGAAACTCGAAAATGAAAATTTCAGGAGTTGGCCGACCGGCACTTGCGAACTGCTTCTCCTTTGGGAACCGCGCGGCAAGAAAGACTAATGTAATGGCATTGGTTGCATGTTTTATACCCGACGACCTGACGTCATGGAAGAAGAGACAGCATCTGACACATGAATCCAAGACTTTGATATTCAGGCTGGCTGAGGGCTACCTGCAGGCAGATAACCCAAATGTACTGACTGCAACAGTGAAACACGTAGAACATCATGGGATTTTCGGAAAGGACTGTGAAAACTTGCCTGTTTGAGTAAGTGGAAGCAGCAAGAACTACTGGTTGAAGGATATCACATGCTTTAACTTGTATATCTTCTTTTGAGGAAGGTCAACACCTAAGGGGTCTGTGGTTGGGCATTCCTGACTTCCTCCTCCAACCGAAGTCCTCCTGTTCAAGACCAAAACAAATCCATCCTGTCTCAGTAACAAGCACATCAGAGTCGGATACCTGTGGAGAAGCATCTAGAATGACTACTTGTGCAATGTTTTAAGTCTGAGACAGCATGCTAGATTAGAAAAGTGTGGTGCCCTAAAGAATATCAGATGTTTTGGAAGTGTAATGGAGTTGGCAGATTTTAAAAATTACCCACAAAGTACTCTATCAGACATGCCAGGTGAGCAAAAGGACACTGAGCAGAGTGGATAAGAGTTGTTGACCGAAGCTGTTAGCTGAGATATACAAGTATCCTGTTTTTTTTCGATTATTTATACAGATTATTGTTTTTAACAATTAATATATAGCACTTTTATTGTCTGCTTTTTCGTCTTCGAGTGCATTTTATTGCTATTAACTAATCTGCACAAGTAACTGATTTGCCTGCAGTTAAAAGCGTTCTGTATCTTTACAAATCTTTATCAGTTTGTGGCTTTCTCTAGTGCTACTGGCTGTAGGCTATTGTCCCCACCCTCACGCCCAGTTGGTGTCTTGCTCTTATACTTGGTGGCTTTGCAGTTGCCCGCCCCTACTGTAACTCTGATCTGTGACACTCCTCCCAGTCTAGTGTCATTAGCTCATTCTACCTAGTACAGATAGAACATTTGATAAGGCCTTCTGTTTCCCCTTTTTCCCTTTAAAAAAAAAATACAAAAAAAAAACAAAAAAACTTTCCTTGTGTTCTGACTGTGCTTCTCAAACATTTTGAAAATATAGAGTATATTTCAAAGCACTTATTATAAATGTAATTGCCTTAATATTGCTACAACTCAAGTGCTCTAGGTTGCACTGCATCTGAAGTGTTTGTGCGTTTCAGCTGCTTTTCTGTATATATAGACTTCTCTGTTTCTTTAACTAAAGCTCTGCAAAGTTGTTTTACTGCATTCCTGCCTGTATTTCTGAGTTGTTTTGCACTTTTAAAGTTTGTTTTTGCTTAGTTTAACTAGTAGGCTACACACTCAAGTGTGCTAGCCGAATTAAAGCATTTACTGTGTTTATGTACCTAATTTTTGCTACTTTGTGTATAAAAAAAAAAAAAAATTCCTCGTTTCCCACCTTTACTGAAATAGAATAGTCCAGTCTTCAGGTATTGCTGATCTCTGGGCTGTGTCATAGTTCCTGTGTTGCCCATATCCTTATTTGGCTAGGAGGAAGATTCTTTGTTCACCAGTGAGAGTGGGGAGCTCTGAGCAGCCTATCTGTCCCTTGAGGAGTGGTTCCAGCCCAGTGACCTGTAGCTTATTGGCCGGTATGGGCCACTTTCTATCTCTTTCTAACCCCCTGCTTTAAAGCCAGCTTTAGTGCGCTTTTGCGCTTGTAATTTAAAGTTTGTCCTGTTTGTTGCATTTACCTGTTGAGGCTACACACTCAAGTGCGCTAGCCTGTGTTACATATTTATTGCATTTTTCTGCTGTTCGTTGCAAAAAAGAAAAAAAATATATCCTTGTTTCCCCATCTTTCCTGACCTAGAGTAGTCCAAATACAGGCTTTGCTGTATTCTGGACTTTTGGAAAGTTCCTGTGTTGCCCATTTCCTTTCTTGGATAAAGGGAGGCTTCTTTGTTCACCAGTGGCAGTGGGGAGCTTGGAGCAGCCCATCTATCCCTGGACTAGTGTTCCCAGCACAAGAATCTGGTAGTCTATTGGCCGTTTTGGGTCAATTTCTACCTCTTTCAAGTCCCCCTGTATAAAACCCGCTTTAGCGTGGGTTTTGCGCATAGAGCAGCATCGGGCAGCGCAGCTTAATTGGGTTTAAACCATTCTTGGCTCCACAAAGTCTGCTCTTCACTTTTTCCCTTAGAACTGATCTAGTTCTCATAATAAACACCCTTTTCCCACTCTAAAGCCTGGCACTTGCTCACTAAAGCAATTATACAAGTCAGCACAAAAAAATTAAAAGCACTACACCCTCACAAACTCCCCTTGAGCACTTTGTTCCCCATTGGCCCTTTTTTCAATTATAAAGGAATCCCCAACACTATTCTAGCATGTCCAAGGGTCAGTTGTCAATCTCCTCTCTGGTCCAGCTGGTGAATCTGGGAATCTTGAGGCAATGTTACAACTGCCTCATGTACACAGACAACCCTCTCCTCCTCCCAACAAATTCCAACACATGAGAGAGATGCAACCATATTGCCAAACTGGAGGCTAAGCTCTCTCAACTCAGTACTGGCGTAACCAGTCAGGAGGAGAAGGAAACCACACTCACTACAATTCCAGTCTCACATAGACCTACCATGACAGCAAACCAAACACACACAAAAACATACTCGGAGGCTCTAAATAAAAATCTGCCTAAGCAGCAGAGACCTCCAAAGCAGACACCCAAGCAATCGCTAACCCAAAACAAAACATGTGCAACACATAGCTCACAAAGCCAGTGTGCCGAACAGTCACAGCCCTTAAGGCTAAACAACACACCTGATGCACTTGTAATAGGTGACTATCGTCAGGCACACGTGACGTCCCGCTCACCAGGTTGAACAAGGAGAAGGTCACGGTGAGCTGCCTGTGGGGTGCTAGGATCCGCCACATAACACAAGCACTCAGGTCACTCCAAGGAAAGTACAAATATGACTCAATCATTGTCCATGCTTGTGTGAATGACCTGAGACGTACCTCCCTGGACTACATGAAAAGAGACATAGAGGAGCTCTCTGAGCATGTAACCCAGGCCGGTATGACCCTGACCTTGAGTAGCATCTTACCCTCACCAAGAATGATGCCACAATATGAAGACAAGATGATCAATTTCAACAACTGGCTTAAGTATTGGTGTTTTTCAAAAAGGATCCAATGCCTGTCTGCCTAGGATGATATGCTCGACAAGCCACGAAGCTTCACTAGGGACGGCTTGCACCTGTCACCCCTGGGCTTTCGGATATTGGCAAAGGCTCTTGCCACCCCCATAATGCTACTCAACGCCAGAACTCTAAACCTCAAGAATTATGCACTCGAAACTCTCCTTAGCATGGAGAACATCGATATCTGTGCAGTAACAGAAACCTGGTACAAGGCTCTTGAGAGCACCCCAGCACTTTCAGCTTATACCTCATACCCAAACAGACTGGGAGCATTACTCTAGCTCCAACACCCTAGCCCAAAGGTTCCTAGAATTTATAAACTCAAATGCTATGGAACAGCTTGTTACCACTCCCAAAAGAGGGGAAAACATACCGGACCTGATCATCACCAACATGGGGACTCTATGCTCCAGACCAGAAGTGTATCCCTCATTGGTAAGATCAGACCATAAACTAATCTCACTAGATATTCACATCCCGACTCCAGCCCCTGCCCAGAAAACAACAGTGAAAAACTTCTCTAAAGCAAATTTCACACTCCTCAAAACCGAGGTGGAATCCTTCAAAGTCCCCGGGCCTGTAGAAAATACAGCCCAGACCGCAGAATCCTTTATAAACGCATTCTATGAACACCTTCAGGAATGCATGGATCATGCAATCCCAAACAAAACCAAGACCCAATCCTCCAAAGGCAGGCATCCCTGTCTGGTGGACCCCAGCCACAAACAAACTATACAATAAAAGGAGGAAGCTACTACATGATAGAGCAAAATCCCAAAAAGGGAAGGCATCCCTGATCAGTATTAGCAAAAAACTACGGGCACTCATAAAATCGTCTAAGGCCAGCTTCGAGAAAAAAAGTGCACAGGACACTAAGGATAATCACAAGGCTTTCTTTAGTTATGTTAGGAACTTGGGTGGAAATTCCCAGATATGCTCAGAATTAGTCCAAAATGACAAAAAATACACCGGACCCACAGACATTGCCAACATCCTAGCTGACAGGTTCAGCGCAAACTTCTCCCCCCCTTCCCCACCAAAAGGGCAAATATCTATCCCAGCATACTGCTGCCCCCCTGACATCTGAAATGCTCAGGTAAGAGCCGCCCTCTCCAAAGCAAAAAACACAGCATCGATGGGACAAGACTGTGTCCCGGGCTGCGTCCTACATGAACTCAAAGAAGAACTAAACCCAAACATAAAACTACTGTTCAATCTCAGTCTTACTACAGGATATGTACCCAAAGAGTGGCGTACAGCAATAGTGGTCCCTCTCCATAAAGGTGGTGCCTCAACGGATCCTGGAAACTATCGCCCCATAAGCCTGACTAGCCTGGTCTGCAAAGCTATGGAAAGCATCATCATGGACCTCATAAATAAAGATATTGGGGACCTACAGACACTGGATCCTACCCAGTTCGGCTTTGTTAAGGGCAGATCCTGCCTCAAACCTGGTTGATTTCTTTGAAACAGTCACCAAGGCCATTGACGAGGAGAAGGTGGTCCACACCAGCCTACCTGGACCTTGCAAAAGCCTTCGATACAATACCCCACTCGGGCATTATAGATAAGCTCACCAGCTTAAATATAAACCCCTATGTCACTAGACGGGTTGCAAACTGGCTCAAGGACAGAGCCCACATGGTTAGAACTGCTGGAGCCATGTCAGACTCCAAACCAGTTACAAGTGGCATCCCACAAGGCTCAGTCCTGGGACCTCTCTTGTTCGGTATATATTTCTCGGAGGTACAGGCCAACACGGAAGGACTGTGGCTGACCAATTTCGCAGATGACTGCAAACTGGGCGCCATTAATAGACTCTCCAGCAGACACAAGCATCCTACAAAAGGGCCTCATCGAAACAGACAACTGGTGCCAGAGCCATGGCCTCAAGCTAAATGCCAAAAAGTGTACAGTCATCCCCTTTGGCAAAAACAAAGTGCCCACAAATTACCACATAGGTGGTAATCCATTAAGTACGGAAGAAGTAATTAGGGACGTGGGGACCCAAGTTG
Source organism: Protopterus annectens (assembly GCF_019279795.1). NCBI lineage: Eukaryota > Metazoa > Chordata > Ceratodontiformes > Protopteridae > Protopterus > Protopterus annectens. Next base: position 452,201,335 of record NC_056725.1, on the reverse strand, counting down.
ATAGCAATCTCTCATTTGACAACCCCGTGGCCAAAGTGGTTAGAAAAACATTTTATATAGCCCACCTAATCATGAAGGGATTCACTTCTAGATCAGGGGAGGTCATCGTGCCTCTTTACTCATATCTCATCAGGCCCATAATTGAGTACAACGCCCCTTTTGGGATGTACCTTACCAGACACCTGCAGCAACTGGAAAGATCCCAAAAGTATCTCACCAAGAACCTCACCAAGAGGATCAAAGGGCTCAAACAGATGCCATATGCTGCCCGGTTAAAGAAACTCCAGCTCTACTCAGTGGCATACCGCCTGCTCAGAGGCGATCTGTGCCTGACGTATAAAACCATGTCCAACCCGGAATTAATGGACATGCTGCACCTCAGAAAATTCAAATCCCATTGAGCTACGCGCTCGAGAGACTTGAACCTCAGCACTGAAATAAATAGGACATGCTGGAGGGACAGATTCATAACCCAGAGGCTCCCTTCACTCTGGAATAAAATCCCAGTCCAGGTTAGGCAGAGTCCCTCTGACTCTCTTCAAGAGGAATTTTGATGAGTGGATGGGAGATAGTAGGTTTACCCCGGGTATCACTTCTGTGTCACTGTTAGACAGAGGCACAGTATACTAACCTCGAAAAAGGGCATAGCAAAATTCATTTAAAATGGGTGGCGAAAGCCAAACACACTCTGGCTAGGCTTATAAATGCCCTAGGGCAGATAGCCTAGTATGAACCTAAGTAAAGAAATGATTCTTTTGAGCTGGGATACAGTATCTGAATTGCCTAAATGAAGTAAGGCTTTATGATTAATTCTGTTGGCTGCCAAAAAAGCAATTACTAGAAAATGAAAATTTAAGTCTACATCAACTATATATGAGGTCTTGAATATTACAAAAGAGATGAAAGAACTGGAAGAGGGATCTTTAGAAAAAGGAAGGAGCAAATAACATAAGAGTTAATTGCGTTTGTGGCAAAAATACATGCAGAATAATGTTCAGGAGGAGTGAGGTTTCAGAAAAGGCAAAAATTCAGCAATTATTTTGTAATTCTGGACTCATGACAGCAGAAAAGAAAATACATGTGATGTATATTGTATTTAAATGGAAAAATGTTAAAATGGTTTGTTTTCTATTAAATGTATGTTTGCCCATCTCTTAACTGATAATTTAATAAATGTGTTAAAAATCTTGGAAGGCTCAGACTCCCACAAACACATTTGATGTTTCTCAGAATTGTCATTATCAGCCTTAGAAAACCTAAAAAAAATAAAACAAACTAATACGCCAAGACTCAATATAATTACAAAAGGCAAGAATACAACATGTATACACACATACACAATTCACAAGGAGGAAAACAAATTCCCCAAACAGATACATATTGCCCTGGAACTCCACCTGAATCCAAGAGAAGGAACTGCAGGAACTCAATGATGGTGCCATCTAGTAATGGAGATGGTTAAGGTTATTCTGTATGACTTCAATGACTAAGCGTGAGCTATCTGTGGAAAACAAATATCAATGAGGAATGATACTGCAGAGCAGTAACCCCATTCCACAGTAGCATGCAGAGAATCAACATAGTCCAGATGACTACTGGGAAGGCAGAAAAGATACCACGGGTCACACTCAAACATGATTGCCAGGGGTAATGTTCTTGCAGCTCTCCTGACATGTCACAAGCCACCCCCCCAGTCAATGGGAAGCGGGGAACACACAAGGGCACCTCATGTGTAGGCTTTGCAGGATGCGAATGTGATCAATGCCTGGTCTTAAATTCTCACCCAAGATAGACTCACCTGCATTCACACTATCACAGCTGCCATCATCGGAGTACTAACGAAGACCTCAACCTTCTTCCTTCTATAGCTGCGGTTTAAAGACGATGGCACATAGGATAATGTTCGATAGTCTGCTTCTTCAATTTATTAGTACAGAAAAGTATTACACTTGTAATAAGCTAATCACAACACTTGGAAGGCTTTAAATTATTAGACAGCATACGTGGATTTATTTTAAACAATGTTACATTCAAACAGTGACAGAAGGGACTTGAGAGTTAAGGGTTAGAGGTACTCTTCCTGTCAGATGAGAGATGCCATGATGTGTACCAAGAGAAAAAGTACTGTACGTAACTGTGGGGATGAGAAAGAAAACTATGAGCAGCAGATACACAAAACAATACTAACAGTAAGCACTGGTGAACGCTTCTGAGCTCAGTCTGCAAAAGCATGTATATTTGCACAAGTTAGTGTAGTAAACTTCTCACCCTACCTTTCCATTTCATCAGAGAGCCACAATGAAGAAACTGGAATCATAAGTTCCTTTAAGAAGGACTGCTGCTGCTCATAATTCTTAAACTGGTTGCTGACTAAAACTAAGGCCTCCATGAGAGCGCACTTCTCCATCTGTGTTAGTAGTAGCTCGTTGGACAGCATCTCTTTAACATGGGAGTACATCATATCAAAACAAGGCTGCAAGTGAAAAGAAGTTACGGTAAAAAAAAAAGTGCACATCATTTAAAGCTGGGTGACACAGACAAATATGCATTACTATGTAAAAAAATTAACACTCACCAGAAATTACAGTTGTGTACACTTACCATAAATGTAGATGTTCGAGTGTATTCACTGTTACAGTCATCCCATTTAGGTTATCGGCTTGCAGGTAGCCCTCAGTCGGCCTGATTATCAAAGTCTTGGGTCCTGTGTCATCTTCCATGATGTCAGGGGTATAAAGCATGCGGCCGATGCCATTAAATCAGTTTTTCTTGCCCCAGATGTCAGGTGCCCCCATAATGGGAAGCAATTATATACAATGTTACACTTCCAACAAAAAGCAAATACACCAGAAAGATTTAAGCATAGTAAGCAAGAAGAGAGGTATAGTCAATAGAAGTCAGGGGGCTGGAGCGAGGGTAACCAGGACTGCAACAGTGAATACACTTGAACATCTACATTTATGGTAAGTGTACACAACTGTACTATGTTCTTCGTGCTTCACTGTTGCAGTCATCACATTTGGGTAGATTCCCAAAGCTAAGGATGGGAGGAGGCACTTGGATAGCATTAGGACAAGCTAGAAGGCCCTGCAAGACAGCAGTGGCAAAGCCAGCTCTGGATTTAGAGAAAATTGGCAAGTAGTAATGCTTGGTGAAGGTATGACCAGAACTCCAGATAGCAGCTTCTAGGATGTCCCTGGTAGGGACACTTCTGAGAAAGGCTGTAGAGATAGATGCAGCCCTGGTGGAATGAGGTCTTATCCTCTGTAGGGAAGGTTTTCCATGGTGCTTATAACAGAAAAGAATGCAATGGCCTATCCACTTAGAAATGGTATGCTTTGAAATGGCCTTCCCCTCTACCCCTGCAGCAAATGCCACCAGCAGCTGTTCAGATTTCCTGAGAGGCTTAGTCCTGTCCAAGTAAAATCTAAGGGGTCTGTACACATCCAAGGAGTGCAGTATACATTCCCCTTTGTTCTGTGGATTAGAAAGGAAGGTTGGCAAATGAATGGACTGATTAAGGGCCACACTGGATACCACCATGGGCATAAAAGGAATGGTTGGTCCTCAAGGACACCCAGTCCGTATGAAAGATGATTAAAGGCTCCACTGCCATGAGGGCCTGCAATTCCGAGACACTTCTTGCTGAAGAGATGGCTAGAAGGAAGGCTGTTTTCCAAGAAAGGAATTTCAACTCTGCATTTGCAGCTGGCTCAAAGGGAGGCACAGTGAGCTTTTCCAATACAAAGTTAAGGTCCCAGGCTGGAGAAGGGGCTCTCCTGGGTGGTCTTAGGTTTTTGGCCCCTCTGAAGAATTGCTTCAGCAGTGGATGAGAGAAGAGGGGTGGCACTGTAGTATAATGTGCTGAAATGGCCGAGGCATGAATTTTGATGGAAGAAAAGGAAAGGCCCTTGTGAAGCATCTCAGTAAAGTATTGATGAATATGAGGTAAATTGGGCACTGTTGTGGCCATCCCCTGAGTTTGGCTCCAGGAACAGAATCTTTTCCATTTTTCAACATAGGATTTTCTAGTACTAGGCCTCCTTGCCTCCAGAATGACATCCATCACTTGCTTACTGAGTGATGGTAATGGAGAGATCAGGTAATTAGCCAAGCTGCAAGGTTCAGGGTCTGAAGCTGTGGGTACAGAATCTGACCCTCCTGCTGTGACAGCAGGGCAGAGGTCTGAGGCAGGTGCCTTGGTTCCAGCAGTGACGCACTGCGCAACAGGGGGTACCAATGTTGACGTGGCCAGTCTGGTGCAATCAGTATTGTCCTTGGTTTGTCCTGTTTGATCTTTAGTAGCAATTTGGAGAGGAGAGGTAGAGGGGGAAAGGCATAAACTGTTCTTTCCAGGTGAAGGACAGGGCATCCAGTTTCCAAGCTTGTCTGTGGGGAGTCCTTCTGCAGAATTTGTCCAATTGGTAGTTCAGAGGGGAGGCAAACAGGTCTATCTCTGGGTTCCCCCATTTGTTCCTCAACATGTTGAATATCTTTGATTCCAGTTTCCACTTGTGTGGGTCCATGAGTTTTCTGCTTAGGTCATCTGCCAGGGCATTTAGCTTGCCTGGCAGGAATTGAGCTTGTAGTTGCACTTGGTAGCTCATGGCTAGTCTGCAGAGAGAGTATGAGTGGGTTCCCCCCCCCTGCTTGTTTATGTACCACATAACCGTGGTGTTGTCCATCTTTACCAATAATTGTCCTAGAAGAATATGGTCCTTGAAGGCTGTCACAGCCTTCTGTACAGCTACCATTTGTTTTTGATTGATATGCAGGTGCATTTGACTCGGTGTCATTTTCCCTGAACGCACTGCCCTGCTAGGTGAGCCCCCCATGCATAGTCTGATGTGTCTGCTGTTAGGGTTTGGGCTGCAGGGGGTAGAGTGAATGGCAGTCCCTTGTTTTGGTGGCAGGCCTCGGCCCAACAAAGGAATCCTATCTCTAGACAAGGTAGGATATGAATCATTGATTCTAGCTCCTGAGAATGTTGACAATATAGGCTTTTTAGATACCACTGTAGTTTCCTCATACTCAGTCTTGTATATGGAATTAGTAGAATGCAAGAGGCAATGCACCCCAGGGCTTGCAGTATTTTCATTGCAGACAGCTGGGTCTTTGTGGCCAGTAGTTTGAAGTAGGCTGTCAAACGAACTTGCTTCTCTGGCGTGAGGTAGACCATCTGGGAAGTTCTATTCAAGCTTGCTCCCAAGATTATAATTTGTTGGCAGGGTAGTAGATGTGATTTCTTTTCATTTACAGTGTACCCCAGAGAAGTTAGTAATTTCCTCACAAATGCCAGATTAAATAGTATGTCCTGGCTTTCTGCCAGAATTAGACAATCGTCCAGGTATGGGTATATTTGAATATTTCTGCCTGCAAAATGCAATGACTGGAGTTAGGCACTTTGTGAATTCCCTGGGCGCAGTAGATAAGCCAAAGGGCAGTGCAGAGAACGGATAGTTCATGTAGCCTGCTCTGAAACGTAGGTATCTTCTGCAAGACTCCCTTACTGGGATGTGCAGGTAGGCTTCCTTTAAATCCAGTGTTGCCAACCAGGCATTTTTGCCTAGCATGGGAAGCAGCTGATGCAGAGTTATTTTGAATTTTGGGATTTCCAAAATGTGTTTAGGATAGACAGGTCCAGGATAGGATGCCAGGAATTGACTTTTCTGGGTACCAGGAAAAGTCTTGAGTAGAAGCCTTGTCCCCATTCTTCTTCTGGGACAGGTTGAATAGCCCTGATGCTTAGAAAAGAGAGAGAAAGTACAGTTTTGTACCTACCATAAATGTAGATGTCCGATAGATATGCAACTGCAGTCCTTACATATGGGTTGTCCTGCCTCAGGAAGCCCTTCGGTCGGCCGGATTCCAAAGTCTGGGTCCGGCGTCGGCTGATGTCGCCTCCTCCCCGAGGTCAGAGCGGCTGGGGTATAAGCATCAGCCGACGCCATCTTCCTCAGTGTTTCTTGCCCTAGATACCAGGTGCCCTCCAAGGAAGGCTAAATTTAGAAACTGGATAAAAAATTCCAGACATACACAACAGTAATAAACAGATGCACCATAACAGATATCCCCAGCTAATTAGGAAAGGAGGGAAGTGGACCCAATATACAGAGGGGTAGGAGGGAGGGAAAACCTGACTGCAGTTGCATATCTATCGGACATCTACATTTATGGTAGGTACAAAACTGTACTATGTCCTTCAAGAATGCAACTGCAGTCCTTACATATGGGTTGAATACCATAGCCAAGCTGGGGGTGGTAGGCTCTAAGATAAAGATGGTGTAGCTAAAATGCCCTGCAGGACTGCCGAAGCAAAGCCTGCTCGGGATCTGGAATATAAAGGCAGGTTGTAGTGCTTGGAAAATGTATGCACGGAGCTCCATGTAGCAGCTTCTAGAGTGTCCTTTGTAGCCACCCCTCTTAGAAAGGCTGTGGTGGTGGCTGTAGCTCTGGTGGAGTGTGGCCTGATATTGGCTGGCACACCCTTTCCATGGAAAGAATAACAGAATCTGATGCAATGTCCAATCCATTTTGAAATTGTTTATTTGGAAATTGCCTTTCCTTGCACTCCAGCAGCGTATGCTACAAATAGTTGGTCAGACTTTGTTGGCCTTTGTTCCGTCCAAGTAGTAGCGCAGTTGTCTGTGTATGTCCAAAGTGTGCAGCAGCTTTTCCCCTTTATTTTGAGGATTGGGGAAGAAGGTAGGCAGGTGAATTGCTTGATTTAGAGACACCCTGGATATCACTTTTGGCATAAAAGAAGGATTGGTTCTTAAAGAAACTCTGTCCTGATGAAAAATGAGAAATGGAGGTACTGCCATGAGGGCCTGTATCTCCGATGCTCTTCTTGCTGAGGTAATTGCCAACAGGAAAACTGTTTTCCAGAAGAGAAATTGCAATTCTAAAGATGCTGCTGGCTCAAAAGGAGGAAGAGTTAATTTTTCCAACACGAAGTTGAGGTCCCATGCAGGCACTGGTGGTTTTCTGGGAGGTTTGATATTCTTTATCCCTCTTGGAAATTGTCTTAGCAAAGGATGTGAAAACACAGGTGGATCAGTGTTGTATTTTGCTGAAATTGCTGAAGCGTGTATTTTTATGGAAGAATAGGAAAGTTCATTATGCAGCATTTCTGCCAAGTATTCTAGTATCTGTGGGATGCTCATTACTGATGCATCCTGACCCTTGTTGGCATTCCAGATGTTGAATCTCTTCCATTTGGCTGAATAGGTTTCTCTGGTGGAAGGTCTGCGTGCTTCCAATAAGATCTGTTGAACTTCCTTGGAGAGAGAGATATGGGGAGAAATCATGGAACCCTCCAAGCTGTCAGCTGCAGAGTTTGCAGGTTGGGATGAACCGTCCTGTAATTGTGCTGGGTCAAAAGGAGAGGCCATTGAGGCAGGGGCCACGGCTTGGTGCAAGTTATGCTCCTTAGTAATGGATACCAGTGCTGTCTTGGCCAATCTGGAGCTATTAAGATGCCTTTCAGTTGTTCTGCTTTGATCTTCAGTAACACCTTGGTCATTAATGGTAGAGGTGGGAATGCATAGATTGTTAAGAGTGTTCCAGCAGAAGGAGAGAGCATCCATTCTTCAGGCTTGTGGATGGTGTGTCCTCTAGCAGAACTTTTTCAGATGATGATTGAGGTGTGAGGCAAAGAGATCTATGTCCGGCCTCCCCCATGCATGAGTTATTTGTGCAAAAATGTCTGGATGCAACATCCATTCGTGCGGGTCTAGGATGTTTCTGCTTAGACTGTCCGCCAGAACATTGTCCTTGCCCGAAACAAACTGGGATTGCAACTGTATGTTCAGTTTCAGGGACTTTGACCAAAGAGTCATTGTTAGTCGGCAGAGGGGGTAAGAATGAGTACCGCCCTGTTTGTTTATGTACCACATAACAGTGGTGTTGTCTGTCTTTATTAGCAGTAGACCTTGTTGAAGATATTTTCCGAAGGCCTCGATTGCATGAATTACTGCTAACATCTCTTTTTGATTGATGTGTAGATGCACTTCCCGGGGGGCCCATTACCCTTGAATGCATCTGCCCTCCATGTGCGCCCCCCATCAATGGTCTGAGGCGCCTGTTGTAATGGTTTGGATTTTTTGAGGTTTGTTGAAAGGCATACCTTTGTTTAACTGGCTTGCTTGGGCCCACCACAAAAATTCCCTTTGTAGACATGGAATGAGTGGGATAATTGCTTCTAAGTTGTGGCTGTGTTGAGACCATAAACTTTTTAGGTACCATTGTAGTTTTCTCATGTGTAGTCTTGCCAGTGGAATCAATAGAACGCAAGATGCCATGAAACCCAGGGCCTGCAGGATTTTCCTTGCAGTCATCTGGGTGAGCTTTGCTAGGCTTTTGAAGTAATCTGGTAATTGTTCTTGCTTCTCTTCTGTGAGGAAAGCCATTTGTGATTTTGTGTCTAGTTTGGCTCCTAGAAAAATTATTTGTTGGGATGGCAGTAGTCTTGATTTTTGAATGTTGACTGTGTATCCCAAAGCCTGTAGTAAGTGAATGACATAATTCAAGTTTTTTGTCAAGGCTTGCTTGCTGTCCGCTTGTATAAGGCAGTCGTCCAGGTAAGGGTATATTTGTATCCCCTGGAGTCTGCAGTGTGCATTTACTGATGCCAGGCATTTCCTGAATACTCTGGGCGCAGTAGATAAGCCAAAAGGCAATGCTGAGAATTGATAATGCTCTGACCCTGCAAGAAATCTGAGGTATCTTCTGCAACTGTGTCTGAATGGGACATGCAGGTATGCCTCCTTGAGGTCCAGAGTAACCAGCCAAGACCCCTTGCCCAGCATGGGAAGGAGTTGCTGTCGTGTCAGCATTTTGAATTTTGGTACAATAAGAAAGGTGTTTAGAGCGGACAAGTCCAGTATAGGTCTCCATTGCTTTTCTTTTCTTGGAACAAGGAACAGTCTTGAGTAGAATCCCTGGCCTTGTTCCTGAGGAGGAACCTTTTCTATTGCTTTGATTTGTAGCAGCTTTGAAACTTGTACGAGTGCCTCTGCCCTTTGATTTTGTGGCAGGTTTGGCATGCGTTGTCTTGTTGGTAAAGTATGGAAGTGGAACCTGTAGCCTTGGTCTATTATGTCCAGAATCCATTTGTCCGTTGTTAAAACGTGCCAATTTTTTGAAAATAAGGATAATTTTCTGCCTAAAGGTGCTTCTCTTTGAGCCTTGGTCGGCGGTGTCAAAGTCAAGTCATTGTGATTGTCCCTGTGGAGCAGTAGAAGTCCCTGCGCCACTTCTCTGATTAGTCGGTTGGCATTGGCGTCCCCTGTAGGAGCCACGGTATTGCCTTCTCCCTCGGGCACGCCTGTTTTTTCCCCTTTGGAACTTGTCAGTGTCTGGAAAGGACCAATTCTTCGAAGGCCAATTCCTGCTGAACCTTGGTGGCTGAACCTGGAGAAAATCTTTAACTGTTTGCACTGACTTAGCCTTTTCCTCAATTGATTTCAACACATCCTGAGCATTAGCATCAAATAGCTTGTGTTTTTCCAGAGGTGCATCTAGAAGCTTTACTTTAACATGATCTGGCAATGCCGGTTCTTTCAACCAAGCATGTCTACGTATGACGGCCCCTGTCATAGCTGCCCTACATGAAGCTTCCAATGCATCATAACCACACTGAAGAAAATGATTGTTAACCTGCTGTGTATTATGAACCAAATCCTGCAAGGCCTTTCTATCTAAAGGCTCAGGAGAGGCTAACTTTTTCTGCAAATCATCCATCAAGAAATCCTGATACTGAAACAGATGAAAAAGGCAATTAAGGGCCCTCATGGCAAGGGTGGTTGAGATATAAACTTTTTTGCCCCACCTCTCCAGGGACCTAGATTCCCTGTCTGCGGGCAAAGGATTTTTGGCCGTGGAAGTGGCCACTCCTTTGGGCCGCTGGGAAATAGTTTCTAGATCAACAGAATGGGCCTTGAAGAGATGTTTATGAGTTTCAGGAACCCTGTAGTATCTGTCTGGCTTGACAGGAGCAGGAGGGAGAGAATCAGGAGCAGCACTCGAATCTGAGTACACATCATCCAATACATCTAACACTGGAGGGATAGCTAAAGGCCTGTGCTGGGGAAGCTTAAGGAAGGTACGAAGCAGTTTCCTGGAGTCGGAGAATTCCTGGCCCTGCCACTGAAAATGCTCTCTCATGGAGTGGAGAATTTCCCCAAAAGAAATATCCTCGGGAGGAGAGGCAGAAGGAATAGATTCCTCAGCATCAGAATCCTCGTAGGCCTGGAAGGACTCTTCCTGGGAATCTGAGTGATCAGAGTCACCAGAGGCTTCATCTGAGGAAAGGGTATCTGTCTGCTCAACCCTGGGCCTTTTGTCTGAAGGCGGCTGAGAACCTCTGTCAGGATGAGCCTGGGAGCCTCTAATTAAGGAAATTAAATCCGCAGCTAAAGTCATGATCTGTTTATCAGAAGTGGGACCCTGAGGAAAAGATTTAGGAGGGTGAGACTTAGCCTGGCTGGCAGCCTTAGCACGTGTGTAGGCCTTGATAGACATGGACACCGGAGGCCTAGCTGCCCCACGTGCTGGAGTAACTTTGTCCACCGGTATGGTCTCAGGCAAATCTTGGGCTTACGCTTCTGGAGGAAAATCAACAACAGGCATCGGCGTAGGCTCCGGGGCCGAAGTGAATGATAAAGCGGAGTCATCGGTCTGGAGCGTTGGAATAACCGCCTCAGAAGAGACCAATGCACTCGCGGTAGGTTTTGGCGTGGTGTCGGTGGAAGTCGCAGGCCGAGAATGTCGGTCCCGGTCCTTCCGTTTTTTGGAAATATGTGTTGTCGATTGTTCCGACGGCATGATATAGGAGTATTTTTCGCCAAAAAAGTCTTCAGCAAATTCTGCCCGGCGCCTGAGTGTGCGCTTATTGAAGCGAGCACAGGCAGCACAGGCCGAGACGTCGCGGTCTGGGCCAAGGCAGGGAAGGCAGTAAGAATGGAAGTCCTTATGAGGTATTTGTTTACCGCAAGACAAACAGTTATTAACTTTTGCAGTTATATCTGACATCGGCTGAGGCAAGAAAAGGTTCCCCAACGGGGTACTTAGCTTTTTGATGACTTCGGTTACTGAAAACACAGGAGCTGGCCGACCGGCACTTGCGAACTGCTTCTGCTTCGGGCACTGCGCGGCAAGAAAGACTGAGCAAGATGGCGTCGGCTGATGCTTTTACATCCCAGCCGCTCTGACGGGGAGGAAGCGACATCAGCCGATGCCGGACCCAGACTTTGGAATCCGGCCGACCGAAGGGCTGCATGAGGCAGGACAACCCATATGTAAGGACTGCAGTTGCATTCTTGAAGGACATCTTATTTTTGAGCCTCTGCCCACTGATTTGGGAGTAGGTCTGGCCCACGGTTTGGGGTTGGTAAGGAGTGGAAGTAGAAATCTGTACCCTTGGGAAACTATATTTAAAACCCATTTGCCTTGGGTAATGAGTTCCCAGTTTTTTGTATGCAGAGCGATCTTTCCCCCTAAAGGAACAGTCAGTTGAGCAGGGCTTGGAAAGTTTAAAGTTAAGTCATTGTGACAGTTTACCATAGGGGTGTGTCTTAGTACTCCTAGCTTTGGAAGTGGGAGCACCCCACTGCTTCGGCATGCGAGTACCTTGGGACTGAAGCCTGGGTGTTCTGCTGGTCATGGGTTTGGACTGAGAAGGCCTGGAAGAGGCAGGAAAGAAACAATTCTTAGAAAGCCAATGCCTACTAAATGTGGGAGGCTGAACTTGCAGGAAATCTTTAACAGTTTGCATAGATTTAGCTTTTTCCTCCAGCTTTTTAAGAACAACTTCTTTGTTGCCAAGCAGGTGGTTTTGGTTTAAGGGAGCATCCAGTAATTTAGCTTTAACATGATCTGGCAAAGATTGCTCCTTAAGCCAAGCATGCCTTCTAAGTAAAGACCCAGTGACAGCAGCCCTGCAAGATGCCTCTAATGAATCATAACCACATTGGAAAGTATGCTTTACAACCTGCTCAGCAGAATGCATTAAATCCTGTAATTCCTTATTTTCCACACAGTCAGGAATCATCATTTTCTGTTTAAGCAGTCCAATAATAAGCTGCTGATAATTTAATAGATGAAAATGATAGTTTAAGGCCCTAATGGTCAAAGTAGTAGAGGTGTACACATTCTTACCCCATCTATCCAGAGCCCTGGAATCTCTATCAGAGGGGGTAGGGTTTTTGGCAGTAGTAGCTTAATGCCTTTGGGTCCCTGTGAAATGGTCTCAGGATCCACAGTAGGATTCTTAGAGAGGAAATTGAGAGAGTCAGGTACCCTGTAATACCAGTCAGGCTTTCTGGGAGCCAGAGGTAGAGAGTCAGGGGCCAGGCTAGATTCGGAAAATGCATCATCTACAATGTCCAGTACAGGAGGGATGGCTAAAGGCCTGTGTTTAGGTAAGAGTAGGACTTCTCTAAGCTTCTTTTTTAGAGTCAGAATAATCCTGGCTTTCTCAGCAGAAATGCTCCCTAAGAGTATGCAAGGTTTTACCAAAAGAGAAAACCTCTGGAGGGGAAGCAGAGGGAATGAAGTCCTCTGCATCAGAATAGGTAGATAAAGGCAACTCCTGGTCATCAGAGAAAACAGAAATTTCAGAATCCTGATCAGAAGAATCAGAAGGAAAATCAGTCCTAGGCCTCTTAGAGGGAGAAGAGTGGCTTCCCCTGATTAGAGTAATAAGGTCTTCAGCCATTCTTATTTGCTTTTTAGGCATAGGGCCTGACCATGCAGTCTGGGCATCGGTTTTCTAGGCATGGATCGAGTTTTAGGCCTTGAAGAAGATGGCGTTTGTTTAATATGCAAGTCAGTAGGTCTAAATACACCCTCAGAAGCCGGTGGCTAAACAGCGGCTCCGGACCCATTCAAGGTAGAGACATCCGCAGGTTTCACAGTTGAAGAATCATCTCGCGGCATACCAGACTCCCAATGGGTCTCAGTAGAGGCCTGTGAATCTTAAGTAGCAGGTATCAGGGGCTGCAAAAGCAACTCACTTGAGTACCGGCAAACTGGAAACTAGCTTAGGAGAAGCGTTGTCTGCAGCTATGGACCTATGTGGTCTGTCTCTGTCTTTATCTTTGCGGGTGTTTTTGGAAAGTCGGTAGTCAGGTGGCTTACCGAAGCCATTTCTGGATAATTGAACCGGTGACGACCGTGCCCTGGCCCAGCAATCAAGGAGCCTCAATCCTAACCACCAACACCAGGGAAGTCGTCTCATAGAAGAGAAAAGGATAACTAATACACAGAGTAAAATACAGTTTCCCTTAAGTGCACATGGAGATCACAGTCAGTCTGGGCCTGGTTGCTCTCTTTGCTAACCAGGTCCTCAATAAGACTCCCCACTGGCACAGCTAGAGGGTCCAGATCTCAGCCTAGCTGGGCAAGCTAAAACCTCCAGTGCCCTCACTCTGTCCAACCAGTGCTTCGTGTCCCTGCCAAGTAGCTGACACAACTCACACACTCTGAGATAAGTATTTATACAACTTCACAGACACTCCTGGGAAAGGCGGACAGATTCTCCAGCTGTGCCCCTTTACCCAGACTATACGGTAGTAATAACTGCCACCACCCAGCTAATATCAGCTACGCAAAGGCCCTTAAAAGGGTGTCCAATTATTACTGTGCAATATTATCCAATGGCAGTATGACTAACAGTCAAGGCTTACTTTAGAGTGGCCTACTAAAATAACCTCTATAAATATGCAATGTACTCTAGAGCTTATATCTACACAAACCAGCCACAGGTAGAAGGTTTTAAAAATATTTAATAATAAATAATTAAAACACAAGACAAAACTACTACACCACAGAGATATCTAAGAGTTAAGAGATCACACAGAAACTTAAAATAATACAGTAGGAAAGGTCTGATTTCAAAGAAAAATACCTAATTAATCTTTACTAGCTTTAACTATTCCTAGAAAAAATCACAGTACTAAAACTTACATGTGAGCATAAGGCAAAGTGCTGATAAGTTGGATATCAAGATCAAAATGCTCCCAGTCTCTTGTGAGAAAACAGTATTTAAACATTACTAACAAACATGTCTCTAAGACCCTCCCAAACTACATCAATTTTGACACTTGGGTCTTCCCAGTATTCATATTGCATCATCTTAACACCTGGTCTGAGTTCTCAGGCGACAAACTGCATTATTTAGCAATCTAACACCTGATCAGAAACTTACAATACAAGGCATTTCACATGTATATTCTAATAGAAACCAGAGCAATAAAGAACATTCCACATCTAAATTCTGGTCATAAACTTTAACCTTAAAACAATGGGCATGAAACCTTCATCCAGATGCACTGGAACTGAATTCTAATATGAAAGGGTCACAACATGCTTCACTGGGCGAGTAGAGTGCAATGTTGTCACACATTTTGCAGTTCTACATTTCACAGTGTTGTTTTACATTTAAGAAAACATAATTGTATTTTACATTTATTTACAAATGCCAGAATTATATATCAAATTCTATTTAACTAGACTGACAGCCTTCACCCATCTCTCCCCAATCGTCACATCTCTTCCCCCCTGGGGAACTCGAGCAAGTTTTTCAAGTGACCCTTGAGAAACATTGCTTGAGTGTGTCAGGTCTATCTGGGTTTACCTCACCCCATTTCCTGTCTTGAAAGCCCATCTGCATTGGCATTGCTACTCCCGCTGCAGTGCTACACTGACATGACATATATGCTTGCAACCCCAGACTCCATCTTAGCAACTTGGCATTTTGCTGACTGGCTCTGTTTAACCATGTTACAGGGTTGTGATCTGTTGTAACAGCAAATTTTCTTCCATACAGATAAGGCTGAAGTTTTTGTGGTGCCCACAATATGGCTAGACATTCCTTTTCTACCGCTACATTGCATTCCCCCTGGGTTGGAGCCTACGACTGAGATAAACCACTGGGTGCTCTTCTGCCTCTGAAGAAATCTGGCTAAATACAGCCTCCATCGCATAGTTTGAAGCATCCACCTGCACACCAAATTCTTTGCTATAGTCTGGACTGGCTAACACAGGGGGTCCTCCCAAAGCTTCCTTAAGCTTCTGAAATGCCTGCTCACATGCTGGGGTCCACACTACCTTATCTGGCCTGTTCTTCCTCGTCAGGTCTGTGAGGGGAGCAGCTATGGTACTATAATTGGGCACAAACTTTCTGTAGTACCCTGCTGTCCCTAAGAATGCCCTTACCTGCTTTTTTGTAACGGGTGCAGGCCATGCCTGAATAGCTTCCCCTTTGGCAGGTTCTGGCCTTATCTTACCACTCCCCACTCTATGTCCTAGGTAAGAGACCTCTGCCATACCCACCTGACATTTGCTCGGCTTAATGGTCAATCCTGCCCTCTGTAGTCTGCCCAGCACCTTCCTGACATACTGAAGGTGCTCTTGCCAGGAATGGCTGTAGATAGCAATATCATCCATGTAAGCAAGGGCAAACCCTCCTGCCAAGATATGATCTACCAGCCTCTGGAAAGTCGCTGGGGCATTCTTCATCCCAAAGGGCATCTTTGTGAACTCATACAAGCCAAAAGGAGTCACAAAGGCTGACTTCTCTCTAGCACTGGGAGTCAAGGGCACCTGCCAGTAACCCTTGGTAAGATAAAGATACTTAGCCCCACCCAGCTGCTCTAGGGCCTCATCTGTCCTAGGCATGGGGTAAGCATCTGCCTCTGTGTGACTATTTAATTTCCTGTAATCCACACAGAACCTGTTGCTGCCATCCTTCTTTGGCACCAACACCACTGGTGAGGCCCAGGGACTGTTGGACTCGAGTTACCCCTAGTTCCAACATCTCCTGTACCTCCTCCCTTAGTCTGTTTGACTCGCTCAGGCACCCAATAAGGGGCCTGCCTGATCACCTTTGGGGTCCTGTATCCACCTGGTGCTGCACCAGGTGGGTGCTCCTTGGTTTCCCGGTGAAGATGATCGCAAACTCCTGCAACACTGCTCGGATTTCTTAAACCTGGGTAAGAGAAGGCTGCTGGGATGTTGCTACCCTTCCACTGAGGTGTCAGCCCGAGTCTCACTGAGGAGCTCAGTCACAAGATCTCTCTCAGACTCCTCCTGTAATCCACTGCAAATGCTCAGTACAAGGGCCTCCTTATCATGGTAAGGTTTCACCATGTTAAGACGGTACGATTTGTGCCCCTGCCGTCTGCCTAGCACTTCCACCATGTAGTTATCACATATCTTCTTACCACCTTGTAGGGTCCCCTCCCAAGTTGCTTGCAACGTGTTGTGTCTGACAGGAATGAGAACCATCACCTGCTGCCCCAGAGCATACTTTCTAGCTCAAGCATTCCTGTCATACCACACCTTTTTCTGTTGTTGGGCGTCTGCCAGGTTCTCCTGGGCCAAACCCATGAGTTCCCTGAGCCTTGTCCTGAGATTCAGGACATATGCCACAACAGACTCCTTGTGAGACTTACACTCACCTTCCCACTCATCTCAAATTAAATCTAGAGGTCCCCTCACCCTGTGCCCATACAGCAACTCAAAGGGTACAAAAGCCTGTGGATGCCTGGGGAACCTCTCAGTAAGCAAACAGATGAGGCAAATATTTCTCCCACTCCCTCAAACTGATCTGCAAATGCCCATAGCATGGACTTGATTGCAGAGTTTAACCTCTCAACAAGTCCATTAGTCTGGGGATGGTAGGGGGTGGTCTTCATGTGCTTCACCCCACAGGACTTTCACAGACAAGCCAACAAGTCTGACATAAAATTGGCACCTCTGTCAGACAGCATTTCCTTTGGGAAACCTACCCTGCTGAAAATCTTAGCAAAGCATTTGCTACCTTATCGGCCTCAATGGAGGACAAAGTCACTGCCTCATGGTATTGTGTGAAGCATAACCTACAAATCACTAGGATATACTTTTTCCCTGTGGAACTTGGGGTACTCAGAGGACCCACCAATATCCACAGCTACCCTCTGAAATGGCTCCTCAATAACAGGCAAAGGCATCAAAGGAGCTCTCACCTCGTCTCCTGCCTTGCCTACCTTTTGGCACTGCTGACAGGTCCTGCAGTACCCTGTTACATCTCTGGAAAGTCCAGGCCAATAGAAGATTTGCATAATACGCCTCTTTGTAAGTTTTATGCCCATATGACCTGCAAAGGGAATATCATGGGCTATGGCTAGAAGCCAATACGGTAAGCTCTAGGCACTACCAACTGCTGTACTCTCTCACCTTCTTAGCCCTCCCTCAGGGGTCCACTCTCTGTACAGTAACCCTTTGCTCCAGTATACAGATTCCCCCTTCCCTTAAGAATCAGGTGCCTCCCTAGCCGCCTGCCTCGGGCCTTGCAATGTAGGGTCTGAGAGCTGAGCCGTCTCAAGTCTCTCCTTCTAACCCTTCCCAGCTCCCCTTCCATAGGAAGTCTGGCATCCTCTGACAGCAATGCCTCACTGTCAACCTGGGTACTACTACTCACCTCTACCTTTGCAGTTACCCTGTCCAAGGGAACATCAGTACCCACATGCAGCTGTGGCTCACCTTCAGTCTCACTGCTACAGTGTAGCTCACTCCCTGAAGTAACCACCTCAGCAGTCCTGGCTGCAAGTATGCAGTCTGTCTGGGTCTCCCCATGGCTACCAGACCCACATGCTTGTCTCCTAGCCTCACTGCGTGTAAAGTACAGTTTTGTACCTACCATAAATGTAGATGTCCGATAGGAATGCATCTGCAGTCTTCACAAATGGGTTGTTCTGTCGTCAGGCAGCCCTTCGGTCGGCCGGATTCCAAAGTCTGGGTCTGGCTTCGGCTGGTGTCGCACTTCACCCAACGTCATTGCGGCAGTTCTTCGGGTATAAAGGCATCAGCCGACGCCATTTTCCTCAGTGTTTCTTGCCCCAGATGCCAGGTGCCCTCTTGGATGGCTAAATTTGGATAAATGCCAAAGTTTCCAAATAGTAGAGAGCAAACACACAAAATAAGCATGTATGTACATATATACAAACAAATACACCATAATAGATCCCCCCCAAGCTAGCTGAAGGTTGGCAAATACCCTAGGAGTACCTCAGAGGGAAGGAGGGTAATCCTGACTGCAGATGCATTCCTATCGGACATCTACATTTATGGTAGGTACAAAACTGTACTATGTCCTTCAAGGATGCATCTGCAGTCTTCACAAATGGGTAGAATACCATAGCTAAACTAGGGGAGGAGGAATGAGTAGAGATTATGGTGTAGTTAGGATCCCTTGCAAAACAGCAGTGGCAAAACCAGCTCGGGATCTGGAGTATAAAGGTAAATTATAATGCTTGGCAAATGTATGCACGGAGGTCCAAGTAGCAGCCTCTATAATGTCCTTGGTAGCCACTCCTCGTAAGAAAGCTGTGGTAGTGGCTGTAGCCCTTGTGGAGTGAGGCCTGATGTTCTCTGGAGTTTTCTTTCCATGATAGGAGTAACAAAATCTAATGCAATTTCCTATCCATTTGGAGATTGTCTGTTTTGAAATTGGTTTTCCTTCCTTCCCTGTTGCATATGCTAACAGAAGCTGGTCAGTTTTTCTATTGGTTTTTGTCCTGTCCAGGTAGCGTAATTGTCTATGCACATCCAAGGTATGTAGTAGTCTTTCTCCCCTGTTCTGTGGGTTGGGGAAGAATGTAGGAAGGTGGATAGCCTGATTTAAAGAGACTCTGGATACCACCTT
This sequence comes from Protopterus annectens, assembly GCF_019279795.1. NCBI lineage: Eukaryota > Metazoa > Chordata > Ceratodontiformes > Protopteridae > Protopterus > Protopterus annectens. Next base: position 452,182,647 of record NC_056725.1, on the reverse strand, counting down.
AGGCATAAATGTAGGATTTGTTCTCATGGACACTATCTTGATGGAAGATCAGGAAGGGTTGCATTGCCATTAATGCCTGTAGTTCAGAGACCCTTCTTGCTGAAGTTATTGCCAGCAGGAATGCAGTCTTCCAGGATAAGTATTGTAATTCTGCTGTTGCTGCTGGTTCGAAAGGGGGAAGTGTCAATTTTTCTAGTACAAAGTTCAAGTCCCATGCTGGTAATGGAGGTTTCACATTTTTAATTCCTCTCAGAAACTGTCTGAGCAGAGGATGCGAGAAGACAGGAGGATCCAAGCTGTATTCTGCTGAAATAGCCGAGGCATGTATCTTGATGGAAGAGTAGGACAGGCCTGTATGGAAAAGCTCTGCCAAGTACTCCAGGATGTTGGCTATGTTCACCAGTGTCACTTCTTGCCCCTTTGCAGTACTCCAAGTGAGATATCTTTTTCATTTTGCTGCATAATTCTTTCTTGTTGAAGGTCTTCGAGCCTCCAGGATTATGTCCTTAACCCTTTGGGATAAATTTGGGTTAATTGTTGTCATGTAATGTTCCAGGCAGTTAGCTGCAGAGTTTTCAGGTTTGGATGCAGGATGTTGAAGTTGTTCTGTGTTAACAGTAATGGGATCAGGGGCAGTGTCCATATTTGTTCCCGGGACATGCTCCTCAGCAATGGATACCAATGTTGTCTTGGCCAGTCTGGAGCTATCAGAATGATCCTCGGATGTTCCTCTTTGATCTTCAGAAGCACCTTGTGCATCAAAGGCAGTGGTGGGAATGCGTATGCTATCAGGTTTTTCCAACTGAAAGATAGGAGTCCACCTTCCAAGCAAGTGGGTGGTACGTCCTTGTGCAGAATTTCTTTAGCTGGTGATTGAGTGGGGATGCAAACAAGTCTATTTGTGGTAATCCCCATTCTCTTGTGATGGCTTTGAAGATGTCCGGATGCAGCATCCATTCGTGGGCATCTGTGGTAGTTCTGCTTAATATGTCTGCTAGAATGTTTTCCTTCCCTGGTACATAAATTGCTTGTAACTGAATGTTGTAGCCCAGAGCCACATCCCATAGGTCCAGTGCCAGCCAGCATAGAGGATATGAGTGTGTGCCTCCCTGTTTGTTGATGTACCACATAACTGTGGTGTTGTCTGTCCTTATCAGCTGACCTTCTTGGAGAAAAGGTTTGAAGGCCTGGATTGCCAATTTTACTGCAATCATTTCCTTTAGATTTATGTGCAGGTGCAGCTGGTCTTGAGTCCATAGGCCTTGAATGCACCTGTCCAGCATGTGTGCCCCCCAACCGAGGTCTGAGGCATCTGTCATGATGGTTTGTTTTGGTTGGCTTTTGCAGAAGGGCAATCCTGAGTTTGATTGGCAGGCCTGAGCCCACCATAGGAACTCTTTCTTCAGGCAGGGAATCATTGGAATTTTGGTTTCTAGGCTGTGCTTGTGTTGAGACCACAAATTCTTTAGGTACCACTGTAGCTTTCTCATATGCAGCCTGGCATGAGGGACCAGTATTATGCAGGATGCCATGAAGCCTAGAGCTTGCAGCACTTTTCTTGCAGTTAGATGGTTCTGCTTTGTTAATGCCAAGAAGTAGAGAGGAAGCTGCTCTTTCTTTTCTGCAGTTAGGGATGCCATTTGTTTTGATGTGTCCAGTTCTGCACCCAGAAAGGTTATTCTTTGGGATGGAATCAGCCTTGACTTTTTATATTGACTGTATATCCCAGGGCTTGCAGCAGGTAAATGAGTCTTTGTAGGTCTTCTGTTAGTTTTATTTTGTTGTCTGCTTGTATCAGGCAGTCGTCCAGGTAGGGATAGATTTGAATCCCCTGAAGTCTGCAATGAGCGATTACTGATGCCAGGCATTTCGTGAACACTCTGGGCGCAGTAGATAAGCCAAAGGGCAATGCTGAGAATTGATAATGCTCTGATCCTGCAAGAAATCTGAGGAATCTTCTGCAAATTGGTCTTATGGGGACGTGCAGGTATGCCTCCTTGAGATCTAGAGTTACCAGCCAAGACTCCTTGCCCAGCATGGGAAGAAGCTGCTGTAGGGTCAGCATTTTGAATTTTGGAACAATGAGGAATGTGTTTAAAGCGGACAGGTCTAGAATAGGCCTCCATTTGTTTTCTTTTCTTGGTACCAGGAAGAGTCTGGAGTAAAACCCCTTTCCTTGCTCCAAAAGTGGTACCTTTTCCACAGCTCTCATTCTTAGTAATTGAGATATTTGCTTTAGAGCTTCTGTCCTTTGAGTAGGTGGCAGGTTTGGCATTCCTCTTTTGCTTGGTAGAGTATGGAAATGGAACCTGTAACCTTGGTCTATAGTTTGCAAAATCCATTTTTCTCTTGTGATGCAATGCCAGTTCTTTGAAAATAAGGTTAGAGGTTAGCTTTCCGCCTAAGGGTGCTTCTAGTTGTTCCCTGGTAGGCGGTGCCACCGCCAAGTCACTGTGAATGAGTTGTTGTAGTGGTGGTGGTTGCATCCGTGCCTCGCTGGTTGTTACCTTGCCACTGGCGTCCCCTGTAGGCACCCCTAGTTTGGTTTCTGCCTCTCGAGCGCCTATTCCTGCCTCTGTGTCCTAGAGGAGTCTGGAAAGGACCAATTCTTGGAGGGCCAGTTCCTGCTAAACCTTGGAGGCTGAACTTGTAAGAAATCTTTCACTGTTTGTACAGATTTTGCTTTCTCTTCCATCTTTTTTAGTACCTGTTGCAGGGAACCAAATAAACTGACCTTGTCCATAGGTGCATCCAAAAGCTTTGATTTGACATGGTCTGGCAATGCCTGTTCTTTCAGCCATGCATGCCTCCTGATAACTGTGCCAGTCATGGCTGATCTAAAGGAAGCCTCCAGTGCATCATAGCCACATTTTAAAGAATGGTTACTAACCTGCTGTATGTTATGTACCATTTCTTGAATATATTTCTTATCTAAAGATTCTTCAGAGGACAGCTTTTTAGTCAACTGGTCAAGCATAAACTCTTGGTATTGAATCATATGAAATTGGCAGTTCAAAGCTCTAGCTGACAAAGTAGCAGAGGTGTAAACTTTTTTACCCCATCTCTCTAAGGACCTGGATTCCCTTTCATAGGGGAGGGGGTTTTTAGTGGAAGTGGCTGCTACAGCTTTAGGACCCTGGGAGATAGTCTCTGGATCTGCAAAAGGAGCCTTATATAAATGGTGATGAGTGTCCGGGACCCTGTAGAACCTATCGGACTTAGCAGGAGCCGGAGGTAATGAATCAGGAGCAGTGCAAGCATCATTAAAAGCATCATCAACAACAGAAAGTACTGGAGGTATAGCTAAAGGCCTGTGCTGTGGCAAATGTAGAAAGGTCCTAAGCCTTTTTCTGGAGTCTGAGAAATCTTGGCCCTGCCACTGAAATTGTTCCCTCATAGCATGCAAGGTTTCCCCAAAGGAAAATTCCTCAGGAGGAGAGGCTGAAGGGATGGACTCCTCAGCATCAGAGTCTTCGTAAGGAGAATAAGCAGCCTCAGGAGGGTCTGTGTGATCTGAGTCATCAGAGGAATCATCTGAGGATACTGGCTCAGGGGGCTCTGCTCTAGGCCTTTTTTCTGGAGGAGGGAAGAGAGGCCCTGTCTGGATGAGGCTGGGCTCCACGAATTAGAGATGAGATCCTCAGCCAAAGTAAGCATATGGGAGCTGGTGCTGGGCCTGAGAGAGGGGGGCTTGGCAGGCACCGTTTTTGATGCTTTGGCTGCTTTAGCCCTGGCAAAGGCCTTAATAGACATTGCTGCAGGGGGCCTAGCAGCTCCACGTGCAGGGGTAGAAATATCCAGGGGAATGGTATCTGATAAATCCTGCGAAACCGCAACAGAAGGTTGGATTTCAGAAGCCGTTTCTATCAGGTTAGAAGAGGCCTCGGTAGAACGCATGATTTCGGCTGAAGAAAGAACCGCTTGCTCGGTTTCGGCCGAAACCGAGACACTCGTGGTTTGCTTAACCACGGTTTCGGCCGAAACCGCGGACCGCGAGTGTCGGTCCTTTTCTTTGCGTTTTTGGTACTTTGCGTAGTTGGAGGATCCGATGGCATAATATATGCAAAATCGGAGCCGAAAATCTGTTCAGCAAACTCCGACCGACGTCTAAGCGTCCGTCGGTTAAAAGAAGCACAGGCTAGACAAGCTGCTACGTCGTGGTCTGGGCCTAAACAATGTATGCAAAAGGAGTGGAAATCTTTATGAGGTATTTGTTTCCCACAAGATAAACAGTTATTCACTTTCTCTGACATCGGCTGAGGCAAGAAAGAGTCCCCAACGGGGTACTTAGCTTTTTAGAAGTCTTCGAAGTAATATTCGGTAGTAGTAATCTCTGGATCTGACCGACCGGCACTTGCGAACAGCTTCTGCTTGGGCCACGGCAAGAAAGACTGAGGAAAATGGCGTTGGCTGATGCCTTTATACCCGAAGAACTGCCGCAATGACGTCGGGTGAAGTGCGACACCAGCCGAAGCCAGACCCAGACTTTGGAATCCGGCCGACCGAAGGGCTGCCTGACGACAGGACAACCCATTTGTGAAGACTGCAGATGCATCCTTGAAGGACATCTGCATAAGCACATAGTACTGCCTCATCCAAATCCTTCCCACTCAGGACTTCCGCAGGATTGTAGTTCCATACCCCTGTTGTCTCACGACAACCCATTGTTGGCATTTTGTCTTTCCCACTTACTGGCCCCCCCTCACCTTTGGTTCCCCACCTTGCCTCCGTGGACATCTGTATGCCCCATGGCCCTACTGGTTGCATTCAAAACATTTAACTCTAGCTCCTCGATGTGTACCTGGACTAGTGGCTTCCCCTGCTACTGGCAGATTCTGTTGGGGCAGTCTGTGCTGCCCACCATGGATTCCTTTAGTCCCATGAGCAGTACTGGGGGGTCCCTTTCCTGTGCAGGGCTGCCCTGCTTGCTAGGTATAGGTCTCCCTTTTTCCGCAACTCCTCTGAGGTAGCACACTGTTTAGCAGCTAACCAGATCCTCATGTCCTCAGGCAACATGCCAAGGGCTTGTTCCCTTACCAAAATGTCTGCCAGCCCTTCAAAAGTGGTGACCTGACATCCACTCACCCAGCTATGAAAATAAGTGCTCAGTTCAACAACATATTCACATACATTTTCATCTGCCTTGTGTCTATGCTCACAAAACTCTTTCTATGTATTTCAGGTGTTAGCTTAAAACAGTCTAATAAATTTCTTTTTACAGCAGTATAATCAAAAGTCAGTGCCATGCATTTTTGCTAAAGAAGTTACATCTTTACCATGGAGTAAGGGGGTCAGGAACCATACCCAGGGCCTTTGGTCAACTTCATACTGTTTACATACCAGCTCAAACATATGAATGAAGCTATCAAATGTATCCCCCTCTTTAAACTGTGGAAGAAATTTACTGACCTTTTTGTGCTTCTAGGGTTTGGTTACTCCCTTCCCCATTACCTCCATGACACTGGCGAAGAGTCAGCATTTCCCTCTCATGCCTCCTCTGCAGTTCATTTTCCTCAGCTTGTAGACTCCTCATTTTCTCGGCTGCTTCTAGTTCCATACGCCTGGCCTCCAACTCAAGAATCTTTAGCTCCAGCTGAATTTTTTTATTTTTTTTTTTTAAATCCACTGTAGAAAGGTTGAGCTGTCCCATTCTCTGAGAATATTGCATCTCCACTGTCAGTCTGATTGTCCTCTATGCTGCTGTTTTCTGATGCAGCTGTAACCAAGGCTGCCATAAGGCCTGCTTTAGTCAGGTTTCCATGCACCAGTCCCCTAGCCTGGCACATCTCCGCCAGCTGGCTCCTTGTCAGCTTTCCATACTCTTCTGCTGACATGCTGCCTGCTCACCCTAAGACTAAGCTAACAAAATAAATCAAACAATTGTGATCTGAACTCTTGAGTATACATTGCGTGGCTGTTTTAGAGTACAAAACACTTTTAGAGATCACTGTACATAAGCTACAGGAATTCGCTCTACCCACACCACTACAAGCCAGTTAGTATGTGAAGTAGATGCCACCACTGCCAAACACTTGTGACGACCATGCCCTGGCCCAGCAATCAAGGAGCCTCAATCCACACCACTAACACCAGGGAGGTCATCTCACAGAAGAGAAAAGGATAAGTAATACACACAGTAAAATACAATTTCCCTTAAGTGCACACAGAGATCACAGTCAGTCTGGGGCTGGTTGCTCCCTTGCTCACCAGGTCCCCAATAAGTCTCCACACTGGCACAGCTATAGGGTCCAGATCTCACCCTAGCTGGGCAAGCTAAAACCTCCAGTACCCTCTCTGTCCAACCAGTGCTTCGTGTCCCTGCCAAGTAGCTGACAACACACACACACACAGATAAGTATTTATACAACTTCACAGACACTCCTGGGAAAGGCTGACAAAGATTTTCCAGCTGTGCCCCTTTATCCAGACTACACTGTAGTAATTACTGCCACCACCAGGCTAATAATATCAGCTACTATAAGGCCCTTAAAAGGGTGTCCAATTATTACTGTGCAATATTATCCAATGGTAGTATGACCAACAGTCAAGGCTTAATTTAGAGTGGCCTATTACAATAACCTCTATAAATATGCAATGTACTCAAGAGCTTATCTCAACACAAACCAACCACAGGTAGAATGTTTTAAAAATATTTAATAATAAATAATTAAAACACAAGACAAAACTACACCACAGAGATATCTAAGAGTTCAGAGATCACACAGAAGCTTAAAATAATACAGTAGGACAGGTCTGATGTCAAAGAAAAATGCCTAATTAATCTTTACTAACTTTAACTATTCCTACAAGAAATCACAGTGCTAAAACTTACATATGAGCACAAGGCAGAGTGCTGATATGTTGGATATCAAGATAGTACAGTTTTGTACCTACCATAAATGTAGATGTCCGATAGATATGCAACTGCAGTCATAACATATGGGTTGTCCTGCCTCAGGCAGCCCTTGGTCGGCCGGATTCCAAAGTCTAGGTCCGGCGTCGGCTGGTGTCACCTCCTCTCCGTCAGAATGGCTGGAGTATAAAGGCATCGGCCGACGCCATCTTCTTCAGTGTTTCTTGCCCCAGATGCCAGGTGCCCTCCTAGGAAGGCTAAATTTGGTGAATGGATAACAAATTCCACACATGCACAACAGTAATAAACAGATACACCATAGAGATACCCCCAGCTAATAGGAATAGGGGTAGTGGACCCATAAAGAAGGTTGCAGAGGGGTAGGAGGGAGGGAGAATCAGACTGCAGTTGCATATCTATCGGACATCTACATTTATGGTAGGTACAAAACTGTACTATGTCCTTCAAGCATGCAACTGCAGTCATAACATATGGGTTGAATACCATAGCCAAGCTGGGGGGTGGTTGGAACTAAGAAAGTGATGGTGTAGCTAAAATGCCCTGCAGGACTGCCGAAGCAAAGCCTGCTCGGGATCTGGCGTATAAAGGCAGGTTGTAATGCTTGGCAAATGTATGCACGGAGCTCCATGTAACAGCCTCTAGAATGTCCTTTGTAGCCACTCCTCTTAGGAAAGCTGTGGATGTGGCTACAGCTCTGGTGGAGTGTGGCCTAATAATGGCTGGCACACCTTTTCCATGAAAGGAATAGCAGAATCTGATGCAGTGTCCAATCCATTTGGAAATTGTTTGTTTGGAGATTGCTTTTCCTTGTACTCCAGCAGCATAGGCTACAAGCAGTTGGTCAGACTTTCTGGTGGCCTTAGTTCTGTCCAAGTAGCAGCGTAGTTGCCCGTGTATGTCCAAAGTATGCAGCAGTGCTTCCCCCCTGTTTTGAGGATTGGGGAAGAAAGTAGGCAGGTGAATGGCTTGATTTAGAGACACCCTGGAAATTACTTTTGGCATGAATGAAGGATTGGTTCTTAGAGAGACTCTGTCCTGATGAAAAATGAGGAAAGGAGGTACTGCCATGAGTGCCTGTATCTCCGAGACTCTTCTTGCTGAAGTGATTGCCAATAGGAAAACCGTTTTCCATGAGAGAAATTGCATTTCTGAAGTTGCTGCTGGTTCAAAGAGAGGAAGAGTTAATTTTTCCAAGACGAAGTTGAGGTCCCATGCAGGTACTGGCGGTTTCCTGGGAGGTTTGATATTCTTTATCCCTCTTAGGAACTGTCTTAGCAAAGGATGTGAAAACACAGGTGGATCACAATTGTATTTAGCTGAGATTGCGGAGGCATGAATCTTTATGGAAGAATATGAGAGACCAGTATGAAACATTTCTGCCAAGTATTCCAATATCTGAGGTATACTCAATACTGTTGTATCCTGACCCGTTAGCATTCCAGATGATGAATCTCTTCCACTTGGCTGAATAGGTTTTTCTGGTGGAAGGTCTGCGTGCTTCCAGTAAGATCTCTTGAACTTTTTTGGAAAGAGAGACATCGGAAGGAGTTATGGTAACCTCCAGGCTGTCAGATGCAATGTTTTCAGGTTTTGATGAACCGCCCTGTGATTGTGTTGTGTTAGAAGCAGAGGCCATAGGTGCAGAGGCCACGGTTTGGTCCGAGTTATGCTCAACAGCAATGGGTACCAGTGCTGCCTTGGCCAGTCTGGAGCTATCAAAATGCCTGTTGGTTGTTCTGCTTTGATCCTCAGTATCACCTTGGTCAGCAGTGGTAGAGGAGGGAATGCATAAATTGTTAGGGACTTCCAGCTGAAGGAGAGAGCATCCGTTTTCCAGGATAGAGGATGGTGGGTCCTTGTACAGAACTTTTCCAGGTGATGATTCATGTGAGAAGCAAAGAGATCTATGTCCGGTCTTCCCCATGTCCTTGTTATTTGTGAGAAAATGTGAGGATGCAGCATCCATTCGTGGGGATCCAAGAAATTTCTGCTCAGCTTGTCCGCCAGTACATTGTCCTTGCCTGGCACAAATCTGGGATTGCAAATGTATCTTCAGACTTAGGGATTTTTCCCAGAGAATCATTGTTAGTCTGCAGAGGGGATAAGAATGAGTGCCTCCCTGCTTGTTTATATACCACATAACAGTGGTGTTGTCCATCCTTATCAGCAAATGTCCTTGTTGAAGTGATTTTTCGAAAGCCTCGATTGCATGTATCACTGCCAACATCTCTTTTTGGTTTATGTGCAGATGCCTTTCCCTTGGTGTCCATTGACCTTGAATGCATCTGCCCTCCATGTGCGCCCCCCATCCATGGTCTGAGGCGTCTGTTGTAATCATTTGACCTGCTTGAGGTTTTTTGAAAGACATGCCTTTGTTTAACTGACTTGCTTGAGCCCACCACAAAAATTCTCTTTGCAGACATGGAATGAGTGGGATTACGTCCTCTAGGCTTTGGCTGTGTTGGGACCATAAGCTTTTTAAGTACCATTGCAGCTTTCTCATATGAAGTCTTGCCAAAGGTATCAGAAGAATGCAAGATGCCATGAACCCCAGGGCCTGCAGGATTTTCCTTGCAGTCAGCTGGGAGAGCTTTGCTAGGCCTTTGAAGTACTCTGGTAACTGCTGTTTTTCCGCTGTGAGGTAAGCCATCTGTGTTTTTGTGTCCAGTTTGGCTCCTAGGAAAATTATCTGTTGGGATGGCAGAAGTCTTGATTTCTGAATGTTGACTGTGTATCCCAAGGCCTGTAGTAATTGAATGACATAGTCCAAGTTTGCTATCAAGGTTTGCTGGTTGTCTGCTTGTATGAGGCAGTCGTCCAGGTAGGGGTATATTTGAATCCCCTGGAGTCTGCAGTGTTCCACTACTGATGCCAGGCATTTCGTGAACACTCTGGGCGCAGTAGATAAGCCAAACGACAATGCTGAGAATTGATAATGCTCTGTCCCTGCAAGAAATCTGCGGTATCTTCTGCAGCTTTGTCTGATTGGGACATGCAGGTATGCCTCCTTGAGGTCCAGAGTGACCAGCCAAGACCCCTTGCCCAGCATGGGAAGGAGTTGCTGCAACGTCAGCATTTTGAAATTTGGCACAATGAGATAAGTATTTAGAGTAGACAAGTCCAGTATAGGTTATTTGTTTTCCTTTCTTGGAACAAGGAACAGTCTTGAATAAAATCCCTGGCCTTGTTCCTGTGGAGGGACCTTTTCTATTGCTTTTATATTTAACAGCTTTGAAACTTGAATGAGTGCCTCTGCCCTTTGATGAGGTGGCAGGTTTGGCATGCCTTGTCTTATTGGTAAAGTATGGAAGTGGAATCTGTAACCTTTGTCTATTAAATCCAGAATCCAGCTGTCCTTGGTTAAGATATGCCAGTTTTTTGAGAATAAGGATAATTTTCCACCCAAAGGTGCTTCTCTTTGAGCCTTTGTAGACGGTATGAAAGTCAAGTCATTGTGGTTGTCCTTGTGGTGCAGCTGGACTGCCTGCGCCACTTCTTTGATTTGGTGGTTGCCATTGGCGGCCCCTGTAGGAGCCTCGGTATTGCCCTCTACCTCGGGCACGCCTGTTTTTTCCCCTTTGAAACTTGTCAGTATCTGGAAAGGACCAATTCTTTGAAGGCCAATTCCTGCTGAATCTGGGTGGCTGAACCTGGAGGAAATCATTGACTGTCTGTACTGATTTAGCTTTTTCCTCAATGGACTTCAACACATCTTGTGCATTAGCACCAAAAAGCTTCTGTTTTTCCAGAGGTGCATCAAGTAACTTTACTTTAACATGGTCTGGCAGTGGCTGTTCTTTTAACCAAGCATGTCTCATTATACCAGCCCCAGTCATAGCTGCCCTACATGAAGCCTCCAATGCATCATAACCACACTGAAGAAAATGATTGCTAACCTGCTGAGAGTTATGTACTAGATCCTGCAATGCCTTTCTATCAATAGGCTCAGGAGAGGCTAGCTTTTTCTGTAAATCATCCAGTAAAAAATCCTGGTACTGAAACATATGAAAAAGGCAGTTAAGTGACCTCATGGCCAGGGTGGTAGAGGTATAAACTTTTTTTACCCCATCTCTCCAGGGACCTAGCTTCCCTATCCGCTGGCAGTGGATTCTTGGCTGTGGAAGTAGCCACTCCCTTGGGGCCCTGTGAAATAGTTTCTAGATCCACAGAATGGGCCTTAAAGAGATGTTTGTGGGTGTCAGGGACCCTATATCATCTGTCTGGCTTGACAGGAGCAGGAGGGAGAGAATCAGGGTTAGCACTGGAGTCGGAGAAAACATCATCCAGGACATCCATAACTGGAGGGATAGCTAAAGGTCTGTGCTGGGGTAGCTTGAGGAAGGTACGTAGCCTTTTCCTGGAATCAGAGAATTCCTGACCCTGCCATTTAAAATGCTCCCTCATAGAGTGTAGGACTTCACCAAACGAAAAATCCTCTGGAGGAGAGGCAGAGGGAATTGATTTCTCAGCATCAGAGTCCTCATAGGCCTGGAAGGATTCTTCTTGGGTATCTGAATGCTCAGAATCCCTCGAGGCTTCATCTGAAGAGAGGTTGTCGGCCTGCTCAGTTCTGGGCCTTTTCTCTGCAGGCGGCTGAGAACCTCTGTCTGGATGAGGCTGAGACCCCCTGATAAGAGAAATAAGATCTGCAGCAAGAGACATGATCTGTTTATCAGAAGAAGGGGCCTGGGCAGAGGGTTTAGGATGGGCCTTGGCCTGGCTGGCGGCCTTAGCACGTGCAAAGGCCTTGATGGACATGGATACAGGAGGCCTAGCTGCCCCACGTGCAGGAGTAACCTTGTCCACAGGAATGGTGTCGGGTAGATCCAGAACTTCGGTTTCAGGAGGAAAGTCAACAATCGGCACCGGTGTAGACTCCGAGACCGAAGGGCGAGTTAACGCTGTGTCGTCGGCCTGGAGCGGTTGAATTACCGCTTCCGAAGGGACAGAAGCACTCGCGGAGAGTTTAGGAGGAGTATCGGTGGAGGAAGCGGGCCGAGGATGTCGGTCCCGGTCCTTTCGTTTTTTGGAAGATTGAGTAGTCGGTTGCTCCGACGGCATGATATAAGCGAAAGATTCGCCGAAAAAGTCTTCGGCAAATTCTGCCCGGCGCCTGAGAGTGCGCTTATTAAAGCAAGCACAGGCAGCACAGGCAGAGACGTCGTGGTCTGGGCCCAGGCAAGGTAGGCAATAGGAATGGAAGTCCTTATGAGGTATTTGTTTACCACAAGACAAACAATTATTAACTTTCTCAATTTGTTCTGACATCGGCTGAGGCAAGAAAAAATGTTCCCCAACGGGGTACTTAGCTTTTAGATGACTTCGGCACTGATAACACAGGAGCTGACCGACCGGCACTTGCGAACTGCTTCTGCTTCAGGCACCGTGCGACAAGAAAGACTGAAGAAGATGGCGTCGGCCGATGCCTTTATACTCCAGCCGTTCTGACATCGGAGAGGAGGCGACACCAGCCGACGCCGGACCCAGACTTTGGAATCCGGCCGACCGAGGGCTGCCTGAGGCAGGACAACCCATATGTTATGACTGCAGTTGCATTCTTGAAGGACATCAAAATGATCCCAAGTCTCTTGTGAGAAAACAGTATTTAAACATTACTAACAAACATGTCTCCAAGGCCCTCCCAAATTACATCATTTTTGACACTTAGGTTTTCCCAGTATTCATATTGCATCATCTTAACACCTGGTCTGAGTTCTTGGGCCACAAACTGCATTTAGCAATCTAATACCTGCTCAGAAACTTAAAACAATACAAGGCATTTCACATGCATATTCTAACAGAAAGCAGAGCAATAAAGCACAATCCACATCTAAGTTCTGGTCATAAACTTTAGCCTTAAAACAATGGGCATGAAACCTTCATCCAGACACACTGGAGCCGAATTCTAATATGAAAGGGTCACAACATGCTTCACTGGGCCACTACAGTGCAATGTTGTCCTATATTTTGCAGGTCCACATTTCACAGTGTTCTTTTACATTCAAGAAAACATGACTGTATTTTACATTTATTTACAAATGTCAGAATTATATATCAAATTCTATTTGACTAGGCTGGCAGCCTTTGCCCATCTTTCCCAAATCGTCACAGAACAGAGTACTAAAATACTTAGATGCGAAAATGAACAGACAACTAATAGTTTGAGGTTTGAATAAGGCACAAAACAGAGGTATGTCGTGGTCTGGGCCTAGGCAAGGAATGCAGTACGAATGAAAATCTTTGAGGTATTTGCTTTCCACAAGAAATACAATTGTTAACTTTTACTGACATCGGTTTAAAGCAAGAAAAAGGATCCCCAATGGGGTACTTAACTTAGTTGAAAACTTCGGACCTGAAACTCGAAAACTAAAATTACAGGAGTCGGCCGTCTGGCACTTGTGAACTGCCTCTGCGTCGGGCACCGCACGGTAAGAAAGACCGATGTAATGGCGTTGGCTGCATGCTTTATACCCCTGACGTCATGGAAGATGAGACAGCAACCGATGCAGGACCCAAGACTTTGATAATCTGGCCGACTGAGGGCTTCCTGCAAGCAGATAACCCAAATGTGATGACTGCAACAGTGAAACACGAAGAACATCACGTGACCTTCAAGAGAATCCTCACAGGAAGGGAACACTGCAAGAAAAAAATATTTTCCTATGTGCTCAGTGATTTGTAGTTTTTCTTTGAATTTTGAGGTCCCAAAGCTGGTACTGCAAACTATTTTGGCATATATACAGCACTTCAGCAACTATGGGTACAGGGCACGGAAGCTGCAAGGACCCAATTTCCTGTACTCCACTTAAATAGCTACATGACAACTTAACATTTCTTTTCACATCATTTGCAGGTAGCATCATCTTATTCAGAAAATAAAAGTTATGTACTCACCATCTGTTTTGTCCATTTTCACTCTTCCTCATCGATTGGGTGTTGGATTCGACCTTGGATCTGACTTGGCCACTTTCTTCTAGATTCCCGGATCAGATTCTCAAGCTTGTCCTTTTTCCCATAATGCCCCTGACTGCTTCATTACCTCAGATAGACACTGCTGTTATTATATGCCAATCTAGAGTACAGATTATAAATCATCAGTATAGAACAGACTTGGGCCTCAAATAGAAATTATAGTACCTAGCAAAACTTTATCAGGTCACTCCCAAAGACATGGATGGGGGGGGAATGGGGGGGGGTGAGGAAGAATGAAAATGGACAACACAGATGCATAGTTATGGTGAGTACATAACTGTTATATCGGATGTCATTTTTCATTCTTTCCTCAATGAATGGGACAGAGTCCCCAGCTACAATCACCTTGGGAGGCCCTCATGGAAGAATGGCCCTGACAACCGCAGAACCGAATACAGCCTTGTTTCTGAAGATATCTACTTGTAATGAGGAATAAGTGTATGACCATTAGATCAAATGGCAGCTGCACAATTATTACCAATGGAAGCTCTGGATCAAAAGGCAGCTGACGTAGCCATAGACCCAGCAGTGTGTGCTTTTGCAGGTTTTGGTAAGGTTAAGCCTCTCAAAGAGTAAGCATAAGTAATACAATCTGTAATCCATCTGGCTAGGGTGATTCTGGATACCGTTTTTTCCAAACTATTACTGGAAAAGGAAACAAGCAATGGGTCAAGTTTTCCTAAATTCTTTCATCTAACGAAGATAAAACCTAAATTGTCTACGTAAAATCTAAGAGATGAAGCATCTATTCTCCCGTGTTGTCAAATTTTGGAAAAAAAACTGACAAACTGATCACTTGATTGATGCTCGTTTCAGAGGCAATTTTGGGTAGAAAGGAAGGATTAGTACGTAAAGTAAATTTAACCTTATAGAAAATCAAATAAGGCAGTCTTGAAGAGAGTCCTTGGAGTTGAGAAACTCGCCTTAGCCACAAGAAAAACTGTTTTCCAAGAAATTTGAGATCTGACTAGGCCGAGGGCTCAAAGGGGATCCTACTAAACTCTGCAACATAACAGCAAGATCCCAAGGTGGACTGGGATACTTTACTGGAGGTCAAAGTAAAATAGAGTACATTTAAGGAATGCTTTACATAACTTGGATGAAGTTAAGGGGAAACATTATCCCCAGTGTGGTAGACAGAAATGGCTGCCCACTGAATTTGGATGGTGGGGAAACTAGCACCATTTTGAAAAAACAAAGCAAGAAAATCTAAAACTGTGGGAATTGTAGTGGTGAAAGGATCCAACTCTCTCTGCTGTGCCCAAAAAGAAAATATTTTCCATATACTCTCAAATCTTCCTCAGACGGTTTCTGGGATGAAAATAAAATCTGGCAGACAGGAGAGGAAAGCCTGGAATGTCTAGCCATCACTGGAACTGGAGAAACCATGCGGTCAATCTGAGACCTGTAATGTCTGGATGAGTGTTCTCTGACAAATGTGACAGTAGATCCGGAATGGGTTCCAGTGTCCAAGGGGGACATAGGTGAGATCATAGGAAAGGGAATCAAATTTGTCAAGGCCAAAATGGAGCAATGAGGATCACCCTGCTCTTCAACCAGAGTGCTTTCTGATGAAATCTGGGGAGAGACAGGGGAAGATGAGCATAAAGCTGACTGGAGGGGCAATCGTGGACTACAGCATTTCTCGGTGAAACTTGTTGTTGAGGGGAGAGGTAAACAGGTTGCCACAAGGTTGACCCCATTTGTGGAAGATCATTTTTGCCACTTACGATCAAGAAGCCACTCGTCAGTCATCAGGATAGTCCTGCTGAGGTTGTCGGCTAGAACGCTGGATTTCTCTGGTATATGCGTTGCTACAAGAAAGCGGTTGGAGGAGATTGTCTACTGCCAGACTCTCAATGCTTCTCGGTGAAGGGGGTAAGATTTGGTTCCCCCTTGTTTGTTTATGTACAATACTACTGACATGGTCTGTCTGGATAGCAACTGCCCCAAGAGGGAGAGTGCTCTAGAAGGCCTGCAACACTAAGAGGACTGCTCATCTCCAAGACATTTATATGCAATTTGGTCTGTTTTGCCCCCCCAATAGGAGGCAAGCATTGTCAACTTGGCATTTGGGGGAGGAAGGATAAAGGGATGGCCCTGACAAATCTCATCGGATTGAATACACCACAGTAGGGAGTCTCTGCAGACTCAAGATGGATAACCTTTGCAACATCCTATAAAACTAAGAATGGACCACTGAACTGCCAGAGTCCAATGGAGTATTCACATGTGAAGACAAGCAGCAGGTATCAAGATCATCACTGCAGCCATCAAGTGTAAAGCCTGAAGAGCCATTTTTGCTGGTGGAGAGCAGTGAGAGAATCTGTCTGATATGCAATCTCAAGGTAAGAATCCTGCTCTGAGGTAAAAGAGTGAGATGATTTAGTGCCTCTAGGTGAGCCTCTACAAACTCCCAAGACTTGAAATGGTTGAAGATGAGACTTTGAAAGATTGACTGTGATCCCCAATAATTGAGATAATTGGAGTAATTAATCCCTGGCTATTACTAGGAGATGGTTGGTTTGTGTAGTGAGAAGCCAGTCATTCAGATAAGGAAACACTCTGAATCCCTGAAGTCTGAGACAAGTTGCTACTTCTCCCTGAGGGCCTGTGGTGAGACCGAAGGGTAGGGTTCTGAAATGGTAATGAACAGCTCCCAGCCAGAAGCGCATATACCTTCAAGTGCACCTGTTCATTTTGATGTGATAGTATACATCTTCAACATCTATGGAGCACATCTGGCCGTCCTTCTGTAGAAGAGGCAGAATGGATTTGAACAGTGACCATCCGGAACTTGGAGTTCATAAACTGATTTTGATAACTGTGATCCAAAATAGGTCTCGGGTCCTCTGTTTTTCTCTGGCACTTAAGACCCTTGAGTAAATTCTGGATCCTCTTTGGTTTTGTGGGACCTCTTGGATGACCCTTTTGTCTAGCAACTTTTGAATTTCTAGAGCTGCTAACTTCCACTGATTGGGTAAAACATCAGGGAGATGTTTCCTTTTCATTGAGGGAACTTGTAAAAAAGAACTGAAATATCCTGTGGATATGATCCTTTGCACCCACGTATTTCTTGTTATGGCTGTCCAGGCATCTGGGTACAAAGATGAGCACACCAACTGCCTCCAGAGAAGAACAGTCGGGCAACCCTCCAGGAGCGCTATGAACCCTTGGTTTTGCAGACCCACCCCCCTCTGCCATATGGGTGGCATCTCCCGTTACTTCCCTCTGTCTGTGGAAGAAAAATCTCCATGCGAGTCTTGAAAAGGTACTTGAGATTTCCGGAACTACATTACCACCGTGTTGATTTCTGAAAAAAGGTCACTGCAGGATAAATAAAAAAAAAAATTACCACCGCAAGCAAGGTCTTTACATCTTGCTCACTGCAGGAAAATGTCTCTCTAAAGGTTGGCCCAAACACAGAAGATCCATCAAAAGGACCTTTGATGAATGACACTTTAAAGGGCTACACAAAATCAAATTATCACATCCAGATATGTCACCGGATGGCTATACCTGAAACTGCAGCCCATGAGAAACCTTGAGCTGTATGAGAGATTAGCCTCATGGACATATTTGTTATAGATTGTAGGGTGGCCATCATGAGGAATAAGCCTTCTCTTCCTCCACTGACATGAACCCAGGGGTAAACCAAGAGAATTCCTAAATTAAGTTGATCTGTAATCTAGTAAAGTGTGCCAAATTATTAAGTGACCATAAGGCAAAGGTCAATGCACTTCCCATATATGTCCAACTCCTTATATGCTCTATTAGGGGGATGGGACACAGGAGCTGTGTTCAGCCAGGTCCTTTTTGGTGACTGCTGCAACAACCATGGCATCTACTTGGATTTCTTTACTCAGAAACTGCCTATCTTTTGGTGCACCAAGGATTTTATCTGGACGTTGAGGAACAGGTTCTACAGTATCAGACTCCTTCCACGCCCAGCGGGAGACATGATCTATAACCTCATTCTCCAGAAAATAACCCAAGACGTAGATGGGCCACACTTGAAGGCTTCTAGGAACACAGATTCCTTCTGGAAAAGGGTTTCGGAGAATGTCTCCAAAACAGACATCTTCTACTGGTGATCTTAGGGACCCCTTCCCCTTCATCAAAATCAGCGTCTTCGGTTAAAGATTCCTGGGGGAAATCCAAGTGCCTCCTTTTGTACAATCTCTTCCTGGGGACCTATTCAGTGGAGTACTATGGACAAGTATCAGAAGATACGGAGAGTTCCCTAACTGGAACTGCCTGGAAGCTTTTACGGGGCTGGTTGTCCCTGTGGAGTAGGATGAAGAGACTCTGAAACAGGATCCTAAAGGAGAATAGGGATAAGAAGGTAATAACAATGTTGGCAAAGAAGATATCAATAAATTTTAAAAGGGAAAATAGAATAAGCTGGTAAAGACTGGGTGGGTTATAGAAAAGCTATATATAAATAAAAAGAAATTAAACTTTAAAGTTATTACTCACTAACTTTGAAGAAATAACTCCCTGAGCTTGAAACAACGCAATCACGACTCAATTGTTAAAGAGTGGCAGACAAGACCTGAGGTACTACAGTAGTCAGGGGCATTATGAGTAAAAGAAGCTGGAGAGACTAATCCAAAAATCTATAAGAAAGTGGCCAAATCTGATCAGAGATCGGATCCAAAACCCATTTGTTGAGGAATGAATGAAAATTACATCAGATCCACATATTAGCACAACTCTTACCCTCTCTCAGCTCTCACATCAGAGTAAATGCACACTTTGCACAAGTGTATGACACGGTATTAGAAAGTGGAAAAATATGGCCATTCCCATTTTCTGATTTCTCAAATATCAAGTGATAGGGTATTACTTGCACATTGATTACACTTTTCTCTTATGTGCCATATCTAGCATTAAAAGAAGTAAAAGTATATAAAGCCTTGTATGGGAAAAAAGCCTCAGAAGTCCAAAGATAGACAGCTCAAAAGGCAAGATCCTGAAGTAGAGGTGCCAAGGAGGCTTGTCTCCTGCAACCACAGTAAGAAATTCAGGCTTGGGTAAAGGTAAGGAAAAGTGACCAAGTAGCAGTGACCCAATCACCTGATGTCAAAGCCCAGGAAGAGTGGTCTTTGCCTTCTGTGTCTAATCGATCACAGGCTGTATTAATAGTAAAAAATAATGTAATTATATATCCACTGGATGTCTTGTTAGGACCCTCTGTAAACACACAAATACCAAAACTTAGTCTATCTTCCTAAGGGCAATCTTTCTAAAAAGACATGTAGATGCACAACAAGGACATGCAGGTGTCTTCTCAAGTGACATGATACTTGTGAAACACCAAACATGTTCTCTAAAACTGATGGCCTGAAGCAGAGATCTAGTAGAGGTAGCAGACACCAAAACAGCAATTCAGACTGGTCAAATCAGCAACCTCAAATGGACCAGCAAGCCTAACAATCACAAAGGTAAAGCAACAGTGCACATAAATGTGTACTAGAAGAGCACCAATGTAGGTACTAAAATCCTAACGAGAGATTTATAACATGTCCTGTAGGAATGCAATGACATATGTGAATGAACTCCAAGTGGTTGCACTCACAAACGCCTTAAGAAGATGCATCTATGAAAAAGCTTGTTGTGGTACCTGCCAAACTAATGAGTGGAACCTGAACAACAGTGCTATTGTGGCAGTAACAGAGACGTACACACATTAGCCATATAGACAAATTTTGTTTAGCAGCTGGCTTACTTGTCCCCCAAGAATAAAGCAACCCAACTGCTCATCTGTCTGCCATCTTCTGTCCAAGAAATTAACACCTGGGGACTTCTGGTATAGATCTGGACTAGAAGGAGTGATCTCTATGGCTTCCCTCGAGGGCTGCCAAAGTTGTGGTAAAATTATCAGCCTTCCATCTAAAAGACACATGGACCCAAGAGCAGAGTGATAAATAACTTTGAATGTTGACCAGGAGAAATAATAAGCAATAAATATTTAAAAACAAGCAGAGAAATCAAATGCAAGAGACAGACAAGTACCTACAAAGATGGATGGTCTGGAGCAGTGGACCATTGAAGGGGAGATAAGTAGATTAGCTCAACAGGTTAAGCACAACAGCTGTAGTGATGGAAGCTTTTTCCCTGTTAGGAATGTTACACCTAAAGAAATCCTAATCCCTCCACACCACATGCTCCAGAGACTTCAACCTCATTATCACAATCAACAAAACATGCTGGAGGGACAGGTTCATCACCCAGAGACTGCCCATGCTCTGGAATAGACTTCCCATACATGTCAAGCAGAGCACTTCACTAGCCCGTTTCAAGAGAAATCTTGATGAGTGGATGGGAAAAGTACAGTTGTGTGCCTACCATAAATGTAGAGTGTATTCACTGTTGCAGTCATTACACTTGGGTTATCCTGCTGGCAGGCGACCCGCAGTCGGCCTGAGTTCCAAACACCATTTTCTTCAGTTTTTCTTGCCCCAGATGTCAGGTGCCCCCAGATAGGAAGGCTGAAAAGATAAAATTATGCCCATACACATGCATATATTACTATAAACATTTCCTTCATCTACAAGCAAATACACTGCATAGGTTGTATAGAGATGACAAGTACAGAAAAGTCCCAGCAATGAAAAAAGGGGGATGGTGGGTGGATAACCTGGACTGCAACAGTGAATACACTAACATCTACATTTATGGTAGGTACACAACTGTACTATGTTCATAGTGTTTCACTGTTGCAGTCATTACACTTGGGTAGAATCCCAAAGCTGAGGATGGGCAGCTGGGTCTAAATTAGATTTGGAGAGGCTATCAGGCCCTGCAGAACTGTAGTGGCAAAGCCTGCTCTGGATTTAGAGTAGAGAGGTAAGTGGTAGTGCTTGGTGAAAGTGTGCACTGAGCTCCAGGTTGCAGCTTCTAAAATGTCTTTGGTTGGTACTCCTCTGAGGAAAGCTGCTGAAGTGGCTGCTGCTCTGGTAGAATGAGGCCTGATGCCCTTAGGCACGGATTTGCCATGTTGTGCATAACAGAAGCGGATGCAGTGTCCTATCCATTTTGAGACTGTCTGCTTTGTAATGGGCTTTCCTTGTGATCCTGCAGCACAGGCTACAAACAGTTGCTCAGTTTTTCTGAAAGCTTTTGTTTTGCCCAAATAAAATCGTAGCTGTCCGTGTATATCCAAAGCATGCAGAAGTCTCTCCCCTTTATTCTGGGGATTTGGGTAAAAAGTAGGTAAATTAATGGTTTGGTTTAAAGCCACACTGGAGATCACTTTTGGCATGAATGTTGGGTTTGTCCTTAGAGAAACCCTGTCCTGATGAAAAACGAGGAAAGGTTCCACAGCCATTAATGCCTGTAACTCTGAGACTCTTCTTGCCGAAGTTACTGCTAGGAGCAGAGCAGTTTTCCATGATAAGAATTTTAGATCAGCTGTGCTGGCTGGTTCAAAAGGAGGCAGTGAGTTTTTCTAAAACAAAATTGAGGTCCCAAATTGGTACTGGTGCTCTCCTTGGGGGTCTTATATTTTTTGCCCCTCTGAGGTATTGTTGTAGTAGAGGATGAGAAAAAATAGGAGGTTCCGTATTGTAATGAGCTGAAATGGCAGAGGCATGGATTTTAATAGATGAAAAACATAAGCCTTTGTCCAGCATCTCAGTTAGGTATTGTAAAATCTGAGGTATATTGGGGACAAGTGGTTCGAGCCCTTGAGCCTGGTTCCAAGCACAGAATCTCTTCCATTTTTCTGCATAAGATTTCCTAGTGCTGGGCCTCCTGGCTTCTAAAATGACATCCATAACAGCTTTAGAGAGAGGTGCAGTCTGAGTGGCTACATTATCCGCCATGCTGCCAGGTTTAAGGTTCTGAGTTGACTGCAGAATCTGATTGTTTTGTTGCGTCAGAAGATGAGGAATTTGAAGCAGAAGCCAAGCTGAGTCTTGAGACAAGTTCTTTAGGATTGGGTACCAGTGCTGGCGTGGCCAGTCTGGGACTATCAGGATCATTTTCAGCCTTTCTTGTCTGCATTTTAGTAGCACTTTGGTAAGAAGAGGTATTGGAGGGAAGGCATAGACTGTCAGGCCTTTCCAGCTGAATGGTAAGAGCATCCACTTTCCATGCTTGAGAGTGATGAGTTCTTGTGCAAAATTTCTGTATTTAGTAATTGTGAGGGGAGGCAAAAAGATCCATGTCTGGGTGTCCCAATTTCCTCGTTATCATGCTAAACACATGTGGCTCTAGCTTCCATTAGTGAGGGTCCATGAGATTTCTGCTTAGTTCATCTGCCAGTGTATTTTTTGTTCCTGGCAGGAATTGTGCCTGCAGATGAACTTGATAGGTCAGTGCTATGTTCCACAAAGTCATGGCTTGCCTGCATAGGGGGTAGGAATGTGTGCTCCCTTGCTTATGTACCACACTACTGTGGTATTGTCCGTCTTTATTAATAGTTGTCATGGATGTAGTAGGTCCTTGAAAGCTGTCAGGGCATTCTGTACAGCTAGCATCTCTTTTTGATTGATGTGAAGATGCATTTGTTCCTTGGGCCACGTGCCCTGAATACATTTTCCTGCAATATGTGCCCCCAAGGCATAATCCGATGCATCTGTTATTGTCTGCCTGGCTGTAGGTAAGGTAAAAGGCTGTCCCTTGTTGTGGAGGAAGGCCTGGGACCACCATCGAAACTCCTGTTGTAGGCAGGGAATTAAAGTAATGACTGTCTCCAGGCTGTGACAATGCTGAATCCAAACACTTTTTAGATACCATTGTAGTTTCCTCATACGCAGTTTTGCATATGGAATTAGTAGAATGCAGGATGCCATGAAGCAGAGGGCCTGCAGAATTTTTCTTGCAGGGAGCTGGGTTTTTGTTGCCATCATTTGAAAGTAATGCGTCAGTTGCCTTGGTTTGTCTGGCGTGAGATAAGCCATCTGGGTAGTTGTATTTAAGCTTGCACCCAGGAATATCTCTTGAGAGAGCACGAGTTTTGATTTCTTTTCGTTTACTGTGTACCCTAGGCAAATTAGTAATTTTTTTACAAACACCAGATGCTTTAGAAGAATGTCCTTGCTCTCTGCTTGAATGAGGAAGTCGTCCAAGTAGGGATATACTTGAATTCCTTTTTGTCTGCAAAATGCAATTACTGGTGCCAGGCATTTTGTGAAGACCCTGGGCACAGTAGATAAGCCAAAGGGCATTGCAGAGAATTGGTAATGCATTGAGCCTGCTATGAATCTGAGGTATCTTCTGCAAGACTGTCTGATTGGGACATGCAGGTATGCCTCCTTGAGGTCCAAAGTAACTAGCCAAGCCTTCTTGCCCAGCATGGGCAGAAGTTGTTGTAGTGCTAACATTTTGAATTTTGGAACATCCAGGAAAGCATTTAGGATTGACAGGTCCAGTACTGGTCTCCAGGCTTTGTCCTTTCTGGGTACTAAGAAAAGTCTTGAGTAAAATCCTTGTCCCTGTTCTTGCTGTGGAACTTTTTGAATAGCTCCCATGTCCATAAGAGCAGCAATCTGCTTTTGTGCCTCTGCCCAGTGGTTTTGTGGCAGGTCTGGCATACCTTTTGATTTTGGAAGCATGTGAAAGTAGAACCTGTAATCCTGAGAAACAATATTCAGCACCCATTGGTCCTGGGTGATCATGTGCCAATTTTTTGAGAAAAGTGCTAGCTTTACCCCTAGGGGTGCTGTCAAAAGGTAAGTGCTTGGCATTTGTAGAGGGAAGTCATTGTGACTGACTGGATTCAGAAAAAACATCATCCACAATATCAAGCACAGGAGGGATAGCCAGGGGCCTGTGCTGAGGCAATATAAGAAAGTCTCTGAGCCTTTTCTTGGACTCTGAATAATCCTGGCTCTCCCAATGGAAATGCTCCCTCATGGTGTGCAGGATTTCCCCAAAAGAATAATCTTCAGGTGGGGAGGCTGAAGGTATAGACTCTTCTGCATCAGAGTCCTCATAGGGAGGGAGAGAATATCCCTGATCAGAGGAAATGGAAACCTGGTCAGAGGAATCATAGTCAGTGTCTTGCCTAGGCCTTTTGTCAGGAGAGGGATGGGAACCCCTTGATTAAAGTAATTAGGTCTTCGGCCATTTTAAGCATCTGTTTCTTTGGTATAGATGACTGTTCTGGAGAATGCTGTAGTTGTTTCCATGTCTTTAATGGTGTTTTTGACTTTGCTGCTGTAGTGGGCTTAATTGCAAGCTGCGAAGGTCTGAAAACACCCTCAGAAGCCGGTGCCTGCTCAGCGGCTCCGGACCCATCTGAGGGAATAGTTTCTGTAGGCCCAATACTTTGAGTTTCCACAGGCCTCGGTGTCTCCACGTGGCTGTCGGCTCTGAGGTAGTGGGTGTCAGGGGCTGCGAAAGCGCCTCACTGAGGCTTACTCGTCGGTTTTGGACCTCGGATGCCTGTCTTTCTTTGTCTTTGCGTTTTTTATATATTCCGGTCATCGGTTGTTCCGACGGCATTATGTAATAAAATCTTCAGCCAAAATAATGTAAAGCAAAATCAAACAGACGTTTAATAGTGCGTTTATTGAATCTAGCACAAAACCAACAACTGGTAACGTCATGGTCAGAGCCTAGGCAAGGAATACACTAAGAGTGAAAGTCCTAATGAGGTATTTGCTTCCCACAGAAAATACAATTATTAACTTTTACTGACATCGGTCTAGAGCAAGAAAAAGTTTCCCCAAATGGGTACTTAGCTTTATTGAAGACTTCAGTTCTGAAACTCAATCTTGAAAATCTCAGGAGTCAACTCAATCTTGAAAATCTCAGGAGTCGGCCGACCGGCACTTGCGAACTGCTTTTGCTAAGTGCACCGCGTGGCAAGAAAGACTGAAGAAAATGGCATCGGTTGCATCTTTTATACTCCTGGTGCACTGACGTCAGGGAAGAGGAGACAGCAACCGACGCCAGACCAAGACTTTTGGAACTTGGGCCGACTGCGGGTCGCCTGCCAGCAGGATAACCAAAGTGTAATGACTGCAACAGTGGAACACTAGGAACATCAGAAAGAGTTCATCCTGAAGATCACTCCAGTGGCTCTACTTGATAGAGGCACCGGGAACCAACGGCGGCATGATTCCAGGGCACTTCTAAGGGCTAGACTTGTAAAGGTTCCAGGGCCGTTGGCCTAGTACACATCTATGAACCTATGAACTGTGGGTTCAATAACTTACATGTACATTAGCTTCAAGGGTTGGCATAATGGTTAAGCTTTTAACCTCACAGATACAAAGTACAGGGTTAGATTCTCATCACTCGGCTTGCAACAGTCTACAGACTGATGGGCTTTGGTTTTAAAAAACTGGGTATGATCTACAAGGAAATGGTAAACCTTGATCCAACAATAAGAGAACAAAAATTATGGGAGTTACTACATAAGACAGGATCTCAATATAACAAACCTACAAAAAAAAATGCAACTACAGTGTAAAAGTGCATCTTGTGAGACTAAATGAGTGAGAAAATAGAAATTGTAAATAAGGACCTGAACATGGGGGTGGGGGTGGGGGGGTGTAACACTGCTTCAGCTTTATGAGAAAGCAGCTCAGTATATGGAAAGTTATGTATGCAGTAGACAAGACACCTTACTAGAGAGGGCACACAAGATTTACTCTATTTTGCACTGTGAAAAAAACATGCTCCAAGATCTACAGTTGATAGTGTCAAGGCTACATGCTCAAGGAAATCTTGTCAAAGTTATGGATAAAAGAAAAAAAAGCTACAGACAGAAGTGAATTAATTATGTGGGCAATATTTTTGTCTGCGACTAAAGATAGAAGTAAATTTGTGTCATTATAAGTTGTACAAGTAAATCTACGCTTCAGGTAGACCAACCACACACCTACATTCGCGGAGGCTCTCAATAAATATCTGCTCAAGCAACAGAGACCTCCAAAGCAGAAACGCAAGCAACCTACACCCCCCCAACACAACCCAAATGACAAAGCCCACAAATTCAGTGTGCCACTCAACCACAGCCCATAAGGCATAACAATGTACCAAACACACTAGGCATAGATGACTCTATAGTCAGGCTAAACAAGGAGAAAGTTACTGTCAGCTGCCAGGAATCGCCACAACGCACGCACTCAGGTCACTCCACAAGTACAAATATGTCTCTGTCCATGTTGGTGTGAATGACCTCAGACGTACCTCCCTGGACAACATGAAGAGAGACATGGAGGAGCACCCTAGCCCTGAGTGGCATCCTGCCATCACCCAGAATGATGCCACAGTACAAGGACAAAATGACTGACTTCAACAATTGGCAATGCTTCTGGTGTCATTCTAAGGGGATCCCGTATCTGACTTCCTGGGATGACAATCAACAGACCAAGATAACTTGCCAGAGATGGCCCGCACCTGTCACCCTTGGGATTCCAGATACTGGCCAAGGCTCTCGCCACCACTATAGTGCCTTTTTTAGGCAAGGTTCAAATGACAAATACACCACCGTAACAGGTACAAGCAAGCAAAATCTGAGACTAATGCTACTCAATGCTAGAAGTCTAAACCTCAAAATGCATTCACTCCAGATGTTCCTTAAAATAGACAACATCGACATATGTGCAGTGACAGAGACTTAGGCTCCAGAGAGCACCCTTGCATTACCAGGCTATAATTCATACCACACCTTTCAGCCACCTAATCCAGAACAAAACAATAAAGGCCGAGGTATGCCCATATTCATTAAGGATATCTACACCTCCAGGCTAGTTGCTCATCATAATGCATCCCAGATTATCCAAGTGCAACTAACTTGGGGCAAAATCGCAATCCAAATTGTAACTTGCTAGAGATGCCCCACCATGCCCCAGGAATCTCAGTCCATTTTTCTTGATACACTGGAAAATATTAGGGTACAACCCAACACCCTAATAATGGGCGATTTCAACTACCCCATCATTAACTGGAAAAACTACTCAAGTACCAACTCTTTTGCTCAACGTTTTCTGGAATTCATAAATTCCAACACCTTGGATCAACTTATCCACACCCCCACCAGGGGCAGCAATATCCTAGACCTGATCATTACAACCATGGGTGACCGGGTGTTCCACACCAGAGGTCAATTCCTCATAGGTCAGATCCGACCACAAGCTAATCACCCTAGATATCCACATCCCGCCCCCACCCTCCACTAGGGAAACCACTAAAAAAAATTTTTCCAAAGCCAACTTCATGCTTCTTCAGACAGAAGTGGCAAACTTCACGAAACCCATGCAGATAGACAATAGAGGTATGACTGCTGAATCCTACACAAATGCACTCTGTAAGCACTTACACAAGTGCATGGATCGTGCTATCCCTAACAGAACCAAGATGCTATCCTCCAAAATAAGAAGCCAATCTGGTGGTCCCCTGCCATAAACAAACTCTACAACAGAAGAAAGAAACTTTTGTAAAAAGAGTAAGCGTAGATAACTCCTGGATGCCCTGTCCATTTTGATAAGGTAGTAAGCATCCTTGAGGTCGATGGAGCACATCCATACTTCTTTTCCCAACAATGGGAGATGACTGCAATGTGACCATACGGAACTTGGACTTTTGTACGTGGTTGTTCAATCGGCTGAGATCCAATATGGGTCTCAGGTCCCCTGTTCTTTTCGGCACCAAAAACAATCTTGAGTAAGTCCTTAATCCAATCTGGTCTGAGGGGACATGCTGGATGGCTCCTTTTTCTAGCAACTTTGAAACCTCTAAAGCCGCGTAATCCCTTTGACTGGGTGGAATGTCTGGGATTTTCCTGACTGGAGGGGGATCTGACGAAAAGGGAATGACAACCTCCAGAAATTATTTGTAAAACCCATTGGTCCTGGGTGATGTTCTGCCAGGCCTCTGGGTATAATGATATTCGACCCCCGACTGGCTCCGGAAACGCACAGTTGAGCCTCCCATCAGGAGTGACGGTAGGGAGAACCGCAAAAGGAATCGCAGTCTCCCGAGTGGCGGGGACCTCCTCTGCCTCTAGGGCGGCGTCTTCCTGAATAACCTCCCGCTCGTCTGTCTCTGGAGGGGGGCTCACCTTGTGCACCGGGAAAAAAACCTCTGATTTTTTGAGCCATATCTTTCCATCCCTCTGGGCCTTGGGATAAGGCCTAGAGGGAAGGGAAAAATGGACCCCTACAGCAGACAGAGTTTTTCCCTCCTGCTTGCACCTGGTGAGGGTGTCTTTCACCTTGGTTCCGAACAAACAGGAACCATCAAAGGGGGCATCAGTGAATTAAGACTTGAAGGCCTCAGCGAAATGACAAAGGCACATCCAGGCCTGCCTCCTAAGCGCGACTCCTGAGCTTGCTGCCCTACTCGCTCCCTCGGCTGCATATGAAATCAGCCTCATGGAGGAGTTAACGATGGAATTGAGGGTAAACATCTGGGCGTTAACCGTCTGGGCCACCGCCTCAGAAATGTTACCCGTGAGAGTATCTCCAAGCTCCTTGAGGAGATCTCTCTGGAGTCATGTAAAGGGAGATAGATAATTCAGAGACCGTAAGGTAAAGGTCGCTGAAGAGAGGGTACGCTTCCCGTACCGGTCCGTGGTCCTAGACTCCTTGTCAGGCGGATGGACGGAGGAAGAAGTCTCGGCTAATTGCTTTTGGGTGGCTGCTACCACCACCATGGCATTCACAGGAACCCCTTTGGGCAAAAATTCCTTACCCAGGGGAGCAGACAAATTTATTGGGTCTCCTGAGGACGGGTTCCACAGAATCAGGTTTCTCCCACACCCTCCGACAAATCAAATCCAGGAGCTCGTTGAAGGGTGGGGACACCCAGAAGGTGGAGGGCTGAACACCGAAGGCCTTCAGGAAGACCGACTCCTCGGAGGGGGCTTTGGATGGCCAGTCACCTCTCTGTTTCAACATCTCTAGGATGGCAGAAAAAGAAACCTCCTCAGAGGATGACTTAGGGGACCCCTCAGATTCCTCCAGGTCAGTATCTGAGGTGAGAGACTCATATGGGAGTCTATGTGGTTCCTCTTGCATGCTCTCTTTCTAGGGGGCTCCTCAGGCAAACACTCTGAGGGGGCCCTCAGAAACTTGGGGACCACTCATGGGGGTACCCTGAGGCCTTGGGACTCCGCTAACAATAGGTGGTGATCAGAGACCCGTGCCGGAGTGGTAGGGGACAGAATAACTGACTCGCATGAAGCGCACTCCGCATGCCTTCAAAGGCTGGACCCCCTGAATCTGAAGACTGACCAGCCTCCGAGACCACGACAGGAGTCGGGGTTCCCCATGCCGAAGCACCGAGAGGGAGACTAGGAACTGATAGCTGTACCGAGGCCTCTCCCTCGGGCCCAACTGAAGAATCCCGAGTCCTGAATCCTGTGGACGGCGCCGACGGGGTCGGAGCTGACGTCGGCACCGATAAGCCAGGAGGGGCCATCGAAACAGACCTGGAAACATCACACGGAGCTGAGCACTCCGGCTCCGAAGGCTGGGATGCACTCGGAGGAAGAATCAAAGCAGGTTGCAGGATGGGCTCCGGAGCCGAATGGGACTGAGCTGAAAACAATTTTGCCAAAACTGGTGACTGAAGGAGTCTCTGCACCACCCTATCGAAATCCACATCCAACAGTGTCCTGGAGGATTTGGAGGACAGGGAGGGAGATAGCAATCTCCTCTCAGGTGATACTTGGCGATCGGCTCTGAATGGGTTCCAATATAACTGGAGCCAACGCCGGTTCCATCATTACCGACACTTCCGGCAGCCCCGAGGACAGTGGAGCCGAGGATGTCGAAGCTAATTTAATTACTTTCTCCGGTGGCTCCAAGGAGACTGAAGGAGCCGGAGATCTCTTTTTTGATTTTGTGGATCTAGGTTTTGTGGATCTAGGTTTTGAGCTGGAAGCAGATTCTAGGCCCTCTTCGAATGAGGGTTTCAAAAATCCCTTCAGAATTAACTTATTCTTTCTTTCCTGAAGTACCCTGGGACTAAAAGCATGACAAAAGTTGCAGGACTCCTGCAGATGAATTGCTCCTAGACAATAGACACATACAGAATTGTCCATCAGTAATGGACATTTTGTAGCCACACTTAGAGCATTTCTTAAAGCCCGAGGGCTTGTGCTCCTTGGAATCTTTAGACATCCTGACATTTTACCACAATCACCAAGACAAGGGATCGCTAATGCAGAAACCGACTGGAGAAAAACAATCACCAATTACACCACACTGAGCGCAAAAACTAACCAACTCTCACAAAACAATCCTGAGGCACAGACACACACAAAGCGAATAAAGACTAAAACCTCTAATTTAAATGGTATTGAATCAGTACACACACAAGGGGAACTGAGACTAAAACCTCTAATTTAAACGGTTTTAGAAGTTAGAAAACAGAATAAAACTTGCTTCACGATATCTCCTGGAATAACTTTTGGAAAACACCAATAAGTGCCAACGACTGCCAAAAAAAGTTGTAATCCACAGTTTATTGTGACAAAACACGAACTGATACAAGCAGATAAAACAAACAAAATTTGTAGCACACAGAGTTAAGCGCTTTCAACCATAGTAACTGGTCTTCATCAGAACTACTACTTTTTAGTTAATCCGCTACTTATATAAACTTTTTGGCGCCAAAAACGCTCACTCTAAAGTTATACAAACAAATTATTAAATGAATAACTAAATAAATGTCAATCCTACCACATGTGAATATTAGAATATTTATAATGCATTCTACCTAACCTTAAAATTCAAACAAAGCAACTACGCATTTACAACCATATGTTGCTCATTGATATGTTACCATAATTAAAAACAAACTTCACAAAAACATGCGTAAAATACGCGTAATGTAAATACAATATAATATTCACCAGCCATCAACAAACCCATATATATTTAAAAATGCATGTATATTTAAAAATAATTAAAAAAAAAAATTATTATGTATGATAGTAATCTATTAATAAATAAGTAAATATGTATAAATATTCTTAAGCAGATGAATTATTTCACTTACTAGATGAATTCTGTTGCTTAATGTTTAATATTAATAACTCTAGGGACAACAAAGATGTAAATGGACTGTACCATTTTCACTAAAAAATTGATTCTTTTTAAAAAACAACTATTCCAATATTAACTTATTAATATAAAATTATGATTATAAAATAACTACTAAACTTTAGTTAAAATTATTAAAATAATTAAATAGATAAATTACATAAATAAATAAATATATAAATATCTTATAATTTATTATATCACTTTATAGTAATAACAACGATTTAGTTGATATAAATTCATTTAATCCAGGAAAGGTGGTGGCATCTAAGCATATTTGCTACCATGTTTCTTTATATGCTAGTAAACTTTTAATATCACCACCTCTAGGGTCCGTTTCTATAATATCAAGAATGCTTAACATGAAATAATGGTCATCACCTTTAGTGTCTACATGCCAAAATGAGGCATTAGTTTTATCTTTAGTCTTAATACTGTAGATGAGGTCATATATACGTCTTTTAAGACATCTTTCTGTCTTTCCGACGTAAAAACTTGGACATTTACCACATTTAGCTAGATATACTACATTTTTTGTATTACAATCCCCATATCTACATCTTATATTAGATTTCAATCCATTCTGTAATTTTATCTTACTTTCCAAAGACATATATCTACATTGATTGCAGAATCCACATTTACTACCTTCTATTGTTGTTACTCAAAAATTTTTACTTTTCTTCTCTGTATATCTATGTTCCATAAGAGACTTCATATTTCTACCCATTTTGTAAATAAAATTTGGTTTAGTTCCCAATAATTTTACCAAAGTTATATCACTACTTATTAAATACCAAAATTTATAAATAATTATTTTAATCTGGTCTACCCCTAATTATATTGTAATATAAATAGTCTCTGATAATTATGATTCGATTTGTTCGTAAGGGATTTAGTATCACAATTGTTAAATGATATACTGCCAGCTCCCAATAATGGTCTATATTTTATATTCCACTGATTGGTGACATATACAATTGTTTCATAAAACATTTCTTCAGGATATCCTCTTTGGATGAATAAACTTTTGATATACTCTAATTATTTTTCATATCTTCAAAATTGGAAACCATGCGTGCTGCACGGATACATTGCCCCTTAAAAACATTTTCTTTGACTTTTTGTGGGTGACAGCTATTATAAGCTAAGTAGCTGTTAGAGAAAGTACTTTTCCTATGTATTGTGGAATAAACTGCACCCTCTTCATAATAGATATGGGTATCTAAATACGGTAAGCCATTATTACTCTGAGAATATGTGAATTTCAAATAATCACTACTAGTACTGAGAAAATCAATAAATTGTTGCAACATTTCTTGTTCACCTTCCCACAAAATGTAAATATCGTCAAGAAATCTTGAATAATATTTTACATGGCTAAAATATTGACTGGGAAATAAGACAGTATCTTCCCAATTAAGCATAACTAGGTTGGCATATATGGGGGCACAAGCTGCACCCATAGCTACCCCCCTGTTTTGCTTAAAATATTCTCCTTCGAAACATATAAAGTTGTTGTCCAAAACAATGGACATCATTTCAACCAATAGACAAATTTCATCCCAGTCAAAAAAGTGTGTTAGCTATGCTGTTTTTGAAGGCCTCCAAGCCTTCCTGTTTTGGGATACATGAGAACAAGTCAATGACATCCACTGTAACAGTAGTAATACAAGTAGTAATAATATTACTATTTTTTTATAATGTCAATTGGAAAATTAGCTAGAAAAACCCAGGAATCCTTAACCATATGTTTAATTGTCGAATACATACCTTTTAATTTACTATCTATATACTTACCAATAGGAAATGTTTTGGAATTACTACCCGACACTATTGGTCGGGAAGGAGGGTCTATAATATTTTTTTGCACCTTGGGTATTCCTATAAGGGTGGCTACTTTAGGAAATTTAACCTTTATAAATTTATAAATTTCTTCAGTAATACGACCATCTAATAAATATTCCTCAATATAAGAATCAATACGTTGATATGCTATATGCAATTCATTAAGTGAAATCGTCTCATAGTTACCTGTTAAATATAGAATATCATATATTTTCTTAGTATACTGTATATTGTCATATAGCACTATCCCTCCCCCCTCATCTGGTTTCATTAATCTAATATTATAATCATTCCTAATTTCATTTAATAATTTGAGTTCATCTTTTGATAAGTTACTAATATTAGTAGTCTGTTTCAAATTATAATATTCCTGATACAATTCCTTTGTTACTACTCTATCAAAGGTATCTAGAGAAGGATGATTAGGTGGTGTAAAAGTACTAGTTTTATTAAACAAATTACTTGATTTTAAAGTAATATTAGTATGTTCAATTTTTGGTGTATTATTAAAAAATACTTCCAAGTTAATCTTTCTAACATATTTCTTAAAATCTATCAATAATTCTGTTAAATTAAAATTTGGATTAGGAATAAATGTCATGCCTTTCACAAATAAATCAAAATAAACACTTAATTGCAATATTAGAATAGTTATAAATATTAAAATTTTTATGTGTGTGAACATTTCCATTAATTATTATATCCTCATCTATGCTGTCTGTTATTTATTTTCATCAAGGTGTGGCTCGAATTCTCAAATGATAGATTAGTATTTGAAGCTGATTGCTCATAAGTTACATCTACAACAACATTGTTATGACAAGGGGTCAATATTTCGGGTAATACTGATTGTATCCCTTCCTTTTGAAGAAATTTTTTTCTCTGATATGGTTGACTTATGTCCTTTGGATGTCGTTGAAAATCCTGTCTCACATATTGTCCCCTTTCCTCATGTGATTCCCGATACTTGTATTTATCATTATTATTGTAGTTAAACTTATTGTAATTATTATAATTATATTTATTGCGGTTATTAAAACCTTGTATTTTATCATTCCTAGGGCTAGGCCAAGAATAAGCAATCCCTTTATTGTAATGTTCCCTATCCCTTAACATTTTGATTTAGTTGACTTACTTTAACAATCAATTTCTCAGCTTCTAAGAATTACTTATTATATAGCCTCTCCCATTCTGTAAATAATAAATCATTTACTATACGTGTATTGAGTTTCTCGGCCTCCTGTATTAAATTACTTAATCTTTCATCATCATATTTTATTAATAAGCGCATATAATTATACCCACACTCGTCAAAAAACAAATTAAATTCATCTTTAACTGCACTAGTTAAATCTATACCCATGGGTTGTTTAAAAAACCTCAAACCCATGGGAACAATCTTACTATCAACACATTTAGTTAAATATACATTATCAATTTTCAGTCCATTTATGGTTTTCAACTTCTTTCCCAATGCATAAATCATACTTTTGAGACACAAGTCTCATCAATAACATCAATGGCATCAAATTTCTTATTTCCATTTATATTCCTAGCTACTATTTTGTCTATGTCATAATTACAGTTTAAAAACTGGTTGAATTGTTTGTCTTTAGAATTCGAAGCTTGCTGTACTGATGGACAACGTGATTGAAGGGTTGAAGGAACAGTACCCTTTAGTGTTATTCTCAGTGACTGCTGAATAAGTCTTAGCAGGTAACACACGCTTTGGTTTGGTACCCGTTCTCTTAGCCTGTAAATCAATGTCGTAGAGAGAAAAATCAAAAGTAATGTCAGTCAAGTTGATGTTACTGCTCGACAACGGTGCTGTAATATCAAGTACATTGTATTGGCTTTGATTATTAACTTTCTGCCCATTTGGTATATCAAAACTGTCATTCAGCACCTCACCTTCACTATCTAGTACATTGGTGTTATTTTTTGTCCTATTAAAGCCAGACATCACTGCATTATGCGTTTACCTAGTTGTTCCACTCAAATCAGGTAAGCCGACCCGTGGGGCTGACACTTCCGATGTATCAGCAGGCGTATTATGCGACAAGTTAGGTTTAACTGCATTATCAGGTTCATCTCCTGACAATACCTTAACCAAAAAAACAATTCTTTTTAAATATACATGCATTTTTAAATATATATGGGTTTGTTGATGGCTGGTGAATATTATATTATATTTACCTTACGCGTATTTTACGCATGTTTTTGTGAAGTTTGTTTTTAATTATGGTAACATATCAATGAGCAACATATAGTTGTAAATGCGTAGTTGCTTTGTTTGAATTTTAAGGTTAGGTAGAATGTATTATAAATATTCTAATATTCACATGTTGTGGTAGGACTGACATTTATTTAGTTATTCATTTAATAATATGTTTGTATAACTTTAAATGAAGTGAGCGTTTTTGGCACCAAAACGTTTATATAAGTAGCGGATTAACTAAAAAGTAGTACTTCTGATGAAGACCAGTTACTATGGTTGAAAGCACTTAACTATGTGTGCTACAAATTTCGTTTGTTTTATCTGCTTGTCGTATCAGTTCGTACTTTGTCACAAACTGTGGATTACAACTTTTTTTGGCAGTCGTTGGCACTTATTGGTGTTTTCCAAAAGTTAAGTTAGAAAACAGAGAAGCCAGGGGACAGACAAGGTCCTCTAACTGAAACGGGCCTAGCCTATTGGAACAGCTAGTGGGATACTACAAGACAATCCACACACACCAGAAAATTACACAAATAACACCAAACTAGAAATATCTATTAAAATAGCTTTTGTTTGTAAATAAATTCTCTCAAGAAGAATAATGAAAGGTACTTGGCCACAGCCAAGAGCGAGACCACGTCCGAGCAACACGAGCGGCAAACGAGATCTGGGGAGATAGAGCAATGAATCATGGGATACCTTCTTAGCCCAGCCAATAGAAGACTTCGAGCTAGAAATGTTTGGACGAGTCGGAGCCGATATTCGGCTCCAAACCCACAGGTAAGAATGTAGGCGAGATTGGACTACATAACATCCTGAATTCTTTCTTGTGGTAAGAAAGCCCACATGAGCACAGTGTCTAACTCAGCGCCTATAAAGGTGACACGCTGCAAGGGCAATAAGGCAGACTTTTCCCAGTTTAGTGTGATACCCAGTCGTTGACACAGCGCAATGGTGGCATCCCTGGTCTGTAGTAGTAGATGCCTGGTGGTGGCAGACAGGAGCCAGTCTAGGTATGGAAACACTTGGAATCCCCTGACATCTCAAGTCAGCCATCACCACTGCCATACATTTAGTGAACACCCTGGGGACTGTGGTGAGACCAAAGGGCAGGGCTCGAAAAGTACAGTTGTGTACCTACCATAAATGTAGATGTTCAACTGTATTCACTGTTGCAGTCATTACTCTTGGGATATCCTGCTGGCAGGCTACCCTCAGTCGGCCAGAATTCCAAAGTGTAGGTCTGGTGTCGGTTGCTGTCGCCTCTTCCCTGACGTCAGTGCGCCAGGGGTATAAAAGATGCAGCAGACATTTTCTTCAGTTTTTCTTGCCCCAGATGTCAGGTGCCCCCAAAAGGGTGGACTATAAAAATTCTGATAAAAAAGCATGTACATAACCTTCATCTACAAGCAAATACACCACATAGGTTGTACAGAACAGAGAAGTACAGATAAGTCCCAGCAATGATAGGAGATGGTGGGTGGGTAACCTGGAGTGCAACAGTGAATACACTCGAACATTTACATTTATGGTAGGTACACAACTATACTACGTTCATAGTGTTTCACTGTTGCAGTCATTACACTTGGGTTGAATCCCAAAGCAGAGGTTGGGTGGCTGGGCCTAAATAGAATTAGGAGTGGCTGTGAAGCCCTGCAGGTCTGCAGTGGCAAAGCCTGTTCTGGATTTAGAGTAAAGAGGTAAGTGGTAGTGCTTGGTGAAAGTGTGCACTGAAGTCCAGGTTGCAGCCTCTAAAGTATCCTTGGTTGGTACTCCTCTGAGGAAGGCTGTTGAAGTGGCTGCTGCTCTGGTAGAATGTGGCCTAATGCCCTTAGGCACTGATTTGCCATGCTGTGAATAGCAGAAACGAATGCAGTGGCATATCCATTTTGAAATAGTCTGCTTTGAAATAGCTTTTCCTTGCAATCCTGCAGCATATGCCACTAAGAGCTGCTCAGTCTTTCGGAAACTTTTAGTTTTGTTCAAGTAGAAGCGTAGCTGTCGGTGTATGTCCAAAGAATGCAGAAGCCTCTCCCCCTTATTCTGCGGGTTTGGATAAAAGGTAGGTTAAGAGCCACACTGGACACTACCTTAGGCATAAATGTTGGGTTTGTCCTTAGAGAAACCCTGTCTGGATGGAAAATAATAAAAGGTTCCACAGCCATTAGTGCCTGTAACTCTGAGACTCTTCTTGCTCAAGTTATTGCTAGGAGAAGAGCTGTTTTCCATGATAAGTATTTTATCTCACTTGTATTGGCTGGATCAAAAGGAGGCAGTGTGAGGTTTTCCAAGACAAAATTGAGGTCCCATGCAGGTATTGGAGCTCTTCTTGGAGGTCTTATGTTTTTAGCCCCTCTGAGATGCTGCCTTAGCAGTGGATGGGTCCGTATTGTAAAGAGCTGAAATGGCAGAGGCATGGATCTTAATTGATGAGAAGGATATGCCTTTGTCCGGCATCTCAGTTAGGTATTGTAAAATCTGAGGAATATTTGGTACAGGCGTGTCAATTCCCTGTGCCTGGTTCCAAGCACAGAATCGCTTCCATTTTTCTGCATAAGATTTTCTGGTGCCGGGCCTCCTGGTCTCCAAAATAACATCCATAAAGTACAGTTTTGTACCTACCATAAATGTAGATGTTAAGAGTGTTCACCCTGCTGCAGTCATCACACTTGGGTTATCCTGCTGTCAAGCGATCCCGCAGTCGGCCTGAATTCCAAAGTCTTGGTCCGGCGTCGGTTGCTGTTGCTTCTTCCCTGACGTCAGTGCGCCAGGGGTAAACAAGAGGTATCCAACGCCATTTTCTTCAGTTTTTCTTGCCCCAGATGTCAGGTGCCCCCAATAGGTAGGCAAAATATATATACATAGCTAGATGAAAATAAAACAATACCTTTAGGCACAAGCAAATACACCACAGAGGTTGTATAGGATTAGAGTGGTATGGATAAGTTCAGCTAGTTCAGAGGGGATGGACGGAGGGTAACCTGGACTGCAGCAGGGTGAACACTAACATCTGCAGGGTGAACACTTTAACATCTACATTTATGGTAGGTACAAAACTGTACTATGTTCATCGTGTTACCCTGCTGCAGTCATCAGACTTGGGTTGAATCCCAAAGGTAAGGATGGGAGGTGGAGTTAAACAGGGTTAGAAGAAGCTAGTAGGCCCTGCAAAACTGCAGTGGCAAAACCAGCTCTAGTCTTAGAATATAGAGGTAAGTGATCGTGTTTGGTGAAGGTGTGCACTGAACTCCAAGTTGCAGCTTCCAGAATATCCTTGGTTGGCACTCCCCTGAGAAAGGCTGCTGGTGTAGCTGTAGCCCTGGTGGAGTGGGACCTAAAGTTAGCAGGTACTGGTTTCCCATGATGCGTGTAGCAGAAATGTATGCAATGCCCTATCCATTTAGAAATGGTCTGTTTTGAGATGGCTTTTCCTTGTGATCCAGTAGCATAAACTACAAAGAGCTGGTCAGTTTTTCTGAAAGCCTCAGTTTTATCCAAGTAGTAATGTAATTGCCTGTGAATGTCCAAAGAGTGCAGGAGTCTCCTTTGTTCTGGGGGTTTGGGAAGAAGGTGGGCAAGTGAATGGTTTGGTTTAGGACCACACTGGATACCACCTTTGGCATAAAGGAAGGGTTAGTTCGTAGAGAGACTCTGTCTTGATGAAAAATGAGGAAAGGCTCCACTGTCATTAGTGCTTGTAGCTCTGAGACTCTACTAGCTGAGGTTATCACTAGTAGCAGGGCAGTTTTCCATGAAAAATTTTAAATCAGCTGAAAAAGCTGGTTCAAAGGGCGGCAGTGTAAGCTTTTCCAGAACAAAGTTGAGATCCCAAGTAGTTGTTGGTGCTTTCCTTGGCGGTCTTATGTTCTTAGCCCCTCTGAGGTACTGTCTTAGGAGTGGATGTGAGAATAAAGGAGGATCCGTGTTGTAATGAGCTGAAATTGCTGAGGCGTGGATATTAATAGATGAAAAGGAAAGTCCTTTGTGCAACATCTCAGTTAAATATTGTAGAATCTGATGAATGTTTGGATCAAGGGGATTTTGGCCTTTAGTCTGGTTCCAGGTGCAAAATCTTTTCCACTTGTCTGAATAGGTTTTCCTGGTGCTGGGCCTCCTGGCCTCCAGAATGACATCCATAACAGCTGTGGCTAGAGGTGTTGGCTGGTTGTTTAGGTAATTTGCCATGCAGCCAGGTTTAAAGTCTTGAGCTGGCTGTGTAGAATCGGATTGTCTCGCTGGGTGAGCAGGTGAGGAATTTGTGGTAAAAATCCATGGTGGGCTGTGGGCCATGTTCCCTAGAATTGGATACCAATGCTGGCGTGGCCAGTCTGGTGCAATGAGTATCATTTGTGGCCTCTCTAATCTGACTTTCAGCAGTACCTTTGCTAGAAGAGGCAGTGGAGGAAAGGCATACACTGTTAATGGTTTCCAACTGAATGAGAGGGCGTCCACTTTCCAAGCTTGTGGATGGAATATCCTTGTGCAAAATTTTTGAAGTTGGTAGTTTTGGGGGCTTGCAAACAGATCTATGTCTGGGCGTCCCCATTTTTGAACTATCATTGCAAATACTTGTGGATCTAGTTTCCACTCGTGTGGATCCATGATGTTTCTGCTTAGGTCGTCTGCCAATGTGTTTTTCTTTCCTGGCAGGAATTGTGCTGGTAAATGAACCTGGTAAGAAAGTGCAGGGTTCCACAAGGTCATTGCTTGCCTGCATAGAGGGTAGGAATATGTGCCCCCTTGCTTGTTTATGTACCACATTACTGTGGTATTGTCAGTCTTTATTATTAGTTGTCCTGGGTATAAGAGGTCCTTGAAAGCTGTTAGGGCATTCTGTACTGCTAACATTTCTTTTTGATTGAAATGCAGATGCCTCTGATCTGTAGTCCAATTGCCCTGAATGCACTGTCCTGCCATGTGTGCTCCCCCAGGCATAGTCCGATGCATCTGTTGTCATAGTTTGCCTGGCTGTGGGTAAGGTGAAAGGCTGACCCTTGTTGAGGTGACATGCCTGTGCCCACCATAGAAACTCCTGCTGAAGGCAGGGAATGAGTGGTATCATTGTTTCCAAGCTGTGGCTGTGCTGAGTCCATACGCTTTTCAGGTACCATTGTAATTTCCTCATATGCAGTTTTGCAAATGGTATTAGTAGAATGCAAGATTCCATGAATCCCAAGGCCTGCAGAATTTTTCTTGCAGGGAGTTGGGTCTTTGTTGCCATTATTTTGAAATATTGAGTTAGCTGTTGTTGCTTGTCTGGCGTGAGGTAAGCCATCTGGGCTGTTGTATTCAAGCTGGCACCCAGGAATATTATGTTTTGTGAGGGCACTAGTTTTGATTTCTTTTCGTTTACTGTGTACCCTAGGCAACTTAGAAGGTGTTTGACAAATGCCAGATGCTTTAAAAGAATGTCCTTGCTTTCTGCTTGAATAAGGCAGTCGTCCAGGTATGGGTATATTTGAATTCCTCTTTGTCTGCAGTATGTAATTACTGGTGCCAGGCATTTTGTAAAGACCCTGGGTGCAGTAGAGAAGCCAAAGGGCAGTGCAGAGAATTGATAATGCGTTGCACCTGCAATGAAGCGAAGGTATCTTCTGCAATTTTGTCTGATAGGGACATGCAGGTATGCCGCTTATGAGGTCCAAAGTTACTAGCCAAGCAGTCTTGCCCAGTATGGGAAAAAGCTGCTGTAGTGTTAGCATCTTGAATTTTGGTACTTGCAGATAGGTGTTCAGAATTGAAAGATCCAGAATGGGTCTCCATGCTTTGTCCTTTCTTGGGACTAGAAAGAGTCTCGAGTAAAATCCTTGTCCTTGCTCCTGTGTAGGTACCTGTTGAATGGCTCTCATGTCCATGAGAGCTGTAATTTGTTTTTGTGCCTCTGCCCATTGATTTGGTGGCAGGTTTGGCATTCCATTTATCCTTGGTAAGGTATGAAAGTGAAATATGTATCCTTGAGAGACAATGTTTAGGACTCATTTGTCTTTTGTGATGATGTGATAGTTCCCCATACTAAAGGTTCATAGGTTCATAGATTAGTACTAAGCTAACTGCCCTTGTGAGCCATTTTAAGCCTAGCCAATTATCCCTTGTGAGACTCAAACCCTGCACCTTGTGTTTGTAAGGCAAACACTTTAACCATCAGGCCACCCTCCCACCCAAAATAAACTGCTTCTGCAAGGCTCAAACTCAGGACCCTGTACACTCTAGTCACAGTAGTTAACCACTAAGCTATCTTATCTTAAAGGGGTGGCGTAAGCCACAAAACTATGGGCTAGGCTTGTAAATGCCCTCGGGCAGATAGCCTAGTATGAACCTATGAACCTATGTGCCAGTTGTCTGCAAAAAATGCTAATTTTCCTCCCAAGGGAGCTGCCAGGAGAGATTTGCCTGGTAGTTTGAGGATTTAGTCATTGTGTTTGTCTCCTGCTATCTTGTGGCCTGTCTTCTCCTCCTTTCTGGGTAGCAGTACCCCATTGGCAAGGTTTGTAAGGGCCTTGTGACTGACCTCTGTCCCTTGGGAGTCTGCATTTGCCCCTCTGTGATCTGTCAGAAGCTGGAAAGGACCATTTCTTTGTTGGCCAATTTCTGTTGAAATGAGGGGGTTGTACCTGCAAAAAATCCTCGACCGTCTGCATAGACTTTGCCTTATCCTCCATTTTCTTTGAAATCTCTTGACACCAAATAATACATCCGGCTGTAAAGGTGCATCCAATAATTTTGCTTTAACATGATCAGGAAGGGTTTTGTTCTTTTAACCAAGCATGTCTACGTATGACAGAGCCAGCAACAGCTGCTCTACAGGAAGCTTCCAACTAATCAAATCCGCATTGTAAAGTATGTTTGCCCACCTGTTCAGCTGCATGCAACAGATCCTGCATTTCTTTGAATTCAGATTGTTCAGCATGTGTGCTCATTTTTTGTTTTAATGGAGACATTAGGAATTGCTGATATTTCAGCATGTGAAACTGACAATTTAATGCTCTCATAGCCAGAGTTGCTGAGGTGTATATTTTCTTTCCCCGTCTATCTAGGGCTCTGGAATCCCTTTCAGAGGGCACAGGATTTTTAGCCATAGAAGCTTTAGCTCCCTTGGGACCCTGGGAAATTGTTTTTGGGTCAGCTACAGGGTTTTTATAAAGGAATTTGTGGGAGTCGGGTACTCTGTAGTATCTGTCTGGTTTGGCTGGAGCAGGAGGTAGAGAGTCTGGATTTAAACTAGACTTCAAGTAAACATCATCCACAATATCTAAAACTGGAGGGATAGCAAGAGGTCTCTGCTGGGGTAGTAAAAGGAACTCTCTGAGCCTTTTCCTAGAATCAGAGTAGTCCTGGCCTTCCCAGTGGAAATGTTCCCTCATGGTATGTAAAAGGTTACCCAAAGGAGTAGTCTTCAGGGGGAGATGCTGAGGGAATAGAGTCTTCAGCATCAGAGTCTTCATAAGGTGGAAAAGTGTAATCCTGTTCCTCAGAAGAATCTGAGGAAATTGAAACCTGGTCAGAGGAAGCATAATCCTCCTCTTGTCTTGGTCTTTTATCAGGAGGGGGATGGGAACCCCTGATTAGGGTAATCAAATCTTCAGCCATCTTAAGCATCTGTTTCTTAGGCATGGGGCCTTGAACTGTAGACTGATGTACAGTCTTCTTAGGTTTTAAAGGAGTTTTAAGCTTAGCAGAAGATTTAATGGTGAGTGTAGTCTGTCTGAAGACATCTTCTGCAACCAAAGGTGTTTCCACTGCACTGGGGTCTACTTCTGCTCCGGTGTCGGAAGATGGCTGCGTCGGCCTAGTAGACTCCGCTTGAGAATCCGCAGCTGTCTGGGGTTCTAGTTCAGCGGTAGTCAGGGGCTGCGTAGGCGCCTCACTGAAAACCGGAGAACCATCGACAGTCCCAGCAGAGGCCTCGGAGTCTGGCTTATTCCTAGACTGCCTGTCCTTATCCTTGCTTTTTTTTATGTATGCCGGTTGTCGGCTTCTTCGACGGCATGATATAATTAAATTTCCTACCAAAGTAATGTCGTGCGAAGTCAAAACAGCGTCCGATAGTTCGTTTATTAAACCTAGCACAAAACCGACAACCTGTGACGTCGTGGTCTGGGCCTAGGCAAGGAATACAATAGGAACATAAGTCCTTATGAGGTATTTGCTTCCCACAAGAAATGCAATTGTTAACTTTTTCTGACATCGGACTGAGGCAACAAAAGGTTCCCCAACGGGGTACTTTGCTTTATTGAAGACTTCGGACTGAAATTCGAATCGAAAATCTCAGGTGTCGGCAGACTGGCACTTGCGAACTGCTTCTGCTTCAGGCACCGCGTGGCAAGAAAGACTGAAGAAAATGGCGTTGGATGCCTCATATACCCCTGGCGCACTGACGTCAGGGAAGAAGCGACAGCAACTGACGCCGGAACAAGAGTTTGGAATTCAGGCCGACTGCGGGACCGCCTGACGGCACGATAACCCAAGTGTGATGACTGCAGCAGGGTAACATGATGAACATCTGCTTTAGAGAGAGGTGTGTTCTGAATGGTTACATTATCTGCCATGCAGCCAGATTTAGGGTTTTGAGTTGGCTGTGTAGGATCTGATTGTTTTGTTGGGTCAGCAAATAAGGAATTTGAGGTAATGTCCAGGCTGGGTCTTGAGATAAGCTCTTTAGGATTGGGTACCAGTGCTGGCGTGGCCAGTCTGGGGCAATCAGGATCATTTTTGGCTTCTCTTGTTTGACCTTTAAGAGTACCTTGGGGAGGAGAGGCAGAGGAGGGAAGACATACACTGTAAGGACTTTATGAAAGGGCTTCCACTTTCCATGCTTGTTTGTGATAAGTCAGACAGCAGAATCTCTGTAGCTGGCAGTTGAGGGGAGGCAAATAGATCTATGTCCGGGCATCCCCATTTTCCTGTTATCATGCTGAAGATTTGTGGATCTAGTTTCTGCTTAGTTCGTCTGCCAAAGTATTTGTCTTTCCTGGCAAGAATTGTGCTTGCAGGTGTACTTGATATGTCAATGCTGTGATCCACAAAGTCATGGCTTGTCTGCAGAGGGGGTAGGAATGAGCGTCTCCTTGCTTGTTTATGTACCACATGACTGTAGTATTGTCTGTCTTTATCAGCAGCTGTCCTGGATGAAGTAGGTCCTTGAAGGCTGTCAGGGCATTTATGTACAGCTAGCATCTCTTTTTGATTGATATGAAGATGCATTTGGCTTGTGGGTCATGTGCCCTGAATACATGTTCCTGCCATGTGTGCCCCCCAGGCATAATCTGATGCATCTGTTGTTAGTGTCTGCCTGGCTGTGGGTACAGTGAATGGCTGTCCCTTGTTGTGGTGAAAGGCCTGTGCCCACCATCGAAACTCCTGTTGCAGGCAGGGAATGAGAGTAATTAATGTTTCCAGGCTGTGGCAATGTTGAGTCCAAACACTTTTTAGATACAGCCTTGCATATGGAATTAGTAGAATCCAGGATGCCATGTAGCCCAGAGCCTGCAGAATTTTTCTTGCAGATAACTGTGTCTTTGTTACCATGTTTTCGAAATAAGAAGTCAGTTGCCTTTGTTTGTCTGGCGTGAGGTAAGCCATCTCGGCAGTTGTATTTAAGCTTGCACCCAGGAAATATTATCTCTTGAGAGGGTATTAGTTTTGATTTCATTTCGTTTACTGTGTACCCTAGGCAAACTAGTAATCTTTTGACAAACGCCATATGCTTTAGTAGAATGTCTTTGGTCTCTGCTTGAATAAGGCAGTCATCCAAGTAGGGATATATTTGAATTCCTCTTTGTCTGCAAAATGCAATTACTGGTGTCAGGCATTTTGTGAAGACCCTGGGCGCAGTAGATAAGCCAAAGGGCAGTGCAGAGAACTGGTAGTGCACTGAACCAGCTATGAATCTGAGGTATCTTCTGCAAGACTGTCTAATTGGGACATGCAGGTATGCCTCTTTGAGGTCCAAAGTTACAAGTCAAGCCTTCTTGGCCAGC
Source organism: Protopterus annectens (assembly GCF_019279795.1). Lineage (NCBI taxonomy): Eukaryota > Metazoa > Chordata > Ceratodontiformes > Protopteridae > Protopterus > Protopterus annectens. The sequence goes on along the minus strand of NC_056725.1, from coordinate 452,137,746 downwards.
ACGGGCAGAAGCTGCTGCAGAGCCAACATTTTGAATTTTGGAACGTCCAGAAAGGTATTTAGAATAGGCAGGTCTAGAATTGGTCTCCAGGCTTTGTCCATTCTTAGTACTATGAAAAGTCTTGAGTAAAATCATTGTCCCTGCTCTTGTGGCACAGGCTGAATAGCCCTCATGTACATGAGAGATGAAACTTGTTTTTGTGCCTCTGCCCATTGATTGTGTGGCAGGTCTGGCATTCCTTTTGCCTTTGGAAGGGTGTGAAAGTGGAACCTGTAGCCCTGAGAGACTATATTTAAGACCCACTTGTCCTGGGTGATCCTGTGCCAGTTTTGTGAAAAAAGTGCTAGCTTTCCCCCTAAGGGTGCTGCCAAAAGATAAGTGCTTGGCATTAGCAGAGGCAAGTCAATGTGACTGTTTCCTATAAGGCTGTGATTTGTCTTCTCCGCTTTTGGAGGTAGAAGCACCCCATTGTTTGGGCCTGTATGAGCCCTGGGGCTGTTGCTGCCTCTAGGGCGTCAGAATCTGCCTCTTTGTGGTCTGTCTGACACTGAAAAAGGACCAATTCTTAAAAGGCCAGTTCCTGCTGAATGTGGGTGGCTGTACCTGTAAGAAATCCTTTACTGTCTGCATAGATTTAGCTTTATCCTCCATTTTCTTCAACACCTCTTCTGCCTTGGCACCAAACAAAGTATCATGCTGTAATGGAGCATCCAATAATTTTGCTTTAACATGATCAGGCAGATTCTGTTCATTTAACCAAGCATGCCTTCTAATAACAGAACCTTTAACAGCGGCCCTGCACGAGGCCTCCAGTGAATTATAGCCACATTGCAAGGTATGTTTTCCCACTTGTTCAGCTGCATGCAATAAATCCTGCAAATCTTTGTTCTCAGAACATTCAGAATTTGTCAACAGTTTTTGTTTTAACAAAGACATTAAGTATTGCTGATATTTGAGCATATGAAACTGAGAATTTAAAGCCCTTACAGCCATGGTAGCAGAAGTGTAAACATTTTTCCCCCATCTGTCCAGAGCCCTAGAATCTCTATCCGAGGGGAAAGGGTTTTTAGCAGTAGCAGCCTTGACCCCTTTGGGACCCTGTGAGATAGTTTCTGGGTCAGCAGCAGGGTTTTTATATAGAAATTTATGGGAGTCTGGAACCCTGTAGTATCTGTCTGGCTTAACAGGAGCAGGAGGTAAAGAATCTGGAGACAGGCCGGACTCTGAAAATACATCATCGACTATGTCTAGAACAGGGGGAATTGCAGGAGGCCTGTGCTGAGGTAATAAAAGAAAATCTCTAAGCCTTTTCTTAGAATCTGAATAATCTTGGCTCTACCAGTGGAAATGCTCCCTCATGGTATGCAGGGTTTCCCCAAATGAGTAATCCTCGGGAGGAAAAGCTGAAGGAAAGGAGTCTTCAGCATCAGAATCCTCACAGGGAGGAATAGAATTATCCCTGTTCTGAAGAGGAATCAGAGGAAATGGAAAAAGTACAGTTTTGTACCTACCATAAATGTAGATGTCCGATAGGTATGCATCTGCAGTCCTTACATATGGATTGTCCTGCCTCAGGCAGCCCTTCGGTCGGCCGGATTCCAAAGTCTGGGTCCAGCGTCGGCTGATGTCGCCCTTTCCCCGACGTCAGAGTGCCTGGGGTATAAAAGTGTCAGCCGACGCCATCTTCCTCAGTTTTTCTTGTCCCAGATGCCAGGTGCCCTCTAAGGAAGGCTAAACTTGGAGAAATGCAAAAAATTCCAAACATGCACAGTAATATAAAACAAATACACCATAACAGATAACCCCAGCTAGCTATAAGAGGGATAAGTACCCAAGAAATAACACAGAGGGGAAGGAGGGAGGGTAAACCTGACTGCAGATGCATACCTATCGGACGTCTACATTTATGGTAGGTACAAAACTGTACTATGTCCTTTCAAGGATGCATCTGCAGTCCTTACATATGGGTAGAATACCATAGCCAAGCTGGGGGTGGTAGGATCTAAGAAAATGATGGTGTAACTAAAATGCCCTGCAGGACTGCCGTAGCAAAGCCTGCTCTGGATCTGGAATACAAGGGTAAATTGTAATGCTTGGAAAATCTATGCACGGAGCTCCATGTGGCAGCTTCTAAAATGTCCTTGGTAGCCACCCCTCTTAAAAAAGCTGTGGAGGTGGCTGTGGCTCTGGTGGAATGAGGTCTGATGTTAGCTGGCACAGTCTTTCCATGATAAGAGTAGCAGAATCGAATGCAATTCCCTATCCATTTTGAAATTGTCTGGTTTGGAAATTGCTTTTCCTTGAATACCTGCAGCATATGCTACCAACAGCTGGTCAGTTTTTCTGTAAGTCTTAGTTGTGTCCAAGTAGTAGCACAACTGTCTGTGAATGTCCAGGGTATGCAGAAGTTTCTCCCCCTTGTTTTGTGGATTTGGAAAGAAGGTAGGCAGGTGAATAGCTTGGTTCAATGAGACCCTGGATACCACCTTTGGCATGAATGAAGGAATGGTTCTCAAAGAGACTCTGTCCTGATGAAAAATAAGAAATGGTTGTACTGCCATGAGTGCCTGCAATTCAGATACTCTTCTTGCGGAGATTATGGCCAGAAGGAAGGCAGTCTTCCAAGACAGGAACTGTAGCTCTGAAGATGCTGCTGGTTCAAAGGGAGGGTGAGTCAACTTTTCCAACATGAAGTTAAGGTCCCATGTAGGCACTGGTGGTTTTCTTGGAGGATTGATGTTTTTAATTCCTCTTAGAAACTGCCTTAGGAGAGGATGAGAGAAGACGGGTGGATCAGTATTGTATTCTGCTGAAATTGCTGAAGCATGAATTTTTATGGAAGGAGTAAGAAAGGTCATTGTGGAGCATTTCTGCCAAGTATTCCAGGATATCTGCCATGCTCATCACTGTCGCATCTAGGCCCTTTGCGGTGTGGAATCTTTTCCATTTTGCTGAATATACCTTTCTCGTGGAAGGTCTGCGAGCTTCCATGATGATATCCTTCACTCTCTCGGATAGCTTTTCCTGGTGAGGAGTCAAGGTATTCTCCAGGCTGTCAGCTGCAGGGTTTTCAGGCTGGAGTGCAGAGTTTTGTAATTGTGCTGTGTCAGAAGAAGTGACCATTGTGGTAGAGGCCACGGTTTCGTGTGTGACATGCTCCGTAAAAGTGAATACCAGTGCTGCCTTGGCCAGTCCGGGGCTATTAGAACCACTTTTGGCTGCTCTGACCTGATTTTCAGTAAGACCTTGGTCATTAGTGGAAGAGGTGGAAATGCATACACTGTTAGTGTATTCCAGCTGAAAAAGAGGGCGTCCACTTTCAATGCTTGTGGGTGGTTATGTCCTTGAGCAGAATTTCTTCAGCTGGTGATTGTGGTGGGAGGCAAAAAGATCTATGTCCGACCTCCCCCATAATTGTGTTATCTGAAGGAAGATGTCTGGGTGCAGCATCCATTCGTGTGGATCTATGGTGTTTCTGCTTAGGCTGTCCGCCAGTATATTGTCTTCCTGGCACAAACTGGGATTGCAGTTCTATATTGAGTTTTAGGGAAAGTTCCCAAAGATTCATTGCTAGCCTGCAAAGAGGGTAGGAATGGGTACCTCCTTGCTTGTTTATGTACCACATAACTGTGATATTGTCTGTCCTTATTAGCAGGTGGCCTTGATGTAGAAAGTGCTTGAAGGCCTCGATTGCATGTATCACTGCCAGTATTTCCTTTTGGTTTATGTACATGTGCAATTCTTTCTGAGACCATAGTCCTTGGATGCATCTGTCCTCCATATGTGCTCCCCATCCATGGTCTGAAGCGTCCGAGGTAATGGTTTGGCTGTCTATGGTTTGCTGAAAGGCAGACCCCTGTTTGACTGGCTTGCTTGGGCCCACCACAGAAATTCCTTTTGAAGGCATGGAATGAGTGGTATTAAAGCTTCTAGGCTGTGATTGTGCTGAGACCATAAACTCCTTAGGTACCATTGCAGTTCTCATATGCAGCCTTGCTTGTGGAATCAGAAGAATGCACAATGTCATGTAACCCAGGGCCTGCAGGATTTTCCTTGCAGTCATCTGAGTTTGTCTTGTCAGATTTTTGAAGTAATCCAGTTGTTGTCTTTGTTTTTCTTCTGTGAGAAAAGCCATTTTGGTGGTTGTATCTAGTTCCGCACCCAGAAAATTTATTCTTTGGGATGGCACAAGTCTTGATTTGTGAATGTTGACTGTGTATCCCAAGGCCTGCAGTAGGCGGATGGCATAATTCAAATGTTTTACTAAAGTTTGTTGGCTGTCTGCTTGTATAAAGCAGTCGTCCAGACACGGGTATATTTGAATCCCCTGAAGTCTGCAGTGTGCAATTACTGATGCCAGGCATTTTGTGAATACTCTGGGCGCAGTAGATAAGCCAAAGGGCAATGCTGAGAATTGATAATGCTTTGAACCTGCAAGAAATCTGAGGTGTCTTCTGCAACTTTGTCTGATAGGGACATGCAGTTATGCCTCCTTGAGGTCCAGAGTTACCAGCCAAGATCCCTTGCCCAGCATGGGAAGGAGTTGCTGTAGGGTCAGCATTTTGAATTTCGGCACAATGAGATAAGTATTCAGTGCGGACAAGTCCAGAATAGGCCTCCATTGTTTTTCTTTTCTTGGGACAAGGAATAGTCTGGAATAAAATCCTTGGCCTTGTTCTGAGAGAGGAACCTTTTCTATAGCTTTCATTTGCAATAGGTTGGCAATTTGTTTTAAAGCCTCTGCCCTTTGATTTGGTGGCAGGTTTGGCATTGCTTTTCTTTCTGGTAATGTATGGAAATGGAAAGTACAGTTTTGTACCTACCATAAATGTAGATGTCTGATAGGTATGCATCTGCAGTCATCACATATGGGTTGTCCTGCCTCAGGCAGCCATTCGGTCGGCCGGATTCCAAAGTCTGGGTCCGGCGTCAGCTGATGTCGCCCTTTCCCCGACGTCAGAGCGTCTGGGGTATAAAAGCGTCAGCCGACGCCATCTTCCTCAGTTTTTCTTGCCCCAGATGCCCTCTAAGGAAGGCTAAATATGGAGGAATGCAATAAATTCCAAACATGAACAGAAATATATATATGCATAAAAAAAAAAATATATATATATATATATATATATATATATATATATATATATATATATATATATATATATATATATATATGTATGTAAAACAAATACACCATAATAGATAACCCCAGCAAGCTATGAGAGGGATAAATACCCAAGAAATACCACAGAGGGGAAGGAGGGAGGGTAAACCTGACTGCAGATGCATACCTATCGGACTTCTACATTTATGGTAGGTACAAAACTGTACTATGTCCTTCAAGGATGCATCTGCAGTCATCACATATGGGTAGAATACCATAGCCAATCTGGGGGGGTGGAGGATCTATGTAAAGGATGGTGTAGCTAAAATGCCCTGCAGGACTGCTGTAGCAAAGCCTACTCTGGATCTGGAATATAAAGGTAAATTGTAATGCTTGGAAAATGTATGCACGGAGCTCCATGTAGCAGCTTCTAAAATGCCCTTGGTAGCCACCCCTCTTAAGAAGGCTGTGGAGGTGGCTGTGGCTCTGGTGGAATGAGGTCTAATGTTAGCTGGCACAGTTTTTCCATGAAAGAAGTAACAAAAGCGAATTCAGTTTCCTATCCATTTAGAAATTGTCTGTTTTGAAATTGCTTTTCCTTGTGCACTAGCAGCATATGCTACAAACAGCTGGTCAGGTTTTCTGTTACTTTTAGTTCTGTCCAAGTAGTAGCGCAACTGTCTGTGTATGTCCAGAGTGTGCAGAAGCTTTTCCCCTTTGTTTTGTGGGTTTGGAAAGAAGGTAGGCAGGTGAATAGCTTGGTTTAAGGAGACCCTGGATACCACCTTTGGCATAAATGAAGGATTGGTTCTCAAAGAGACTCTGTCTTGATGAAAAATAAGGAATGGCTGTACTGCCATGAGGGCCTGTAACTCAGATACTCTTCTTGCTGAGGTTATGGCCAGAAGGAAAGCAGTCTTCCAAGACAGGAACTGTAGTTCTGCAGATGCTGCTGGTTCAAAGGGAGGCAGTGTTAGTTTTTCCAACACGAAGTTAAGGTCCCAAGTAGGTACTGGTGGATTCCTTGGGGATTAATGTTTTTAATTCCTCGTAGAAACTGTCTTAGGAGAGGATGACAGAAGACAGGTGGATCAGTATTGCACTCTGCTGAAATTGCTGAAGCATGAATTTTAATGGAAGAGCAAGACAGGCCATTGTGGAGCATTTCTGCCAAATATTCCAGGATATGTGCCATGCTCATAACTGTTGCATCTAGACCCTTTGAGGTGTTCCAGGTGTGAAATCTTTTCCATTTTGCTGAGTATGCCTTTCTTGTGGAAGGCCTGCGAGCTTCCATGATGATCTCTTGGATAGCTTATCCTGGTGATGAGTTAAGGTATTTTCCAGGCAGCTAGTTGTAATGTTTTCAGGTTGGAATGCAGAGTTTTGTAATTGTGCTGTGTCAGGAGAAGCGGCCATTGTGGAAGAAGCCATGGTTTCGTCCGTGACATGCTCTTTAACAATGGGTACCAGTGCTGTCTTGGCCAGTCCGGAGCTATCAGAATCACTCTTGGCTGCTCTGCCCTGATCTTCAGTAAGACCTTGGTCATTAATGGAAGAGGTGGGAATACATACACTGTTAGAGTTCTCCAGCTGAAAGAGAGGGCGTCCACTTTCCATGCTTGTGGGTGGTATGTCCTTGAGCAGAATCTCTCCAGCTGATGATTGTGTGGGGAGGCAAAGAGGTCTATGTCCGGTCTTCCCCCATGATTGTGTTATCTGATGGAAGATGTCTGGGTGCAGCATCCATTCGTGTGCCTCCATGATGTTCCTGTTAAGCTGTCCGCCAGTATATTGTCCTTTCCTGGTACAAACTGGGATTGCAGCTGTATATTGAGTGTCAAGGAAAGTTCCCATAGATTCATCGCCAGTCTGCAAAGAGGGTAGGAATGGGTGCCTCCTTGCTTGTTTATGTACCACATAACTGTAGTGTTGTCTGTCCTTATTAGCAGGTGGCCTTGATGTAGAAATAACTTGAAGGCCTCGATACCATTTATCACTGCCAGCATTTCCTTTTGGTTTATGTGCATGCATAGCTCTTTTTGTGACCATAGTCCTTGAATGCATCTTCCCTCCATGTGCGCTCCCCATCCGTGGTCTGAAGCGTCCGTTGTAATGGTTTGGCTGGCTATTGGTTTGCTGAAGGGCAAAGCCCTGTTTGACTGGCTTGCTTGAGCCCACCACAGAAATTCCCTTTGAAGGCATGGGATGAGTGGTATCAAAGTTTCCAAGCTGTGACTGTGCTGAGTCCATAAACTCCTTAGGTACCATTGTAATTTCCTCATATGTAGCCTTGCTTGAAGAATCAGAAGAATGCAAGAAGCCATGTAACCCAGGGCCTGCAGGATTTTCCTTCCAGTCAGCTGAGTTTGTGTTGACAGGTTTTTGAAGTAATCCGGTAGTTGGTTTTGCTTTTCTTCTGTGAGGAAAGCCATTTGGGTGGTTGTGTCTAGATCCGCACCCAGAAAAGTTATTCTTTGGGATGGTACAAGTCTTGAGTTGTGAATGTTGACTGTATATCCCAAGGCCTGAAGAAGGTAGATGGCATAACTCAAGTGCTTTACCAAAATTTGTTGGCTGTCCGCTTGTATAAGGCAGTCGTCCAGATACGGGTATATTTGCATCCCCTGAAGTCTGCAGTGTGCAATTACTGATGCCAGGCATTTCGTGAATACTCTGGGCGCAGTAGATAAGCCAAAGGGCAATGGTGAGAATTGATAGTGCTCTGAACCTGCAAGAAATCTGAGGTGTCTTCTGCAGCTTTGTATGATAGGGACATGCAGGTATGCCTCCTTGAGGTCCATAGTTACCAGCCAAGACCCCTTGCCCAGCATGGGAAGGAGTTGCTGTAGAGTCAGCATTTTGAATTTTGGCACAATGAGATAAGTATTTAGTGCGGACAAGTCGAGAATAGGCCTCCATTGCTTTTCTTTTCTTGGAACAAGGAAGAGTCTGGAATAAAATCCTTGGCCTTGTTCTGAGAGAGGAACCTTTTCTATTGCTTTCATTTTCATTAAGTTGGAGATTTGTTTCAAAGCCTCTGCCCTTTGATTTGGTGGCAGGTCTGGCATGCCTTTTCTTTTCGGTAATGTGTGGAAATGGAACCTGTATCCTTTGTCTATTATTTGTAGTGTCCATTTGTCCCTTGTAATAATGTGCAAATTTTCTGAAAATAAGGAAAGCTTTCCGCCCAAAGGTGCTTTCAATTGAGCCCTGGTTGGCGGTGTCAAAGTAAAGTCATTGAGTCTGTCCTTGTGCAGCAGTTGTAGGCCCTGCACTACCTCTCTGGTTGGGAGGCTGCCATTGACGTCCTCTGTAGGAGCCTCTAGCTTGCCCTCTACCTGTGGCACACCTGTTCTTGCCTCTCTGAAATCTGTCTGTCTGGAAAGGACCAGTTCTTAGAAGGCCAATTTCTGCTGAATCTTGGTGGTTGGACGTGCATAAAATCCTTGACTGTTTGTACAGATTTTGCCTTTTCTTCAAATTTCTTTAAGACCTCCTGAGCAGTGGAGCCAAATAACCTTTGCTTTTCCAGTGGAGCATCCAGAAGCTTTGCTTTAACATGGTCTGGCAGAAATTGTTCCTTCAGCCAAGCATGCCTACGTATGACTGCACCTGTCATAGCTGACCTACATGAAGCTTCCAATGCATCATAACCACACTGCAAGAAATGGTTGCTAACCTGTTGAGAGTTATGCACCAGATCCTGAAGTGATTTGCGATCTAGGGGTTCAGGTGAAGACAGTTTTTTATGCAATTCATCTAACAAATACTCTTGGTACTGTATCATATGAAATTGACAGTTTAAAGCCCTCATAGAAAGGGTAGCAGAAGTATACACTTTTTTACCCCATCGCTCTAAAGCCCTGGAGTCCCTTTCAGAGGGGAGTGGATTTTTTGTAGTGACAGCTGCAACCCCTTTAGGGCCCTGGGAAATAGTTTCTGGATCAGCAGAGTGGGCCTTGTAAAGGAAAAGATGTGATTCCGGGACCCTGTAGTACCGATCGGGTTTGGCAGGAGCCGGAGGGAGAGTGTCAGGGGTTGTGCTAGACTCAAGAGTACACATCATCAATGACATTCAAAGCAGGGGGAATAGCCAAAGGTCTATGCTGAGGCAAATGCAAGAAGGTCCTTAATCTCTTCCTGGAATCAGAGAATTCCTGGCCCTGCCATTGGAAATGCTCCCTCAGTGTGCAGAGTTTCCCCAAAAGACAGTTCTTCAGGAGGGGAGGCCGAAGGGATAGATTCCTCCGCATCAGAATCCTCGTAGGCCGAAAAAGCCTCCTCCTGGTAGTCCGAGACAGCAGAGCCATCAGAGGCCTCATCTGAGGAGAGGGGATCAGAGGGCTCAACCCTGGGCCTTTTTTCTGGAGGAGGTTGAGAGCCCCTGTCCGGATGAGGTTGAGAGCCCCTAATTAGTGAAATAAGGTCCTCTGCTAGACTAAGGATCTGAGAACCTGCAGTGGGTCCCTGGGGGATAACCCTGGGAGGCATAAATTTTGAGTGTTTAGCAGCTTTAGCCCTAAAGAATGCCTTAATAGACATGGATGCAGGAGGCCTGGCTGCACCACATGCTGGTGTAGTTTTGTCCAAGGGAATGGTGTCGGAAGGTCAGAGATTCCAATGGAGATTCAATAACCGTTACAGTAGTGGCCTCCGGGGTCGAGGTTGTTGGTTGTACGGTTTCGGTGGATGGAAGTACCAAGGACTCTGTTTCAGCCGAGACCAAGACACTCGCGGTAGGCCTGGCTGTGGTTTCAGCCGAAACCGCGGACCGCGTGTGTCGGTCCTTGTCCTTCCGTTTCTTTATTAAATGTGAAGTTGGAGTCTCCGATGGCATTTTGTAAGCAAAACTAGCCCCAAAAAATTCCTCTGCAAACTCCGACCGACGTCTTAGAGTGCGTCGGTTGAAGGAAGCACAGGCGGAACAGGCCGAGACGTCGTGGTCTGGGCCTAGGCAAGGTAGGCAGTAAGAGTGGAAATCCTTATGAGGTATGTTTCCCACAAGTTAAACAATTATTAATTTTATCTGACATCGGCTGAGGCAAGAAAGAGTCCCCAACGGGGTACTTAGCTTTTGAAGTCTTCGGTTTAGCTGAATTACAGGAGCTGGCCGACCGACACTTGCGAACTGCTTCTGCTTCGGGCACCACGCGGCAAGAAAGACTGAGGAAGATGGCATCGGATGACGCTTTTATACCCCAGGCGCTCTGACGCTGGGGAAAGGGCGACATCAGCCGATGCCGGACCCAGACTTTGGAATCTGGCCGACCGAAGGGCTGCCTGAGGCAGGACAACCAATATGTGATGACTGCAGATGCATCCTTGAAGGACATCCTGTATCCTTTGTCTATTATTTGCAGTGTCCATTTGTCCCTTGTAATACTGTGCCAATTTCTTGAGAATAAAGATAGCTTTCTGCCCAAAGGTGCTTCTAATTGAGCCATGGTCGGCGGGGTCAAGGTGAAGTCATTGAGTCTGTCCTTGTGCAGCAGTTGTTGGTCCTGCACTACCTCTCTGGTTAGGAGGCTGCCATTGACGTCCTCTGTAGGAGCCTCTAGCTTGCCCTCTACCTCTGGCACGCCTGTTCTTGCCTCTTTGAAATCTCTCTTCTGGAAAGGACCAATTCTTAGAAGGCCAATTTCTGCTGAATCTTGGTGGTTGGACCTGGAGGAAATCTTTGACTGTTTGTACAGATTTAGCCTTTTCCTCAAATTTCTTTAAGACCTCCTGAGCAGTGGAGCCAAATAACTTTTGCTTTTCCAGTGGAGCATCCAGAAGCTTAGCCTTAACATGATCTGGCAGAGATTGTTCCTTCAGCCAAGCATGTCTACGTACGACTGCACCTGTCATTGCGGACCTACATGAAGCTTCCAATGCATCATAACCACACTGCAAGAAATGGTTGCTAACCTGTTGTGAGTTATGTACCAGATCCTGAAGTGACTTACGATCTAGGGGTTCAGGTGAAGACAGTTTTTTCTGCAATTCATCTAACAAATACTCTTGGTACTGTATCACATGAAATTGACAATTTAAAGCCCTCAAAGAGTGGAAGTAGTATACACTTTTTTACCCCATCTCTCTAAAGCCCTGGACTCCCTTTCAGAGGGGAGTGGATTTTTAGTAGTGGCAGCTGCAACCCCTTTAGGATCCTGGGAAATAGTTTCTGGGTCAGCAGAGTGGGCCTTGTAAAGGAAATGATGCGAGTCCGGGACCCTGTAGTACCTATCGGGTTTAACAGGAGCCGGAGGAAGGGTGTCAGGGGTAATGCTAGACTCAGAATACACATCATCAATGACACTTAAAACAGGAGGAATAGCCAAGGGTCTATGCTGAGGTAAATGAAGAAAAGTCCTTAATCTCTTCCTGGAATCTGAGAATTCCTGGCCCTGCCATTGGAAATGCTCTCTCATGGAGTGAAGGGTCTCCCCAAAGGACAGCTCTTCAGGAGGGGAGGCAGAGGGAATAGATTCCTCTGCATCAGAATCCTCGTAGGCCGTAAATGCGTCCTCCTGGTAGTCTGAAAGAGTAGAGCCATCAGAGGCCTCATCAGAGGACTGTGGTTCAGCGGGCTCAACCCTGGGCCATTTGTCTAGAGGAGGTTAAGAGCCCCTGTCCGGATGAGGTTGAGAGCCCCTAATTAAGGAAATAAGGTCCTCAGCCAAACTTAATATCTGTGAACCTGTAGTGGATCCCTGAGGAATAGTCTTGGGAGGCAGAGATTTTTGTTGTTTAGCAGCTTTAGCCCTAGTGAAAGCTTTTATGGACATGGATGCAGGGGGCCTGGCTACTCCACGTGCTGGTGTAGTTTTGTTTAGGGGGATGGTGTCGGTAGTTTCCTTAACACCGGTTTCCGAGGGTAAATCTATAACCGACTCAGAAGAGGCCTCCGGGGCCGAGGTTGTCGGTTGTGCGGTTTCTACAGTCGGAAGTGCCAAGGACTCTTTCAGCCGAAACAGAGACACTCGCGGTAGGCCTAGGCGTGGTTTCAGCCGAAACCACGGTCCGCGTGCGTCAGTCCTTGTCCTTCCGTTTTTTGGTTAAATGAGAAGTCGGAGTCTGACGGCATTTTATAAGAGAAACTAGCCCCCAAAAATTCCTCTGCAAACTCCGACCGACGCCTAAGAGTGCGTCAATTAAAGGAGGCACAGGCAGTACAGGCCGAGACGTCGTGGTCTGGGCCTAGGCAGGGGAGGCAGTAGGAATGGAAATCCTTATGAGGTATTTGTTTCCCACAAGTCAAGCAATTATTAACTTTAAGCGTTTGATCTGACATCGGCTGAGGCAAGAGAGAGTCCCCAACGGGGTACTTAGCTTTTTGAAGTCTTCGGTAGCTGAAGTTACAGGAGCTGGCCAACCGGCACTTGCGAACTGCTTCTGCTTCGGGCACCACGCGGCAAGAAAGACTGGGGAAGATGGCGTCGGCTGACACTTATACCCCAGGCGCTCTGACGTCAGGGAAAGGGCGACATCAGCCGACGCCGGACCCAGACTTTGGAATCCGGCCGACCGAAGGGCTGCCTGAGGCAGGACAACCCATATGTAAGGACTGCAGATGCATCCTTGAAGGACATCTGGTCAGAGGAATCCTATTCTGTATCTTGCCTAGGCCTCTTATCAGGAGGGGGATGGGAACCCCTGATCAAAGTAATTAGGTCTTCGGCCATTTTGAGCATCTATTTCTTAGGCATAGAAGTCTGTCCTGGAGAATGCTGTACTTGTTTCCTTGTCTTTAAAACTGTTTTAGACTGTCTTGGATGCTGAAGTAGGCTTTATATAAAGTTGTGTAGGTCTGAAGACACCCTCATAAGCCGATGCCTGCTCAGCGGCTCCGGACCCATGTGAGGGATTAATTTCCGAAGGACCAATACCTTGAGTATCCAAAGGCCTAGTTGTCTCCATGTGGGAGTCGGAGGTGTCCTATGGCTCTGAGGTAGTGGAAGTCAGGGGCTGCGAAAGCGCCTCACTGAGCACCGGCGAACCGGTGACTGGCTTAGAAGAGGCTTCGTCGTCAGTTTTGGACCTCGGATGCCTGTCCTTTTCTTTATCCTTGCGCTTTTTATGAATTCCGGTCTTCGGTTGTTCTGATGGCATTATATAGTTAAACCTTCTGCCAACGTAATGAAAAGCGAAACTGTACCGACGCTTAATCATGCGCTGGTTAAACCTAGCGCAAAACCGACAACTAGCAACGTCGTGGTCAGGGCCTAGGCAAGGGATACAGTAAGAGAGAAAATCCTTATGAGGTATTTGCTTCCAACAAGAAATACAATTGTTAACTTTTATGACATCGGTCTGGAGCAAGAAAAAAAGTTTCCCCAATGGGGTACTTAGCTTTATTGAAGACTTCGGATCTGAAATTCAATTTTGAAAACATCAGGAGTCGGCCGACCGGCACTTGTGAACTGCTTTTGCTTCGGGCACTGCGCGGCAAGAAAGACTGAAGAAATTGGCGTCGGCTGCATCTTATACCCCTGGAGCACTGAAGTCAGGGAAGAGGCAACAGCAACAGACGCCGGACCAGGACTTTGGAATTCAGGCCGACTGGGGGTAGCCTGCAAGCAGGATCACCCAAGTGTAATGACTGCAACAGTGAAACACGATGGACATCAAGATTTGGAGGGCCAGTCGTCTCTCTGCTTCAAAATCTCCAGAATATTTGAGAAAGAGATATCTTCAGAGGACGACTTGGGGGGACCCCTCTGACTCCTCGAGGTCGGTCTCCGAAGAGATAGACTCATCCTGGGAGTCTATGTGCTTCCTCTTGCACACACTTTCTGGGGCACTCCTCAAGCAAACACTCTGGGGAGACCCAAGAAAGTTGGGGACCACTCATGGAGGTATCCTGAGGCCTTGGGTCTCCGTTGTCCAAGGACAGAGGGTGATAAACTGATACTGGTGCTGGAGAGGGTAGAGTGTCGGTGCCATCAGACACAGCTGAGGACCTGGCCACCATGCTCCGCATGACCTTGAAAGCTGATCCCCCCAGCTCCAAAGAACGATCAACCATGGAAGCCCTCGGAGCCTAAGGGATAAGGGGATAAGGGCAGGGCCCAAGCTCACCCATGCCGAAGCACCGAGTGGGAGGCTCGTAGCCAAAGAAGATAGACCCAAGACCTCTCCCTTGGGTCCAACCAAGTAACTATCAGCCCTGGACCCCACCGATGGGGTCAGAGCGGAGATCGGAACAGAGGTGCCAGGATGGGCTACTGGAGCCGACGTAAAGGAATCAGATGGAACTGACAACTCTGGCTCCGAAGACCAAGGAAAGCTCGGAGGAGGAACATACAAGGATGGATAGGTGACAGGCGCCGGGGCCGATTGGGCTGGAGCCAAAAACAATTTGGCCAACACCAGTGATTGGAGCAGTCTCTGTACCACTCTATCCACATCATCATCCGAGAGAGTCCTGGAGGACCTAGAGAACAAGGTCGGAGATCTGGACCTCCCTATAGAGGGAGACTTACGAGAAGGAGAAACCGGTCTAGAAACTGGAGACAGGCTCCGAACAAGTATCTCCGTCACCGGCTCCGAGAGACTGAGAGCCGATGATGACTTGGCCAGTTCATCCACTTCCTTCGGTCCCGAAGCCAATGGAGCCGAGGGAGCTAAAGTAGACATGGCAACTTTCTCTGGCGGCCCTGATAAAAATTACGGAGATGGAGAGCATTTTTTTTTGATTTAGAGGTCTTGACTGCTTTAGAGGGAGAGGACTTAGAACTGGAAGCCCTCTCCAAGTCTTCTTCGGAGGAGGATTTCAGTAATCACTTCAGAATCAGTTTATTCTTCCTCCCTGGAAGAACGCGTGGGCTAAAGGCATGACAGAACACACAGGATTCTTGGAGGTGGATAGCCCCCAAGCAATATACACACACACAGAGTGCCCATCAGTAATAGACATTTTATATCTACACTTATCATATTTTTTGAAGCCCGAAGGCTTGTGTTCTTTTGTAACCTTAGACATATTGGTATGACACACTGCACACAATATCATTAGACAAACTCGACACCAACAACAGAAAATGCAGGAACTATGCCTCTAAATTAAATGGTCACAGAACAATAAACACCACAGGGAAGAAAGGACCTCTAACTTAAACGCCCTGACAAACAAATCAAAGGAGGACAGGGTCCTCTAAGTTATACGGCCCTAGCCCAAAGGGACGGAAAAAACTGGAACAAGCACACACAGGGAAAAAGGAACACACACAACTAGAAGGGAGGACTAGGTCCTCTAACTAAAATGGTCCTAGCCCGTAAGAAGGGAAGGAACGCAAACAGGATACCAAGACAAAAAGCCAAACAGGCTACACAAACAGTTTTTTAAACAAAAAAGACACTAGCTATGAAAATAGCTTTTGGAGCAATAAACTACTAAAAAGTAGAAGAAAGTTATATTTAGCCACGGCCAAGAGCAAGACCACGTCTGAGCTGTACAAGCGGCAAACGAGATGTGGGGAAAGGGAGCAGTGCAGCATGGGATACCTCTTAGCCACGAGCCAATTGAAGACCGAGTTAGAGTATGGCCGAGTCGGAACCGAACCCATGGGTAAGAATGTAGGCGAGATTGGACTACATAACATCCTTCATTCCATAGATAGTACAGTTGTGTACACTTACCATAAATGTAGATGTTAGAGTGTATTCACTGTTGCAGTCATTACATTTGGGTTATCTGCTTGCAGGTAGCACTCAGCCGGCCTGATTAACAAAGTCTTGGGTCCTGCGTCGGTTGCTGTCCCTTCTTCCATGATGTCAAGTGTATAAAACATGCAGCTGACACCATTACATCAGTTTTTCGTGCCCCAGATGTCAGGTGCCCCCCTAATGGGGGGCAATTAAATACAAAAATACAATGATATACCTCCAAAAAAAAGCAAATACATCAAAAAGGCTTTTAAGCACAGTAAAGGAAAGTAGAGGTATAGCCAAAAGAAGTTAGGGGGCTGGAGGGAGGGTAACCAGGACTGCAACAGTGAATATGCTAGAACAGCTATATTTATGGTAAGTGTACACAAAACTGTACTATGTTCTTCGTGCTTCACTGTTGTAGTCATTACATTTGGGTAGATTCCCAAAGCTATGGTTGGGAGGAAAAATTTACATAGCATTAGGACCAGCTATAAGGCCCTGCAAGAGTGCAGTGAAAAAGCCAGCTCTGGATTTAGAGAAAATTGGCAAATGATAATGCCTGGTGAAAGTATGCACAGAACTCCAGGTAGCAGCTACTAGGATGTCCCTGGTAGGGACGCCTCTGAGAAAGGCTGTAGAGGTAGATGCAGCCCTGATGGAGTGAGATCAGATCCCCTGGGGGACAGGTTTTCCATGGTGCTTATAGCAGAAAGAAATGCAGTGGCCTATCCATTTAGAACTGGTTTGCTTTGAAATAGCCATCACCTCTGCCCCTGCAGCAAATGCCACCAGCAGTTGTTCAGATTTCCTTTGAGGTTTAGTCCTGTCCAAGTAGGATCTAAGTTGTCTGTGCACATCTAAAGAAGGCAGTATCCATTCCCCTTTGTTCTGTGGACTGAGAAAGAAGGTTGGCAAATTAATAGACTGATTAAGAGCCACACTGGATACCACCATGGTCGAAGGATGGATTGGTTCTGACGGAAAACCTGTCCGCATGAAAGATGATGAAAGGCTCCACTGCCATAAGGGCCTGTAATTCAGATACCTTTCTAGTTGAAGTGATTGCTAAAAGGAAAGCTGTTTTCCAAGAAAGAAATTTTAAGTCTGCAGTAGCAGCTGGCTCGAAAGGAGGTAGAGTGAGTTTCTCCAAAACAAAGTTAAGGTCCCAAGCTGGGGTTGGAGCTCTCCTGGGAGGTCTCAAATTTTGGGACCCTCTGAAGAACTGCTTGAGTAGTGGATGAGAGAAGAGGGGAGGTTCTCTGTTATAATGAGCTCCTGAAAAATAGCGTATTGGTTGAACAAACAAAAGATAGAACAGCAGCTATACCAAGACGCTTGCTGCCTCCTCTCACAGCACAGTTCAGCTTAAAGAAACGGAGTCCTTTGGTAAAATCCACACATTTAATAAACCACAGTTTAGCGCTTTCTCTAGCGAATCTTCAGAACAAACTATACATAATGTGACAAAGTTTATATACTAAAAATGGCATTCAAATAATTACAACTATTATCCAATTACTATATTTAAAGAAATACTACTTATTCACATTACGTAGATATACACTATACATGTGACTTATGTATAGTGTATATCTACGTAATGTGAATAAGTAGTATTTCTTTAAATATAGTAATTGGATAATAGTTGTAATTATTTGAATTTTGGCGCCATTTTTAGTATATAAACTTTGTCACATTATGTATAGTTTGTTCTGAAGAAGCTCGCATTCGGCGAGAGAAAGCGCTAAACTGTGGTTTATTAAATGTGTGGATTTTACCAAAGGACTCCGTTACTTTAAGCTGAACTGTGCTGTGAGAGGAGGCAGCAAGCGTCTTGGTATAGCTGCTGTTCTATCTTTTGTTATAATGAGCTGAAATAGCTGAGGCGTGGATTTTAATGGAGGAAAAAGACAGGCCCTTGTGAAGCATCTCAGTTAAGTATTGTAAAATCTGAGGTAAACTGGGCGTTGCTGTGCTCATCTCTGAGATTGGTTCCAGACACAGAATCTTGTCCATTTTTCAGCATAAGATTTTCTAGTACTAGGCCTCCTTGTCTCAAATGATATGCATCACAGGTTTACTGAGGGATGGTAGAGGAGAGATTATGTAATTGGCCAGGCTGCAAGGTTCAGTGTTAGAAGCAGTGGGTGCAGAATCTGGTTCTCCTGCTGAGACAACAGGGAAGGAGTCTGAGCCAGGTACCATGGGGATAACAGTGTCACACTGCGCAGGAGGGGGTACCAGTGATGGCGCAGCCAGACTGGAGCAATCAAAATCATGCTTGGTTTGTCCTCTTTGATTTTTAGTAGTACTTTAGAGAGCAAAGGCAGAGGGGGGAAGGCACAGACTGATGGGCTTTTCTAGCTGAAGGACAGAGCATCCACTTTCCAGGCTTGTTTGTGGGGAGTCCTTCTGCAAAATTTGTCCAATTGGTAGTTATGGGGAGAGTCAAATAGATCTATATCTGGGCTGCCCCATTTACTTGTCAACATGTTGAAAATCCTTGGTTCCAGTTTCCACTTGTGTGGCTCCATGAGATTTCTGCTTAGTCCATCTGCCAGTGTATTTAATTTTCCGGGCAGGAATTGAGCTTGTAGGTGCACTTGGTAGCTCAAGGCTGTGTTCCACAATGCCATGGCTAGCCTGCAGAGGGGATAAGAATGTGTACCCCCCTGCTTGTTTATGTACCACATAACAGTGGTGTTGTCCGTCTTTACCATTAGTTATCCTGGAAGAATGGATCCTTGAAGGCTGTCACAGCATTCTGTACAACTAACATTTCTTTTTGATTGATATGCAGGTGCATTTGACTTGGATTCCATTTGCCCTGAATGCACTTCCCTGGCAGGTGAGCCCCTCATGCATAGTCTGATGCATCTGTTAGGGTTTGGGCGGCAGGGGGTGCTGTGAAAGGTAGTCCATTTTGGTGGCAGGCCTCTAGCCACCAAAAGAACTCTAGGCGTAGGCAAGGTATGATAGGAATCATTGTTTCAAGGTCTTGAGAATGTTGACACCATAAGCTTTTTAAATACCACTGTAGTTTCCTCATATGCAGTCTTGCATATGGAATTAGAAGAATGCAGGAGGCCATGATCCCCAAGGCTTGCAGCATTTGTATTGCAGATAGCATGTTTTTTTGTGGCCACTTGATTGAAGTAGGTTGTCAAATGAATTTACTTCTCTGGCGTGAGGTAAGCCATCTGGGAAGTTGTATTCAAGCTTGCTCCCAAGAAAATAATTTGCTGACAGAGAACCAGGTGCGATTTCTTTTCGTTTATGGCGTACCCCATACAAGTTAGAACCCTTTTTACAAATGCCAGATGATTCAAAAGTATGTCCTGGCTTTCTGCCTGAATTAGACAATCGTCCAGGTATGGGTATATTTGAATATTTCTTTGCCTGCAAAATGCAATAACTGAAGCAAGGCACTTTGTGACTACCCTGGGTGCAGTAGATAAGCCAAAGGGAAGTGCAGAGAACTGACAGTGCGTGTAACCTGCTTTGAAGCGCAGGTATCTTCTGCAAGATTCCCTGATTGGGATGTGCAGGTATGCTTCTTTTAAATCTAGTGTTACCAACCAGGCATCTTTGCCTAGCACAGGAAGTAATTGGTGAAGAATCAGCATCTTGAATTTTGGAAGTTCCAAAAAGGTGTTTAGAGTAGACAGGTCCAGGATAGGACACCATGAATGGTCTTTTCTGGGTACCAGGAAAAGTCTTGAGAAAAACCTTGTCCCTTTACTCTTCCGGTACCAGTTGAATAGCCCTCATGCTTAAGAGAGTAAGTACTTGTTTTTGGGCCTCTGCCCACTGATTTGGGGGTAGGTCCGGCCACCCGCTTGGTGTTGGCAACGTGTGGAAGGGAAATCTGTATCCCTGGGCACTATATTTAAAACCCATTTGTCCTGGGTAATGAGTTCCCAGTTCTTTGCATGAAGAGCAAAGGGGCAGTCAGTTGATAAGTGCTTGGAAATTTTAAATGGAAGTCGTTGAGACAGTTTACCAAAGGGGGGAAGTCTCATTACTCCCAGATTTGGAAGTGGAGGCCCCCCACTGCGTAGTCTGTGTGTCCCCTGGGACTGAAACCTGTGGCTTTTGCTGTGTCTGGGTTTGGCATGAGAAGACCTGGAAGGGGCTGGAAAGGAGCAATTCTTAGAGGGCCAGTGCCTACTAAATCTAGGAGGCTGAACTTGTAAGAAATCTTTAACCGTTTGCACAGATTTAGCTTTATCTTCCATTTTTTTTTTTTTTAAGAACAGCCTCATCTATGTTGCAAAAGAGGCGGTCCTGATTAAAGGGAGCATCCAACAATTTAGCTTTAACATGATCAGGCAAAGATTGCTCCTTTAGCCAAGCATGCATTCCGAGCACAGACCCAGTAACAGCAGCACTGCAAGAGGCCTCTAATGAATCAAAACCACATTGCAAAGTACGTTTTCCAACGTGTACAGCAGAATCCATTAAATCCTGTACTTCTTTATTTCTTTATAATCAACATAATTTTCTGTTTAAGCAATCCAATAACATGTCGCTGATGCTTTAACATACGAAACTGGTAGTTTAAAGCCCTAATGGCCAAAGTTACAAAAGTGTAAACCTTCTTACCCCATCTATCCAGCGCCCTGGAGCCTCTATCAGAAGGGGTAGGATTTTTAGCAGTAGAAGCCTTAACGCCCTTGGGCCCCTGTGAAATAGTCTCTGGATCCGCAATAGGACTTTTAAAAAGAAACTTGTGTGACTCAGGGACCCTGTAGTATCGGTCAGGTTTTCTGGGGGCAGGAGGCTAGGAATCAGGGGCCAAACTAAATTCCGAAAAAGCATCAACAACAATGTCTAGTACAGGAGGAATAGCTAAAGGCCTATGCTGAGGCAGGCGTAAGAAATCCCTAAGCCTCTTTTTTGAATCAGAAAAATCCTGGCTTTCCCAGTGGAAATGCTCCCTTATAGTATGCAAGGTTTCCCCAAAAGAAAAATCCTCTGGAAGGGAAGAGGAGGGAATGGAGTCCTCTGCATCAAAATCCTCATAAGTAGATAAGTGCAAATCCAGATCACAAGAATCAGAAAAAACAGAATCCTGATCAGAAGATTCATAAACAACTTCAGTCCTAGGCCTCTTAGAACAGGGGGGGGGGGGGTTGGCTACCCATTAAATATTCAGCCATTCTTATTTGTTTTTTAGGCATAGAGGCCTAAGCATGTGGCCTACGCATAGGTTTTTGTAGGCATGGCTCGAGATTCGAGATTTAGGCCAAAGTGAAGGAGGCGTCGGTTTAATGTGCAAGTCCATAGACTGAATACACCCTCAAAAGCCGGTGCCTGCCAAGGAAGAGACATCCACGGGTTCCATAGATGAAGCATCTCATGGCATAACGGACTCCGAATGGGTCACAGTAGAGGCCTGCAAATCAGAAGTAGTGGATATCAGGGGCTGTGAAAGCACGCCACTGAGTACCAGCGAACTGGCGACTAGCTTATGAGAAGCGTCGTCAGCAGTTTTGGACATCGGCGGCCTGTCTCTGTCTATCTTTGCATTTTTTTTGGAATCCCGGTAGTCAGATGGCTAACCGACATCATTTCTAGACAATTAAACAGAAAACCGAAATATTTTGAGGCGAAAATATACAGACGATGGATAGTGCGCTGATTAAATAAAGCACAAAACAGACAGCAAGGTATGTCGTGGTCAGGGCCTAGGCAAGAAATACAGTATGAATGAAAATCTTTATGAGGTATTTGCTTTCCACAAGTAATGCAATTATTAACTTTTACTGACATCGGTAAGGAGCAAGAAAAAGTTTCCCCAATGGGGTACTTAGCTTTAGTTGAAGACTTCGGTTCTGAAACTCGAAAACGAAAATTTCAGGAGTCGGCCAAATGGCACTTGCCAACTGCTTCTGCTTCGGGCACCGCATGGCAAGAAAGACTGATGTAATGGCATCGGCTGCATGTTTTATACCCCTGACATCATGGAAGAAGGGACAGCAACTGACACAGGACCCAGGCCGACTGAGGGCTACCTGCAAGCAGATCACCCAAATGTAATGACTGCAACAGTGAAACACGAAGAACAGCTGTCCAGTCCACCATATGTACTCTTCCTTGATGTATGGTAACACCAGAATGGGAGTTTGCACGATTGGGAATGTAAACACCACCAGCTCCTGAAGTACCAGTGCAGCGTCTTCATTTGCAGTCTTGTCAGTGGAGGGCATAACTAAGCAAGAAAACTACTTTTGTAGAATGCTAAATAATTTCCCAGCACTCGTTTGATTCAAGATTGTGAGTTTTTTGAAATATTGCGCGAGAAACAAGATCTTGTGCACAGGATGGAAAGCATTTTGCCTGTCTGCATCCAGTAAAGCTCTGAGACAGTACATTGCCTTCATGAGCTGAAATGGGAATTTAAAAATTTCTATTTCCATTTTGTTCACTAGGAAGTTGGACTGGGTGGGTACAATAACCCCCTTTTGTAGGAGGCCCATGGAGAAAAGCTCCATTCTGATGCAATAAAAAATACAAAGAGGAGGAAAATCCTTTAAACGGATATTCATCATGTGTGAAACAAGAGAACTTTGGTATTAATTACCAGAGTTGTGCAAGACTAAGGTACGAAAATACAAATCGGAGAACTGAAAGCAAAAACTGAAGTCGCCAAAGCCTTTCCAATTTCCTGAATGGAAGAAGATTAAGACAACTGCTCAGACAGGAGTAGATATGAAAGCCCACTGTTGTGCAGGAACTGCTGCCAGGTACCCTGTAAACACCCTGGGTGCAGGAGACTAGTCAAGTTGCAAGGAAGTGAGCCATGACCCAAATCCTGTACCCTACAATTTCTTCTCATATTATAATATGACAACTGCCACCCTCAACCTTGGTAACTTAACACTCATCAGTCAGATGCAGAATACCTGCAAAGCGGCCCAAGACCCAATCAACTGCAAGGAAGTTTCATCTCAAGCAGATAATGTCAAGGCTGATCATGTGGCAGCCCCTCTGAGGGATCATGCCAATACGTTTTCAACACTACTAGTCCGATATGGAAGGGCTGTAAAGGTGCCTCACCACTTTTGACAGTTTCAAGCCCAGGAGTGCTGTAACACACAGAAACCATGTTTACTGGCCTCCATAAAAGCTTTCTTCTTCACGTTTCTTTTTTTAGT